>NC_135713.1:44910143-45210143 GCF_964656455.1 Halichoerus grypus | reverse complement strand
AGGAGTGATGTTCATACCAGGAAGAGGGCTTTCTGGCAGGGAGCCGGCTTTCTTTCGAGTTTCATAATGAGAACCCAAAGTGTGCGCACCCTTTTTCTAGTCACCAGGTATGCCTTTCTTTCTGGTTTTTGCTGTTCCCACCATGCACTTGTCTTCTCAGCCCCTGACTCTGGAGCCACATTCTGCTGCAGCAAGGGGAGCTGTGGGGCAGAAAGAAGCAGATGCTGGGAGAGAGACTGACCAAGCCTGCAGAGTTCCTGCCCCACCCCATCTCCCTCCCAAAGCCAAAGCCCTTTTATCCACTCCTGACTTTTTAAGTAAGGACTTCTCTGGTTAAACTAAAGAGACAAAGAAGACCCCTGAGAGATTTAAAAATTCAATGGAAAAAGCAAAAAACACGAAGCACTTAACTTCTCTCCCAAAGGACAGGAGAGCCTGCCAATTCCCTTGCAACGCCAGAGCTAAGCATTTTCCCAGTGTCAACATTAAATCCCTTTTTTGTGTTTCTCTCTTGAAGTGTGTTTACAATTGACCATTATGTGAAAGATGACGGATGTAGCCTGGCCCCGTTTAAAATAATAAGACTAATAATGATGCAGTTTCTTGCCCACAGACCCAGTTTCCGTATGCCTCTCTGAAGAAGGCAAGAGTTGAGGAGGCCAGAACATTCACCAGTAAGTGTAGCCCGCCACTGATCCATCCCGCCAACCCAGTTGCCCAAACGTTTGGGCTCCTGTGGACTTCTTCACCAGGAACTCAGACGAGCAGAGTTCTCAAGATTAATACCTCAGCCTCCAAGCAACTTTAAAAGTCTGTATCTTGCCCCAGTCCTGTCGGCAGCTGGAGAAAGTGTGGATCCCATGGCCCATTCCGTTTTAGTTTGGGAGAACTGAGACCCAAGGAAGGAGGAGCCACCCCTCTTCTACCCCCGAACCCAAGTTTTAAGGCTGGAAAATGGAAGAGCAACCCTATGCCGCCTCACGGTTCCTGACCCATTCTACCTCCCACCAGTTCTTGATCTTCCGGAACAGACTAGGTTGACCCGACTGAGTTTTCTCCACAGCAATTTATTGCATTTCTTTGAACCAAATGCTACTGCGTATAGATCACTCCTGCCAGGTTGTGGCTGAGGGCTCAGGCTTGCGGTGGAACCCATAGACTGGGATAAGTTACCGAACAACCTGGGATTCCCGCACTACCTTGCCACCATTCTTGCGCAGAGCCGCATTGCTCCAGTGCACACACAGTTTGGAGTAAATCCCAAACCTCTCTCCCTGGGATAGATGTGCTTAGACGAATAAGCCTAGAGCGGAGAGCTTGCCCCGCCCCCAACTGGGGACGCTGTGGGGGCGCTGCCAGAGAAGTGCATGATCCCTAGTCAAAAAGACAGGGAGATAAGGCTCAGCCTTGCATTTCTGGGAAAAAGCAGACTCCATGATTGCTCACGAAGGCCCTGTGCATCCAGTTCTGTTTGGACTACAAGACTCCCCAGCCTATGGGGCTGGTGGCATCTGTCCTTGGGGACGTGGTCCCAACTCCAGCCTGTTGCCAGTCCTCAGCCAGGGTAGGCTAGCAGCAGGATCCAAAAGATAGGTGGAGTGGATTGATTCCATCCTCCCAAGGCATTCACATTGGATTGAAAAAGGAAAAATTTCTCTGACCTGGGAAGCAATGGTCAGGCGGTGAAACTGACGTTCATGACACCCAGCGTAGAGATAAACTTCTCGGCATAAAACAGCTTTGCACACAGTTGATCGGTTGGTTGGGGGCCAGGAACAAGCGACCTGCAACCTAGCAACATGAAACTAACCAGCGTGCACTTAACGAAAAACCCGCTGTGTCTAAAACGGAGGGTGCACAACCGAACCCGGTTAGGGGACTACCTGAAACTGATCGCTGTGAGGCTAAACCAAATAGAAGCGCCCTGAAAGCAACCGGACTGGGTGGAAAGGAACCAGAATGAAATCCACCTGCTTGCCACGGCGCAACTGACCACGCAGGGGATTGGAGCAGCGAGGGCCGCAGAGTGGAACGAGGAGGGGGCCTGTCTCCCCCACGAGCACCGACTGGAGCGGCTGAGGGGACGCAGCGGGGGAGGAGGGGGGTGTTGGTGCTTTTAAATTTATGACCGCCGCGCCCCAAACGATCCCATAAATTTGGGGGCCGTTTTCACCAAAACTGTGAGTTACGATTTTTCAAATAAATACATTTTCCAATCAGACCGGGTTCTGTTTAGGTTGAACGCTTCCTGAAGCAGACATCTCTCTGCGCGGAAAATACACAGAGGAGGAAACGGAGCCGGGACGAAGCTCAGACGACATAAAAACTTGTGTAAACACGTTGTCATTTACGGACTTCGGAAGGGAAAGGGAATGGGGGAGGAAGATGTTTAGTTCTCTCCAACTCCTCAGGTCCCAGCCCCGAGGGAAGACACGGAAAATTTAATATTCTTTTTCCATAAGCTTGATTTATGTTACTCATTAGACAATGGCCGCATCAGGTTTACCTTAAATAGATTTTGTATTTTTGAGGCTGTTACAAACGTAAGAATGGACAGGGTTGCCTCCCGCCCGCCCCCCCCCCCCCAAACACATGCTCTCTCTCTCTCCCGCGCTCTCTCTCTCGAAGAGAGAGTTTTTCTTTAGGAAAGAATGTTGGGGAGATAAACGGAAATGGATTAGCGGCGGGTCTTCTATTTCTAGCTGTGCGCCCCATCCTCCGGGCCTGTGTTTTGCCACCTGTAAAATAAGGGGACCACACTAGGAAGCAGAGGACCCGTTGCCCACAAGAACATTCACACGTAATGCTGTGCACAGTTGCAGGGAGCTCAGGGACCCCCGAAACTAAAAGGTAGAGAATGGAATGTCAGCTCGTAGCTTGGACCCTCTCTGGCTGGACCACTCCTCATCCCAGGAAAGGGGATAATAAGGGGAGACAGAGGCTGCCATCAATCCCCGCCTCTCCTAGAGGTCTGGCCTCTAGCTGCGTCTCTGCCACTCATTGGCTGTTCGCCCTTAGGTAAACTGCTTCCCCTCTCTGGGCCGGCTTCCCCCTTTCTCCTAACGCGATCAGATCTCTGGGTAGACTTGCTACTCTCCCATACCGGCGTAGTCAAGGAGGCTTCTCACACCCCGAACTTATAGGAGAAATCGACCCGCTTTCTCTGTCTCCCCTGCCCTGTTCCCCGGCCCAGGGGAGCGGGTGGGGCCAGATTGAAAAGTCCTACGCACTCTTTAGATGCCGCAGAGAAATGTTTAAGGGATTTGCGCGCTCAAGCTGCGGGGTAAATGGCCCGCGGGCTGATTTATGGCGCGTTACCGCGCGACGCGATTCCCCAAGACAGCGAGAATATTTTACACCACGCTAATATAAACAGGCGGCCGGCCGGGTCCTTTTTATGGAGTTCCTGTAATTACCCGGGCCCTGACAGGTCCTTGATTTACGGCCCTATTTAGATAAGGGGTCCGGTGCGGGGATTGCCGGTGGCGTCAAGGTCACGGGACGCGGCGGGAGAAGGTTTTGCGGTAGGCGCCGCGGCGCGGACTCTCGGGCCTTCCAGTCCCGGGGTGTGGGGTCCGAGTGGGAGTGAGGGGAGGAGTGGGGCAAGGGCAGGAGAAGGACCCCAAGGCCCAGGCCGAAGTCACTCCTGAGCGTCTAAGTACAGCCCGTCCACTGCACAGACGGGGGAACTGAGTCTTTGAGGGGCCGGAACTACCCCGGATCAGACAGCCAATGAAAGGCGGGTGGGTGGGATCGGGAAGGAATTCGGGTCTCTGGCAGCATGACCCCCACACCTGGCAGTGCTCGGTCTCTCTCACCTCCAGCCTTATGGCAGTGGGGTTCTGTAGCGTAGGTAGTTGGGGAAAGAGGAAAATTCCAGTGCGGTCAGAAACAGGCTTGGTCAGATCGGGACACAGCACTTCAAGCAGAGACCAGTGGCCTGGACGCCCTCCCTATCCAGGGCTATGCAGTAGTGTGGACGCCCGAAACTCCATTTCTTCCCCTGTTAGATTAATTCCCAAGCCAGAGCCACCGTTTATCCATCTAGGTTTACTGTTATTTTGCTAAGAGCTTCACCTATATTATTTCAATTAATCTTAAACTAGCACTCTAGGCGGGTGTTACTGTGTCCCAGTTTACAGAGGAGGAAACTGAGGATCCTAAGGTTTACACAAAGAGGGGTGACAGTGCCCAGATTTCAACCCAGGTGCACCAGTTTCCACGGCCAGCCTCTGAAGCACTCTTTTACTACACTTTTTAAACCTCTTTGTGCTTAAGCTCTCAACCCTGTAAGATGGGGGAAGAGTTCTTGCCCGACCTCACTAGCACAATCGGAGGAAAAAGCGCGCATTTGCAAACGCCACGAGTGTCAGACCTTCAGCAGGAGCTATCTGGGTGAGCACTGCGGGGTACCGGAAGGGAGGCGGGGCTGGGGGAGTGTGGACCCGCGCGTAGGCCCCTCGGAGTCCCCGGCTTCTGACCCTTGGTCTGTAGACGGTTCCAGAGCGCAGCGCTAAGTCCTCGGAGAGAGCAACCAGGGTGGGGTCCTTGTAACAGTCCAGAGCTGGGAATTAAAACTCCAGACTATCAGTCCTATCCCTTTCTTCTGAAATTGGGGAAACTGAGGCTCAGAGAGGGAAAGGAACGCACGTTCAGCCGACAGCTGTTTTGGCCAAACTCCTGGGTTGCACACCATATAACCTGGGGCGGAGAGAGAGAACGTCCTCACTGGGTCCCCACGGTCGTGTCTCGCTGCACTGCAAACGCACCTGAGCCAGGCTGGAGTTAAAAGCACTTTGGGATCTCCCAGAAGGCCTTGGCTGGAGCCTAGGCGCCTTGCGGTCTACGCAGGCGATCTTGGTGGCGTCCATCCTGCTGGAGGCCGCCAAACCCGAAGCTCCAGCGGGTCCCCTAGGGCTGCGTTCCCACTGCGGGCGCCGCCGGGCTGACAACTTGACTCCTTCACAGGCGGGGGTGGGGTGGAGTGGGGGGTGGAGTGGGGGTTTCTGGGGAGGAGAGCAGTATTTTCTAAAGCCCAGATGACTAGGGGCACCCTGCTCTTTACCCACTAGAGGCTGCCGGGCATTCTCAGGGCCCTCAAGGGGACTCATCATCCAGTATTGATAATGCATTTCCTACCGCACTAAGCAGGCCGGATATCGGGGGGCGAGGTGTGTGTGTGTGTGTGTGGAGTGCTCTGAGGGATCTAGGTAAGGTGGGGGAAATACTTTGGATGTGCGTGAGTGGGTGCTGGAACTGTGACTTTGTAGGGTAAGTGCCAGGATCCATATGAGTGCTTGCCCTTATGTGGGTACTGTAATACTGTGCATCTGTTGCTCAACTTCGTTCTCAGGGCTGCTGAATGTGGCTGCCTATAGGTAAGACAGAATGTATGTCGAAGTGTCTAAGGGTTTGCAATTTGGGTGACTGCGTGTAGTGTGCAAACATGCGGAAACGTCTACGTCGGAGCACCGGTGTGTACGCGGTAGCAATGGTGGCTGTGTGCCTGGGTGTGTTTGTGGGACTGAAGACTTAGTTTCCACACTGAGAATACACAAAACGTATGGTGGCGTTTTCAGCAGTTTGTGCTGTGGAGACGATTGTGGGGAATTGTAAGAAAATACAAATTGGTGCACCTGTGCACAATGTGGGCCGAAGACTATGCGTAAAACCCTGCAGCCGTGTGATACTTTTGTAGAATCCGTGCGCCTCTGCTGTGTGATGGTATCTTTAGGCATGCCTGCTTAGAGGGTGGGGAGTGGCTCATCGCTGTAACACAGCTGAGCCGGGATGTGTGCCCTGTGGGTGACAGAGACAATGCATACAATTCTAGGAATGCATGGATATTGAAATGCTGTGTGTCTCATGGCTGTACATGTGTTACCGTGAGAATACCCATACTTCTGGGCATCTGTATAAGTAGATGGACTTTTGTGTACGCCAGGGATTTTTGTGAGCCTGTGTGCGCCTATATGTGCACGTGTCATGGTGAGCCCCCGTGTGCCAGCTGCGAGATGCTGCGGGTGGAGATCGCTCAGATTAGGGCAAACGCTGGGTGTGTGTTGAGGACTGAGGTCCCTCTCCACAGGGTAATTACAGCTTTCTACCCGCACACCCTCACTCAAGAGCGCCTCCAGGCCAGGGAGGCTCGGGACCCCGTGGAGCCGGGGCTGAACCGGGCGCCGGGAGCTCCCTCCCGGCGAGCCTCCGGCTCTGCGCTCGGCCCAACCCCAGCGCTGCTGGCGCCAGGCGCCCGGGAGAGCGGCGGGTTTCCAGCCTGCCTCAGGCAGGAAACCAGGACCTCCCTTCCCCCCACCCCCACGCACCTCTAGGGCCCACAGCCAAGCCGAGCTCCCACAAGTGGAACCTGCTCAGAACTGTTTGTCCGCCTCTGTCCTGTAGTGTCCCCTCCTCTATCCATTGATTCCCTTGTACAGGAGAGGAAGACCACATCTCCACATGCTACCAACCCCAGGGAAAATGGCTCATCATCTCTGGGCCTCACCTTTCCTATCCCTACGAGGAGAGAGTTGACCTTTCTCCCTCTGCCTCTGTACTCCTTAGTGTGCCAGGCACATCATGGGCGGTCAATAAACAATGTTGAATGACTGCATAAAGGAATGAATTTGCCCTCTAAAAAGAGCAATCACATATTTATCTCCGCCCCCCCGCTCCCCCCCCTCCCCGGCCTGAGCATCACTTTGGAGAGACAGGCACACTCCCTCTGCCCCACCTAGGGAAGGGGGTTGGCTGGGGAGGGTTGGCTCAGATGGAGGGACTCAGGTATGAGGGCGTCAGCTGCGAAGCTACTTCAATGGGAGAAGCAGCACCACCCTGGGATTTTCAGGTCCCAATGAGAGCCCTGGGAAAGGCCCCTGAGGAGAGAACCCAACAGACCCGGAGAGGCCCTAGCTGGGAGGGGCAAGAGTGGAGGTCTGCACCGCCAGGATTTCTCTCTGCTCTCCTGGGTGGGGGATGCCAGCGTGGTAATTCTCTGGCTGCGCCAGCCTTGCGAACAGTGTGAGGTCCTGGTCCCTTCTGTATGTGTTCACTGCCAAGCGCCCATTTCTCTCGCTGCGAGCCTTGGCGCTGGTGTGAACATTCTCAAGCAGGGATGACCTAGGTGGAGTGGCCCAACGTAGCTGTGCTTCGGGCCCTCCATCCGGCCTTTGGGCTGGATCAGGCGCCCGGGAGGCGAGAAGAGTGACTCCCAGGCCCTGGAGCCCGGAACAAATCAGTAAATGCCTGCGGGCTTGGAGCCTGACTTCCTCCACCCCCCTCCCCCACACACCAAGTCTTCTCCAGCCCTGGGCGGGCTGTGGGACCGTGTAGATGCCTTGGGCAGAGTTGGCTGGTGCGCTACTGGGTTGCACAGTCCCGCTCAGGGCCCCCGCTGCATGGGGCTGATGACTAGGGGCTGGGGGTGCTTGCTGCATCCGGCAGGGCCCTCTCATCTTCTGACGCTGAGGGGAGTAGATGGAGCTCAGGACTGAGAAGGGCTAGAGTTCCTATTGTCTAGAAACAAGACACTCTTTCCCCGAGTCTCAGTTTCCCTATCTGGAAAATCAAGGGGTGGGCTCTAGGTGAAGGCCTTCTGTTCCCGGATGATTCTGGATTCCCTTCCCTGGGTCCACGGGGAGGAGGGGGCAGCCACCGTCTAGGGTGCTGACAGGCCTGTGCCTCAAGTACGGAGCCCCCGCCTCCCCCAGCCAGGAACTGGCGGTGGGGAGGCGGAGGCGGGGCTGCCTCCCTGTCCCCGCAGGCGGCCTAGAGTCGAGCGGTGCGGGCTAGCCGAGCTTAAAACCAGGGACGGCCACCCCCTTTCCTCCTCCCCGCCCCCCTACCATTGGCTCCAGGGAGAGGTTGACATCCAAGCCGCGGCCTTATATAAGCCAGACCCTGAAGGGGAGGCCGCAGAAGGGTTAAATAGGTCTCCCGGCCTCGGCGTCCCAGCCTGCGAGAGGCCAGCGGGCTGCGCGCCTCTCTTCAGCCTTGCCCCACACTGCCCCAGAGCCGGCGTCCAGCAGAGCGCCGCCCCGGAGCCCACGGGTGGCCCCGGCAGTCTGTGGGGCGCATGGGGCGGCGCTAATCGCGCTGGCGGCGCAGGCCAGAGGCCGCTCCAACATGAACCTCGTGGGCAGCTACGCACACCATCACCACCATCACCACCATCACCACCCACACCCAACGCACCCCATGCTCCACGAACCCTTCCTCTTCGGCCCGGCCTCGCGCTGTCACCAGGAGCGGCCCTACTTCCAGAGCTGGCTGCTGAGTCCAGCTGACGCTGCCCCAGACTTCCCCGCCGGTGGGCCACCGCCCACAGCCGCGGCGGCCACCGCAGCCTACGGTCCGGACGCCAGGCCGGGCCAGAGCCCCGGGCGGCTGGAGGCGCTCGGAGGCCGCCTGGGCCGGCGGAAAGCCTCAGGACCCAAGAAGGAGCGGAGGCGCACAGAGAGCATTAACAGCGCGTTCGCAGAGCTGCGCGAGTGCATCCCCAACGTGCCTGCGGACACCAAGCTCTCCAAGATCAAGACTCTGCGCCTGGCCACCAGCTACATCGCCTATCTGATGGACGTGCTGGCCAAGGACGCACAGGCCGGTGACCCCGAAGCCTTCAAGGCCGAACTCAAGAAGGCGGATGGCGGCCGCGAGAGCAAGCGGAAAAGGGAGCTGGTAAGTCCGGGGCCTGCGGGCTCCGGCCCAGGGTGAGGGCTGGGTCAACACCCGCAGGCCCCGTTCACAGTGGAAGGAGTCTGCGTTGCCGTGTGTGCGATTTTGAGAGGCTGAGGGGAATTCTGAGGCTGTAGTGTGGGATTGTGTGCGTGGTGGGAGGCGGATTCATGTTTGAGCTCATTTGTAATGTGGGACAGTCTTTGTAAGGCTGTGAATGAAGACCATCCTAAAAGGATCCCTTTTAAGGATCCTTTGGAAGATGCGGACCCGAGAAAATGCACACGTCTTATATTTTGCTTCCAATTTCAAGGGGGTCTGATCCATTCCTGGGCTTTCCTGGAATCCACGTTAAGAATGCTGTAGAAGTGTTTAATTTGCCTTAGTGGGGGTTTATGCACGTGGACTCAGTTACTGTTTCAAAGGGTTTTTGCTGAAGAGGCTAGGCTACTTCCATTGTTGTACGGATAGGGAAACTGAGACCCAGAGTGGGACTGGGAGGTAGAGGCCACATACCGAGGAGTCAGAGGTGGAACTGGGGTAAAACAAGTCAGGTCTTCTACTCCCAGTCTAGAGCGGGTCCCCTGTTCCACTGGCCACGAGCTAGTTCTGAGGGCGACCTTGACCGTTTTGTGTGTAAACTCTGACAAGCAAGAGGCACGGGTCTCCCCCACTGCTTTTGGCTTTGGAGATCGCAATCCCTACTCGACCTTTCTCGATCCTCTCCAGGAAGGGCAACACTTTCTGGAGGGCGGTGCCGCTGGCCCAGGGCTCTGGGACCTCTGAGGGCGGTGATTTCCAGGCTAGCGAACTCGTTTCTCTAAATTGGTGTGTTCGGGCCAGCCGCAGCAAGTTTGGAGCCAGCCAGAATGCCCTGCCAGGTTTTCTTTGACTCGCAGGGGCTTGTGGTAAACTAGGGAAAGCTCTCCTGGGGAGACTGGGAAAGATCGATAGGCATCGGGTCTCTAAACTGCCACCAGGGTGGAGGAGAGGCAGGCCGGGGCGACACCTGGTTGCAAGGAGTTTGGGGGCATATCCCCACCCACTGCTTGTCTACGCCTCTTGCAAGTAGCACCGCTTGGTTCGTGCTAAGAGCCGGGAAGGAGGATAGTGGGCCAGGCCGACTCGTTCCTCCTTCGCCTAGCCGTCTGAGGCTCCCAGCGTGCCAGCAGGGACCCAACCCCGCAACCAAGCCCGACACTAAATCAGGTTGGAAAGCGGGTGGGACTTGTGGGGGGGACGCAGGTCCACGAGCGGGAAAACTGTTGATTCCCACCCTTCCCATTCCAACCCCGGCGGTCATCCTTTGGCACCATAAAGCCCCAACTACGCGCACCAATTTCACAAGGCACAGAAAATTCCCATTACCATGCTTCCAGAAGCTGCCCAGCCCATCTCGGCCCCCAGAAACTCTGGCGCATAAAGGCAAATTTATGAGCCTGTTTGCCTATTTCACAAACAGAAATCCGTCACTTATTGAAAGGCGCCCAGTTACTGCTCCCAAAACCTTTTCCCCACCCCGACTCAATGCCCGGGTGATAGGAGCAGAAAAATTTAAACCTGTCTCTCGCCTCTTTTCTTGTGTGTGTCCTCTGGCAGCAGCAACACGAAGCCTTTCCTCCTGCCCTGGGCCCAGGCGAGAAGAGGATTAAAGGGCGCACAGGCTGGCCGCAGCAAGTCTGGGCGCTGGAGTTAAACCAGTGAGCTGAGGCCGCGCCGAGGACCCCGCCACGGCTGCCCGACCCCGGAGCCCCGGGAGGAGAGGAAGGCGGCGGCGAGGGCCAGGCTCTGGGTGCCAGGGGCTTATAGGGGCGCATCCCGCAGAGCCTCTGCTGCGAGCTGGCAGGTTGCCAGCTGCAACAACACACTTGGATCGCACGTGCAATGTCATTTGAAATTGTTTTTAATACATTAAGAGAAAGAGAAATATATATATATCCACCCCCCCCCCCAACTGAGAGGGCGGCTCTTGGCTGCACAATGCGGGAGAGAGGGACTGCGGGACTCCAGCGCGCTAAAACGCACCCTTCCAACCCTTCTGGGGCGAATTTAGAACCCCCGATGCTTTCTCCACTTTGCCTACTGGCTCTTTTTCTCGTCCTCCTGTCCGCTTTGCGGCAAATCCCCCGAGTGCTCTCTTCCCAAATTAAAATGCAATAAGAGGAATCAATAGTTTTCTGCCAGGGAAAGAGAACCAAACCAGGAAGATGGAGGGCTGCCTTTTGTTGTTCTCCCTCAAACAGTGGTGTTTTATTTTATTTTATTGTCGCTGCACTTCCTATTCAGTTCCAAGGGAAACGCTTTCTCTCCTTCCCTCCTTTCCTTCCTTCCTTTTTTCCTTCCTTCCTCTATCCCTCTCCCTTCTTCCTTCCTTCCTTCCTTCCTTTGTAAATAAAAACTTTTCTCTATGTTGAAAAGTTTTTATGTATTTAAACTACCTACTATGCCTGCTGTGCTCAGGTGTTTGTTTATCCCCCATCCCTACCCTTTTTCTACCTCAAATCTATAAGACCACTCACCGCCCCCTCCCTTTGCCAAAGCAGTATCTATGCTCTTGACTAATAAAAATTTTTCTGAAATCAGAGGCAGCCTGTGTGATGTCTTGGTGGGTATATCCACTGGCCCCATCATTTCTGCTAGGTGGAGAACCTTCTGTTCTGACTTCTGTTTTGATAAATATTCAGACCAAATTGCAACTCAAGTCGGGAAAGGGGGTAGATAAAGTATTTATTCGTGGGACAAAGAACAAAGTTTTTAGAATATAATGGCTGGCCAGGATAACTTTAGGGAACCCACAGACAGAAAACTGGAAACGAATTAGACCCAGCGAGGACAGGCTAGGATTTATATGGGTCAGCATTTGAGCTTGTGTGTGGGTTAGTATGGTGTCTGCAGGCGGTGTTTTGGGGTTATTGGGAAGGGGGCTTGTCACACAAATAAAGGGCATCCGAGGGCATTGCAACTCGGAGGAGCGGATGCGCTGGGGAATATGTTCATGTACGTGAGATTCCTGATCTTATAGATGTGTGCGTAGTGGTACAGGAACTCACACGGAGCCCTGCAACTGTGCCCGGGAGGGGGGCGCGGATAATAAGCACAGGGTGTGCCTAGCACAGCTCCCTGCATGCAGTAAGAGCGCGACAGATCATAGCGGCTATTACTTTATCCTTGACTAAAATAAGCTCGTGAGTGCTTATGGTTACATTGAGACAGTTAGGTTTCTTTCCAGCAACAAAGAACTAAACAGATATTTGTGAGAGAGCATGTGGATTTGTGCAAAGCGATGGAGTGTGTGTGCTTGCTTGTTCGGGCACTTGTGCAGGACAGCTGGTTTCTGTGCCCCCACGGGCACACCCAGGACCGGGTGTGGGAGCGAATAAAAGCGGATGCATTTGCCAAGGCGAGGATGCGTGGAAGGCTAAAGTGGGCAGGCAAACGCTGGCGTTTACGTATCCCTAAATAACAGTGTACAGACAACTAGCTTTGCGCGCAACTCTGCGCTAGGCTCGAGGCTAAGCGCTTTCCGTGTCCCAACAGCTCCCACGTCGCGCGAGGGAACGCCCGCTCTGCGGTGTCCGCACGGGTCTCCGCGTTCACTGCCAGGGAGGCGCGCGGACGCAGGCGCGGGTCTCCGGGCGCTTTCTTGCTCGGGAGCTGGAGGCCCTCGGGTTGGGGCGTGCGCCAGAAAGGAGACCCCGGGCAGCTCCAGGATCAGGCGTGTCCAAGGCGCCTCGTCCCGGCATCGGGGTGAATATGGGGCCCCATTAGACTCGGCTGTAAACACCGTGGCAGGAGCTGAACGGCTACGCCAGCCCTTCCGGACGCGAAGGAGTTAATAAAAGGTGTTTTACGAGTACGAGGAAACGGTGGGGGAGGTGTGAGCGTCTCTCTACTCTGACCCCCCTACTTTTTCCTTTTTTCCCTCTCGCCACCCGCCGCCAGATCAAACAGGCCCGCGATTTAACTAGGGCAACACCTCGCGGTAATGAGCGGCCCTGCACACCCCTCCCCCGGCCTCAGTCCCCGGCCCCAGGCCCCAAGGCCCTCAGGGAGGAACAGAAAAGAAAAATCGAGGGGTTTTCTTTTTCTTTTTTCCTTTTCTTTCCAAGAGCTGAGAAGCCCCTTAGACATCCTGACACGCATGGAGAAACAGGCTCAGGGAGCAAGCCGATCCTGGTTCCTCCACACGGAAGGGGGCCTTATCTGGATTCGAACCCAGGACTCCAGTGTAGTTTATAGATGGTCCTCTGGCTTTACGCAGAGCTCGGCTCCCTCGACTATTTTTAGCGCCGTGAAGTATCCTAGGCACGGGAGGAATGCGCACCCGGGTCCTGCTTTCCCGGAGCCCTGGCCAGTGAGTGGAGAGAGGGTACCGAGGGGTACCGCCCGAGGCAGCCGGAGCCAAGCTTGGCATAACCATGCCTCCTCAGGAAGCCCCATCCGGCCGGGCCCAAGCCGTGCTTGAGAAGACAGTGGTGGAGCCTCAAATTCAGTTCCAACCATGTGTGGTCCCCATCTCAGGCCTAGGACCTGGGAGCTGAGACAGGTGGCTGCCCCTTGCGGGGGTCACGGGGATGTCCTCCCGCTCTCCCCCAGAACGCCGGAGCCACACTTGCAGCCCTCCCTCGCCGGCTGGCAGAACCCAGCCCCCAGGCCGCGGCGGACTTGCTCAGGGTTTCACAAACCAGTCTGCGCAGGGGGTCTCCGGACTCTGGCTCCCGGGCTTGTCTCCGCCGCCGGCTCTCCAGCCTCTCACCTTTCGTGAGCGCTCCCTCCATGGAATGGCTTTAGAGCCTGGCGGGTGCTTCCTCATTCTCTCCCAGGGTTCAACGCGCTTTGTCGGAAACCCACCTCAATCCCGCAGAGGCAGAAACAGTGTCATTAGTATTTTTGAATTAAGAACATCACTTTTTTTTTTTTTTTTTTTTTAATATCAAGGGGGGAAATGGAATGGTCGCTGACTTAAAAGTAAATTCCAGGAATGTATTGTAAGGGAGTAGTCACTGATGTTACAAAGCTTTAACGCCAGGACTATTCTACTGAAGAGTGAAAAATACAGAAGGACCCGATGTGTTATAATTACAGAACTGGTTAAATAAATCCATCAGTGCAGTGGGTTACTACACAGCCACTGGAAAAAGTGTGGGAATTGACATGGAGATTGTTCATGATATATTAAGTGGAGAAAAAAAAAAACCCTCCCGAGTTGCTAAAGACTGTTTATCCAGACCTGCTTTATGTAAAACTAACTAAATAGCATTCGCGGAGAAAAAGTGGAAGAATATACATCAAAACATTTACACCTCTACCTCTGAGTTTGGGGAATAGGGATAATTTTGACTTTTCCTTTTGCTGAGCTATATTTTTCTACATTTTTAAACAATGAATAAGTATTACTTTTACAATCAAAAAAATTACGCTGCCGTTGCCTTCTAATTTCTCCAGCGGCCAGTGTACTTTTGGTACACTTTATTCAACATACATGAATTGAGCACCCCCCTGGTGCTAGGCACTGTGGTTATCAATATAAGAATATGAAAGGATCCTAATAATCACCACCCATTAACATACAATAGTAAATATTTGTTGTGAAGAGTTTTATTATTCCTTCCATGCAGTAAATAGAATCTTTTCTTACGTTTATTTTTTTTCTTTTCTTACATTTAAAACCTATTAATGCATGAAATAATCATAACAACAACTAAAATTTGTAGAGGAAATTATTTAAGCCCTTAGCATGCATAATTTCATTTAAGCCTCATGAAGATTGCATGAGGTTAATACTGAGGCAGCTGGGCTCCGGAGAGGTGAAGGATTTCGTTCAAGGTCACACAGACAGTAAAAGGTGGGTTGGCTCGGATCAAAGGGCACCTCTGTCTGCCTCTGGAGACCTGGCTTTTCCCCACATCTCAGAGCACCTCCAAGATGTGTGTGTGTGTGTTCATACAAATAAAGCCATCTCAGTCGGATCTCTCTTGGCCCCCAAAGTAAGGTGGTTTAGAAAGAAAGGAGGGGGTTTGGGAAGGAATCTGGATTCTAACCCCAGCCTTCACCAGTTCTCTTCCCCTGTCCCAGCTCAGAGTGGATCTCATCTATAATGTGAGGAAGGTGGTAGGCTTCTTGACCTCTGGGTTCTCTCCTGACTGTAACATTCTCACTCCAGGAATCTACTTTCTGCTGGTGAAAACAGCATGTTATTCTTTGTCCCAGCCTCTGATATTCATCTTTCCTTGGAACTTCCACTTCTCCAAGCATGTTTTTCTCCCCATAAACTAGAAGGGTTCAGTGCAGGAATCCTGCTCCTGCCAGGAAGAAGGGAAGGTGAAATGACCAGCTCAGGGTCACACATCCAGTCGAAGACTGAGCTAGTGAGCTAGGATTAGAAGGACGTCTGAAGGCTTCAGGCCCCCCCCCCCCCCTTGGAAAAGGCTCTGGATCCATTCTCGTCATGCAACCAACAGTTAAGCTTATGGTCTTGCTAAATCCCCATAAAAGAAACGAAACTAAGAAATCAGCCAGTCTCATTTTTAAATGAAAAGTGACTAGGAAGAAAAAATATGCAGGCTCTGAAGTGTCTGAAACCAGCCTCCTGATTTAAACCTAATTTGTTTGAAAAAAAATTTTTTTTTTCAGCCAAGGGAGTTTTTACAGCTGAGCTCTCCCAAACCCATAAAAAACAAGGTTTATATGGGAAATAGTGAAAGACTCTTAACTATAATACACAGCGTCTAATGTAAGCAGACATAGACACTATATAAAGCTCCTACAAATGTTATTCAAACAAACAGAAATGCACATTTATCCCCACAGAATGGACAATGGAAGTCATCGGACTTTCGAAGAGTTCCAGAAGTCTTATTTTCACAGAAATGTTCAGAGCACCCCATAACACTGGGACCTCAAAGATCCTTACCCACCATCCGAACATTTCCCTCATTTTACAGGAAGGGGAAACCGAGGCCCATAGAATGGAGGGACTTGCTCAAGGTCACGGTGGGGAATTTTATTCTTTTCCCCCTGTGTTTACTTTCAACTTTTAGTGCGGGATATAGAACAATACAGTGGCCAAGAGACTCTGGACGAGTGACTGAACATTTCTGAGCCTTGTGAGCCTTGTGTCCTCACCTACAAACTGGGAGAGATCATGACCCCAACTTCCTGGGCTGTGTGAGGACTGAATGAGATAAGGCATGCAAAGTAGTGCATTGTCCCTGGTAGATCTATTTTTATGATTTTATTTCACCCCCACAATAGCCTGTGAGGCGTTGAGGATTTATTTTGGTTTGTTTTCTTGTTTTGGAAAGGTCAGGGCACACAGGTACCCCTGCCTTTCAGAAGTTTGTCCTCTGCTACTTCACTTTATGAAAGGCCTATGTGAGTACCTGTTTTCTGCTAACCAAAAGAAATTAGAAGAGGATTTTCACTTTTATGAAAAAAAGGCAAAAAGCAAAAATAGCATTCAGTGTGTGTTGTGCAGTGAGGTGATGCAGAGACAGCGCAGGCCCCAGCGGCGAGAGGGGCCCCACCAGGCTCCTTCCCTGAGAGCCACACTCAGCATCTCAGCATCAAAATCTACCAGAGCTTTGACCTGTGCCTGTGGGCATCTGTGCTCTATCTCCATTAGCTAGATGTGTCCTAAGGTATCAGAGAAGCCTAGGAAGTTCCTTTTTTTGGTCTGGGAATGCTCAGTTTTTTCCCCCTATAGATTAATGGTAATTACTCCTTTGCTTTATGCCATTTTGGCTTACAAAAGGTGTCACAGGAATGCTCTGCTTTCAGATGGGGGGAGGCGGGGCTGGGGAGGGGGCGGACCTGTATTTCCAATTGGCACAGAAAGTTGCAGTGACTTGCCCAAGGGCACCCAGCCAGTGAGTGGATTCCTGGTTCAAATCCCTTACATTCCACATCATTAAGGTAAACCAGGGCAGGCGGGCTGCAGTAGCGGCATTTCTGAAAGTAAGGCAGCAATATATGGTAGAAATACTACGCAAGCCACAAATGCGAGCCGTGTATATAATTACAATTTTTCTAGGAGGCACGTTAAAAAAGTAGAGAGAAACAGGTGAAATAAAATTGAACAATATAGTTTATTATATTACTTATACATTATATATTTATTTAATGCAATATGTCTAAACTATAATTTCAACATGTAGTCCATATAGAAATTATTTATGAGATATTTTCCATTCTTTTTTTCATATTAAGTCTTCAAATTCAGGGGTATATTTTATACTTAGAGCACATCTCAGCTTGGACCACATCTCAAGCACTCAGTAACCATACTTGGGTAATGGCTGCCATATGGGACAATGTACATATAATAAACTATATTGTTCAATTTTATTTCACCTGTTTCTCTCTACTTTTTTAACGTGCCTCCTAGAAAAATTGTAATTATATACACGGCTCGCATTTGTGGCTTGCGTAGTATTTCTACCATATATTGCTGCCTTACTTTCAGAAATGCCGCTACTGCAGCCCGCCTGCCCTGGTTTACCTTAATGATGTGAGGCAAGGAATATTAAACACAGAGCTTTAGTTAATCATATCAATAACTAGCCACCATTTCCTAAGCACTTACTGTGCACCAGGCAGCAGTGTGTAACATCTATGGGCTCATTTACACTTCCTAACAGCCATGGAGGGTAGGTAACTATTCACAGTCACATAACTAAGTGGCCCAGCGGGCATGCACACCCAAACCCGTCTGTCTCCTAAACCTGTGATTTTAGCCACTGAGTTCCACAAGTTTGGGAGACATAGTTGGGCAGTGAGCTGTGGAGGGTCCTTTGGAGTATTCCACACAGTGGGTAAAGCCCTGGGTTCCAGATCCAAGCCTACCATGTGTCAGGTGACCTTGGGCCACCCATCTTCTCGGGTCCCAGTTTTCTAATCTTTAAGATGGGCTAATGATGCTTTTCCTCAATCCACAGAACTCTGTCAGGCTGAAACAGGAAAAGGTTTTTTGAAGTGTTTTGAAACAGAGAATATAGTACAAAAGACAGGGCCAAGGTCAACAGGGAGGTCGGGACTGACCCCCAGGCCTGTACTCAACAACCACATGAGCTGGTTGGATAAGCTGTGTGGCACTGGACAGGTTTCTTAACCTCTCTGAGCCCCAGAGCCCTCCCTCTTCTGTAAAAGGGAAAGTAGAATTACTCACAGAGATGTGATGACCCAATAATGATTAGATGATGATTGGAAAGCTCTCAGGCTAGCCCAGAATAGGCAGTGGTAAACATGAGCTATCGTTACTGCCTCTGTTGTAGTTGGGGTTCGGCTGCAGGGTTTGATCTAGAAGCAACAGGGAATGGCAGGGAAGAGGGAAGGAGCATGGCTTCCCCCAACGCCCTGAGATTCGGCTCTTGGCTCAGAGTAGTTCCAGCAGTTCATTGGTGGGGAGTGGGAGGTGTTTGTGGGAGTGTGAGAACACTTGGTGTGTAGGGAAAGCACCAGACCCAGTGGTCAAGAGAGGGGGTTTTAGCCTGCTGTGTGACCCTGGGCATTTCCTTGCCCCGCACTCCCGGAACTTGGTGTCATCTGTAAAATGAGGGGGTCGGACCAGAGATCTAAGTCCCTTTCTGCCTTGACTGTTTAGATTTTTACAGTGGTGTGAATCAAAGCAGTCACCGAACACAGCACCTGTGAGGGGACAGAAAATACCCCTGAGCCTTCCCCTGTGGCCTGGGGCTGCCACTAGGGGGAGGGCGCCACCTGGTGGCCACACTCCCTCCTCCGAGTTCGGTGTGGAGAAACCAGTTAAGGACTCCAGACCCCGGAGCCCCAGGCCCACTTTTCCTAACGTCCTTTGGCAGCTCAGGGGAGCAGAGAGGGGACCCAGACAGTCCCAGAGCTAGGAGTCCTGGGCATGAGGCTAACTCCCGAGGGATGTTGGGGTTTTGCAATCCAAGATCTCTGAGGCCTTCTTCCCTAAAGTCACCTTGGGACAGAAGTCTGTGTTTCCCTATAGAAGTCCAAAACACATCATACATTTTGTTCTCTTTCTTTGGATAGGAGCCACCGAACAAAACAATCTTCTCTTGGTAACTCAATCTCCTTCTGTCACTACTGCGCAGGGCTCATGGGATGTGGAGGACTTTTTCCCTGCAAGAACCCCCCCCACCCCCCCGACTGCTGAGAGCTTTCCTGCCCCTCCATGTCTGTCAGTATTCGACTTCTCTCTGTAGTGGGGGTCACACGGTGCACAGAGGAATCAGACTGACATAGGTTCAAATTCCACCTCACCGTAGGACTCTAGGACAGCTGTCTGACTTCCCTGCGCCTGTTTCCCCACTGGAAAAATAGGGATGTTGATAGCTCCTTTGCAGATTGGTGTGAGGATTATGACCCTAGCACAGTGTCTAGCACTGAGTAGGTGTTTAACAAATAATAGCTCTTGTTTCTGCCGATATGGTGTCCTGACCACTTTTTCATATTCAAGGAAATATTCCTTGTTAGAAACACGAATAGGATGCATCATATCAAATATTAGCCACCAGAAATAAACACCCTTACCGTTGAAGGTGGTGGAGCCTCTTCAGAACTGTTTAAGTTGGCTCAGTGAGGTCCAACTTGGTCTAGCGCAGATAAACCCCAGTAGACAGGCTGGGATTTTGTCAGTGTTGCTTTCCTCAGTCCTCATTCTTTGGGCTTCCGTAAGCTTCAATACTTAACAGTTTCACCTTCAGGCAGTTGCTTATTGACATGGCTGAGTCGGACCCCCGCACAGCTGAGGGCACTGCTCGCCCTGAAGCCGGGTCCACCCCTGCATTCCCCCATCCTCTAAGGAGGAGCCTCAGAGGGGTCTGACTGGGCATCGGGATCCTCCTGTTGCTCCTTTAGCATGGTCCCATCTTCCCGGTAGTCATGCGCCCTCAGAAAGTCTCTCTCATTAGCTGCCTTCGCTTAATTAAGCTCATTGCGTTTGCTAAGCCTTACTGGCTTCTCTAAGATGGCACGAGCCCATTACGCACGGCCCCTTCATCTGAAGGCGGGCTGGTGCGGGGTTCCGAGGCCGCCCCACAGACCCTAGGATTTCAGCAGTGGAAGGATTACTTTCCGTCCCTGTCTCACAACGAACTCCTCTGAAATTCCCAGCTCCTGGAGGACAGAGTCCCTTTCCAGATTCCCTCAGACACCTGGCATTTTCTTGGTGTCACTTGGTGTCACCTCAGACACTCAAACATTTCTTGGCCATTTGCATTGCTTGGTTTGGATTTTTATTAATAGTAGGTTTGGTGACTCCAAAGTCCATGCTCCTCACTCTGGCATCTGAGCTTTTTGCTCCCGAATGGACTTCCCCTCAGCCTAGCCTCCTGTGAAACCTTCCATTTTCTCCAAGGGTCTGTTTAGGAGCCTCTTCTTCCAGGAAGCTCCCTTGATTTTCAGAAAGCCTTTTTCTTCCTATTTTCCCCTTACTCTGAATCATATGATACAGATATAGTATGGCTATACACGGAGCTGGGAAGTAGATGTCTTGATATGCCTACATATGCGGCCTGAGTCACAGATACCGGTGTGTGCGTGCGCGCATATTTATGTGTGTATATGTCTATATTCATGTTCATGTAACACGTATGCATATATACCTATGTACTCTACCTACCTAGTATTTCTAAACTGAGATGAAAGTTCTTCCATGCATTAGAGATTATTTTACATGTAGACATAATACTTCTAAAACTGGTTGCCTTTTATTTGACATACAGATTGTTTCCGCTTCTTCACTGTTGAGAACAATGCTCCCATGAGATAGTAGCTCATCCGCTGAGTGAGCAGCAGGGCACGCTGGACTTTGGGGCCAGATAGACCTGTGTTTGACTTCTCGTCCCCACCACGTCCTGGTGGCCTTGGACAAGCCATTTCACCTCTCTAATAAACTTATCTATGTAATAGAATAATAGTTCTCATCTCCGACGGGCCTAAGGCATGTAACGTGCTTAGCGTTGGGCCTGGCACGGAGTAAGAGCTCAGTGACGACATTGCGCCACGCTGGGAGGCAGAAGAGAGGATTTGCTCTGGCTCTCCCCCACTGCCAGGTGTGACCTTGTATATGGCTATTTCACGGGGTGTGACAAAACCCACCGAGACGAGGGGTGACAGCCCTTTGCCAGTGAAGTGTTGCCCAATTTAAGACTGTCTTATTCTTGTTGCTTTTACCTATTTTCTACAGGTTTGAGGAATATGTCACCTCAAGACTAAGCATGTGGAGAATTGCTTTGCAATTTTATAGGTTTGGTGAAAATGATTCATGCCCGTTATCAGTGATTTAGATGACACCAAAAAGGCACAGAGTAAGACTCCAAATCCCACCATCGAGGAGTAACCATGGCCGCATGTTGGTTGTGGCCTTCTTTGACTTGCTCCCCCTGTGATGCCCATGGCAGGACAGGGCAGGCTTCAGCTTTTTAATAAATGTCTCTTGACCTCAACCAGATTGAGTGGTTAACGGTGGCGTGCCCCGGCTCTGTCCCTCCCGGCCCACCTCTGACAGTTTCATTAACCCCATTAAATCACGAAGGTGCCTTTACACCTCCCGGGCTTGTTAATCTCCGCTCGGCTCTGGTAAGTTAAAACCTGGCGGGAAAGTTGGATGTACCTTGTTAACCTCCATTAAACCCTATTAAATTTCCTAACTAGAGTCTTAGTGACTTCTAGGAATCCCTCATTAAAGTTTAGTAAATCTACTTAGTAAATCCACTCTGGGACAAGGCTGACCGGCTCTCCTGCCTCAAAGTGTGGCATTCCTGAGTTCCCTGACATGTCCCTAGGACCAGATGACCCTTGGACCCAATCCCAGGAGTGCCTCTAGCTTTTTGACTCAGGGAAAGTTCCTCCTCTCCATGCCTGCATTTACACCTCTATAAACTGGAGTTAACAACAGTCCCTATTCTATATAATTGTAGTGAGTGTAAATGAGTCAATGCGTGTAAAACCAGCAGTGTGTTGTCTGGTGGGCACCCTGCACTTGGCAGTTATTCTTGTTTCTAGGTGGGAAAGATCCTTATAAACTAAAAAACGGTTAATGGAAGATTCAACTGCAGACATTTATCGCGTTGCCTTCCACGCCGGGCAGGGTGCTCGGAACTGTGGATTATTTTCTTTCTGGTTTTATCCGGACTGAAGATGATCCATTGCAATGACTCCTTGTAATAGTGTCCCTGTGGCTGTGCATGTCCTCGGATTTGTTCAGACTCTGACACGTCTGAGCTGTTCCAGGTGGAACGCAGCTACTTTCTCTCCCTGGGCCTTGTGGGGTTGTGGTTCCTAAACCGGGATGTGCAGATAAATGCACTGGGTGATTTTGTAAAAATGGTTTCCTGGGCCCCAGGAAGATTGAGGAGCTACTAGGTCTCACTGGGAACTCTGAGCTAGTATTCCCAATGAGGCTGAAGCTGCTGGATTGGGAAACCTCTGGACCAGATTCTTAACTTTATCAAGCTTAAGTCTTACATGGGGGAAATTAAAAAATTCACATTCTTGGAATTCGGCCCCTGAGCTTTCTGTTCTGAGACTCTGGGATGGAGCCCAGGAATTGGCACTGTACACAGCATTCTTAGGGGATTCTGATGCGGGTGGGAGGTGGCAAGTGCCACACTTTCAAAACCACTGGACTTCAGATGATCCGGTATTCAATATTCTAAAGGTTTATTTTGAAAAAGGGGTGTCAGGTTCCTAGTGAACCTTCTGTACACGAAGATGTGGGTCCATCCTGCCATCATAACCCATGTCTACAGATGCTCACGGGAGGTCGACTCCAGCAGAGGTCGGCCAGTCTGGGGGAAGCCTGGGGACAGAGCACCTCTCTGAGTTCAGTGCGTGTGGGGTTAGAGTACAGCGGGCAGCCCAACGCTTCTGTGTGAGAGAAAGAGAGAGGCAGGCAGAGGGAGGGAGGCAAGTCACACTCACATGGGGAGACAACATGCTGCAAAACTTAGAACTGCCTTTGCTTTCTGAAGGAAATCAACTCAGGGATCACCTAAATGATGGCATCCTTCAGCGGCAAGCCACCAGGAATCCTGTGGGCTCCCAGGGACAGCTGGGACTCCCCACCCTCGTTGCCCCCCAAAATGCCTCCTGAAGAGTCAGCCTCCACACAAGGAAGTGGCCTGGGGGTGAGGGGGACGGTGAGGGGGAGGAGCTGTGCTGTCCGTTTGGGTGCCGTTCAAAATTTTAGAGCTAGTGTGTATTCCCTCTCGTTAACAAAGAAGACAAAGAAACATTCATTGCATTGCTTCCCTTCCATTCTGCTGAGGACGGAAGGGCACTAAAGGGGCAGACATGAAATGAAAGCCTGGCGTCCGAGGAGCAGCTGGGCAAGGGCCTCACTGCACCCCCACCCCCGCGGCCTCAGGTGCCCCCACCAGTGAAACGCGGTCAGGTAGCCCCATCGTGGGCATGTGACTTGCCTGCGGACTTTGTTAAAACACGGACCTGACTCAGTAGGCAGTTGGCAGGTGAGGGGGGCAGAGGTTCTGCATTTCTAACAAGTGTTCAGATGATGAACCAACTCTAAATAGTAAGCCTCTACTGTATGTGAAGAAACACTAGTCCACACCCTGTGAGAGATGTTTTTGAGACATCTGAACATTGGGATATTCATGTAAAGGTCTAGATTACCAGGTCCTCTTGTGAAATTTTGAGCAGTGGCCACACAGGGCTGGCATCCCCACGTGGCGACAACAGGCTGGAGCCGAGGAGCGGCTGCCCTAGGAGGGACCTGTGTTCCCCAGCTGCCCCCACAGGCATTTCGGCTTGGAGTCCTCCAGCCAGGTTCCTGAGGGTCCATATAGATGGCTAGCTGCAGACCCCGAGCGAAGCTTTTTGCTCAGGTTATCTGGGATGTTCTGCAGCATTCAGACTCCAGCCTCTGGCGGTCGGACCCCTCAGTCTCTCTCCATAGGAGATAGCAGGAATCAACCTTGCCACCTAAGCTCACTCGCTGTGCACTGGGATTGGAAGGGGGGAACGCGGGAGCCAGTACTCAGAGCCCGGAGGAAAGACCATTGTCACCGATCGCTGTACGACACAGCCAGGGGCCAAATACGGAAATGAAAGCATCTGAAGTCCACGTGGACGGTCAAGGAGAACAACAGAATGTGTCTCTCGTTACTCATTCAGATCGTTTATTAAGAGCGAAAGTCGGGCCGTCCCATCTGTGTGATATTGCAACATGAAAAGTCACATACATACTAAGGAGACCCCACAGAATTGAGAGCCTTTCAACAGTACAGAGCCATAGATTACAAAATTAAAATACAAATGATCCTCCGAATTTGGCAGGAAACAAGTACAATATGAGGAGGCCTGGAATGGAAGGGCACTTGCTTTTTGATAAGGCAGTTACAAAATGGAACACAAACCCACACGGCGAAAACATTCCGATGGGCATCACGGACAGCAGACACGTACAGAAGGGGTCCCGCACAGCCCTCCGTCCCGGGCGACGAGGTGCTCGTGGAGTGAGAGCAACCAAAGGCTTCGTGGTTTAGGACACAAGCTAGATGAAATAACAGCGTATAGACATTTCTACCTTAAGAAGAGGTCCCACCGGGCCCCAGACTAGACTCCACCTCAAAACGTCAGATCAACTTTACCCTTCCTCACCTTGAACTTGGAAACAGTCTGTAATAAAATGAAGGGAATAAAAAGGCACCCCAAAGCACCATGCTTCCCGGACCATGACCTCGAGTTCACCTGTCCTTCGGTTCAACTGTCAAGCCCAGTATGGGGACTGGGAGGCCGCGAATCACGGGGCCTCAGAGTGGTGTCTGTCGGACTCAGGGCCAACCGAATGACACAAGCCCAAAGGACCACCTGAAAGGCAGAAGTCTGACCAACAGATCTCAGAGCAAGCCCATTTCGTGAGAATTTCGATTCTAGGACAACACTACACCTCCCGCCAGGACTTCTGAACTCTGGTCTTAAATCATCAGCTAGTTCTCTTCTCCCCTCACGTTCATTTGGCAAAACTCAACTGCTTTCCTGATCGTGTCACACAGCCTTGAGTCCAGCAGGTTGGTTCATAGCCCCTGGGAGCCAGGCTGGCCTTGGGGACCTCTCTGCTCAGTGGCAAGGTCTCAAATATCTGAAGGCACCTTACTCTGGACAGGACTCGAGTCATGTGCAAGTCAGAGTGAGAAGAGCTCTGGACAGGTCAGGAGGACAGGAGGTTAGTCCAGACAGTGCCCTGCGACTCAGACAGGTCATTCTCAATGTCAGTTTCCTGTCTTCAAAACGAATGATGGGGCAAGAGTAACCTTACAAGACTTTCCAGCTTGAAAATATGGCACTTCTTAGACACAGAGACATGTGATGCGCCCCTCCCCCAAGGTCCTAAGCTTTGTTTTCTCCATAAAAACAATGTGTGAAGTACGTGCAGAAATCTTAAGGTACAAGCTCTCAGCAGTCATGGAGCCCTTAAACTCCACACAGAGCAATATTTTACAATCTCCTAGCTAAAACTTTTCCTAAGTGACGTGAGCATCAGTTTTTGTGGGGCAAGCACAGAACTAGGGCCCCATCCCTTCTTAGGTTATTTTTTTAATCAGGCTGATAGCATCCCCTCCTCCCTGACCCCCTCCATCAGCTTCCGCAAGAACACGGGAGGCGAACTAGGCTGATGGGGTTTCCACATCCTTCAACAAGGAACTAAGTGGACCCATGCTAAAGGGGAAAGACAGCCAGGACACCAAAATATCTATCTGCTAGCTGCTCCTTTCAAAAAGACAACTGCCGTGCCCTGGGACAGTGCCAGCAATGAGGGTCCTTGGCCAAGATGAACAACTTGTTCCACACGGCCCCTGCTGGGCAGAGACTAAGATGGAAATGACAGAGAACACAGAAAAGCCAGAGGTTTATAGAGATGGAGCAGGCTTCCCCAGGAGGTAGTGAGTTCCCTGACCTCAAAGGTGTTTAAGCCCAGACTGCTCAAACCCTTGGTGGGACAGTTGTAGGCAGAATGTCAGCACCTGTGGGGAGACTGGACTGATGACTTAAAGACCCTTTCCCAACTTTTGGATCTCACCATTCTAACAACCGAGAGCCTTCAGGTGACTTCCATGAAGCAACTTCTCTGGGATCCATGGTCTGGATAGCCTATTTCAACAGACAAGACCCCCCGAATAAGTCCCCTCTCCTACTTTCTCCCTTCCACCAGGCAGTTGTCCTGCAGGATATTAACCAAAAAGTTCCCACAAAATAAGCAGCTGAAATGCCAAGGTTAGATGCAACGTTCCAGCTGCAAACAATTATTAATATCTGTTCTCTGGAAGCCTAGCAGTGAATATTTAGCTATGACAGGAACTTCTAACAACTTGGTGGCTCTAACACATAAGTGAAATTCCTTGTCATTTTACAATGCCAATCCTGAAGCCTTTGGTTTCAATCTTTCATGGGATTCGGCTATGAGCTTTTTCACGTGATGTTGCCAACCTAAGAGTTTGTTGAAATAAGAAGTTTGTCCATTTGTTTTTTTAAAACCCTAAATCGAAGCAACACGAGTGGCAGGATACTGGCATTTCCACGTGACAACCTTCAGGGTATATGAAAGAACCATACCAAGCCGGACCGAGGCAGGAACCGTACTCTTTAAGAAGACAAGCTCTGGATTTCACATTCCAGTTTTGCCCAGGAGCACCAAGAGGAGAGAAGGCAATGTTGCAACATTATAGGTGGAGAGAAGCGCAAGAGTCCTTGGCAGGTGTATAAAAATGTAGGCAGCCAAGATGAACACTGCTTTCCCCAAACTCCACTGCTTCGGAGCCATTTCTAACAGGCAGAAGTCTCCTGCCCACAGATGAAGCCTTGGGAAACTGCAGAAGAGGCTAAGGCAAGTGGCTTAGTGGTTTGATGAAAGAACAGATTTCTGCATACAAGAAAATCGTAAGTTCATATAGCTTTGTCTTTTCTCTCATCTGACATGTTTTCAAAGGTTGAAAAGACACCCACAGCCTCCATTTTCCAAAAGCACCTCTCTTTTGAGGGAAGGTGGCAGGGTGGACTCAGGTGCACAGAGCATCTGGCTGAAGGTGAGCGTTTCCCCAGGCTTCACGCTGGAACAAAAATATTCTTACAGAGACACGGGAACAGATGGATCCCAACACCACAGCTTCTTGTACAGAAATGTACTGTTGTCTCCCTCAACTGGGAAATAGATTTGCTGTTAAAGAAATAGTGACATGACCTACACATCGGCGATTTTCACTTCAACATCAGAAAGATACATTTTCTCAGTAAGAGATGGACATTTCCAGAGAGCAGGTTACCAATGCCTTCACCTGTAGGCGCCATCTGCCCCCCAAACTGTGGCCTGATGAGAAAACACTCCCCTTGACAAAGGGGGCCTGGTGTTTGATGCCTTCAAGACTTTCTAACTCAGTCTCTCAGGAGAAAAACCTATATAAGCAACAGAACTTTGAGCCTTCTTGACGTCTGCACATCAGCATCCTTCAGCTATAAGCAGTGAGACAGTCTCTACATACTGAATCTGAATGACTAAAAACACTCAGAGAGCACCTTGATGTGCCATCCACAGCTGGGTGTATT
The DNA here is from genome assembly GCF_964656455.1 of Halichoerus grypus. Taxonomy (NCBI): domain Eukaryota; kingdom Metazoa; phylum Chordata; class Mammalia; order Carnivora; family Phocidae; genus Halichoerus; species Halichoerus grypus. The sequence continues at coordinate 45,182,921 of NC_135713.1, read as the reverse complement.
AAAATAAGATCGCCTCATAGTCTAGAATATGTTCTATGTACATTCATTTATACATATTTAAAAAGGCTGCAATCTGCTAGACATGCATTTTGAACACTGGTGAACGCTTTGCTGCAATGGAACACACTGCATTTTAGTGAGGGGGTGGCCAGTCCCCAATCCACAGACAGCATGGTCCTCTGCCCCACAGAACCCAGCCTTCAGACACTGCACCGCCCTGCTTAGCGGGGGTTGTGTTCGGACTTCTCTGTGCTGACGCTCAGAGTAAGCCATTTATGAGACATTAAAACTCTCTGCCGGGCTAGGCCATCCACGGCTCCTTTTAAATTTAAGGCTTAAGAAAGCACTCACAATTAAAACTGAGTAAGAAAATGATACTTTTGACCACAATATGTGTCAAGATGGTCAGAAATTAGAATCCAAGTCCTTTTCTCTTTTCTTCCATCCCCTATTCACATCCTTTGTCCCCTAACACACTGATTAGAAACTTTTGCAAAAGCATACTTTTGGATATAAAGCTTTGTTTTCAAAGGAGACTTTGGCTCTGATATAGTAAGATACAGGAATCTGAGTTTTTGAACTTTAAAAAAAATCAGGTAATTATTCATACTTAAAAAAAATTGTTTTAGCAATCTCCGCCCCCCGCCCCCAGAGGGAGGCAAACTGCTCACAAAAATGAATATCAGACGGCACTGACCTTTGTTGCTCAAACCCATGATTTGCTGGTGACCCCAAGCCCAGGGAGTCACGGCCAGTCAGACTTTTTGTCCCAGAATTGGACTTCCGAGCAGGCATCACATGATCCTTGGCAGCTTTCTTGGTGGCTGTGAACTAAGGATTAGTATTTCTGAAAACACGAGCCCCAAATCACTAAATATCTCCATTTATCAAAGCATTTATGACCTAGGAGGATGACTGAAGTCATACTTTATAATTTCACCCCAAAGAGTAAAGCACAGAGTGATGTACAAAGAGCTGCATCTCCTGCGAGGGCCCCTGCATCAGTGTTTCTGGAAGCTCCGCCAATATAGCTTGGTGCCTGCGACTGCCCTCAAATCCTCTTCTGATGAGAAACCTCCTGTTGGTGCATCAGGATTTCCTCCACATTCTAGAAGTTAAGTGGTGAGCCACAGAAATGGCAGAGCTCTCATTAACTAGAGGTGTGAAGCGGATGCTACCAGGCTGGCAGTCGGCCACCCATACTGACTGAGTGCTTACTGTGTGCCGGGCAGCGGCCAGTGAGGGGGACCACTGTCAAACCGATCTGCTGATCAACGACACAGCCGGCAACAAAGCGGGGCCCGACTGTGCCCACCAGACTGGGGTCTACTCGCGCTTCTCCGGTTAGCTGCACCCCACTGCTCTTCCAGGCCTACACCTCACACAAGGCAGCGTGGTCGTACAAGGTGAGTACCAGGATATTTTTTATCCCACATTTCCAGTAGAATTGACTTAATGCGTTGTTGAATGCTGCAATACATCATTTTTAAATCTCTCAGTGATCTTGTTTTTTCAGTCCGGTAGTTGCCTTAAAAGAAAGTCTTTGTATGCACATGCTGAACATGAGAATATAATCCTCCTGACCAAAAAGATTTACAGTATTCATCATTCAAACTTTTTTATTTACAATAAAATTGAACAGTCTTTACGGGCTTACACGTAGCAGATTTCACCTGTGTGTTCAGCATTATACTTCATTCCTTGATGTACTTGATTCTCACTCAAGCTGTTTGCCGCCCTCCGATTTCTGGTCCAGTCGACTCTTGTTACTCTTCACCATGTAAATGAAGTAGGCGAGCGTCTCTTTTTCATTCACAGGTATGTTCCTGAAGTGTCGGCTGACAGTCTGCGTGGGGGAAAACACCAGAGTCCGTTAAAGCATCGTATACATCAGGGCCACAAATTCTGAACTGTGCAAAAGAAGGAGCAGGGGTTAGCTTCCAGAGCTAGGGATGGGGTTATGATCCCTGCAGAACTCAGTGCTGCAGAACTCAGACGCCCTTCTCTCCCAGCCGGCTGGGTGACTTGGTTTCAAGGCCTCCAAAAGCAGCACTTGAACCTACAACATTTCCAAGGTGCAGTTCTATTTCAGTGGCAGCTAACTGTCCATCATGGCATAATCTCAAGGGCACCCCCAAGGAGGAATAGGTGGGGACGGCTCTGCTTGGCTAGCTGCTACCATCACCAGCTCTCAGGCCCTGGCATCACCGGGCAGAAAAGCATCTTTTTAAAACTGTGTCAAATGAATAGCCAGTTGGACAGATGTTAAGTGTTTGACCCAAGAATTCATCTAAATAGTACATAGCTGCCTCTTGAAAAACACATCACATTTGAAAAAGAATTCGTCATTTACTGTGTACTCCTGACACAGGAGCTTTGTTTTACAAGTCCTGAGAATGCAGGTCTGCCCTTGCCCCACCTCAACCCATCCCTTTCAGCAGGGGAATGCTGCCAAATGGGCAATGTGACCTTAAAGTAGAAAAGAGTTGTATACTTCTATCTGTTTTATCTAGATGCTGGGGAAGGAAGTTTAAGAAAAAATGATGGATCAGCAAGAAACCCCTAAAGGAAAGACCAAAAACCAATGGGGCTGTCAACCTTTAAGGAAATCTCTGAATGGATTGAGGGGGCTAGGACAGATCAAAAGAGTCTGAGAACTAGCACTATAGAGTGGTGACCTCTGGATGGTAGCATTCTATTTTTCTTTTTTTCCATCTTCCACATTTTCAACAATAGGCAGAAAAGCACATTGAGAAAAGAGGGATGAGAGGAAACCTGCACAAATGCCAACAGGACAGAAGTATCAAGCCAGGCTGTCAGTAGGTTCAAATAAGGGCCAATAGAGCATTTCTCCCCCTCTGAATTGTACTAAGAGCTCAGGGTAAGAGAAAAATTTCTTGGGTTCTATTCATTATAATAAATACTTCCATTACCAACATCAGAGAAGAAATCAAAGGAAAAACTAAAGAAAAAGAATAGCTCCCACAGAATATGAGCAAAGGTTTTGGGGTGATTAATCTGACACACTGGATGTGCAGGAAGGACCATATTTATATGGAATCTTACAAAACAAGATTCAAACAAATGCACAAACAAAATCATACTCAGGACTTATAATCAGGAGTCTGGAGATTCAAGGCTCAGTTCTATTATTAATTTGCTGTGTGATTTTAAGCAAGTCTTTTCCTCTCTCGGTGCCATGGTTTCTTTTATAGAAAGAGGGCCTTTCCAGGTCTTAGAGCTGTGGGATTCTAGATTGTACGAGAGAGGGAACAGGAAGTTACTTGCAGAGCTAGGAAGTTACTTGCAAGGCATTATGATCAACAGACACACGTAGCAGCAGGGAGAACCAAGGTCACCATCAGAAGCACAACGCTGGCTTTCTCTTTTTGCAGTGCAATTTGTCTACCTACTTCTGCTAACTGGGCCTTATTGAAGCCTGGTCTGGTCTGCAATTTGTAGTGTCGTTTATAACGCCGTAGAGTGTTCACCTGCAGCTGGAACAGATCAACCTGGAGAGAAGAGGAGAAACACATTATCCATCACCTGACTAGCCACGGCTCACCGAGAGCACACTACGTGCCCAGCACTACACTAGGAGGGGTGGGGGGAGGGGGGAAGAGGACTACAGAGATGTCTTAGAAATGGTCCACTGAGGACTAATAACTGGCTGGGAGGACCAAAGAAAAAAAAAAAAAATCAAAAACCAAACAAAACAGTGGAAAAAGAGTTCTAGCTGGGGAGGGGTGGTCCCAGGAGGCTCACGGAGGCGGTGAAACTTATAGCTAAGGAGAGCAGGGCTTAGAGAGGCGGCGGGTAACAGGACTAGACTAGGGAATGAGAGAGAAGACCATGAGCGCAGAAAGCCAGGAGATGAAGAGACAGACTCGGGCGTCATAGGCAATCACGATGGGTTTAAAAGGTGAGACTGGAGGGTAACATGTCTTGAAAAGCAGAAGGAGCGACCATAGGTGGTAGGGGTGATGTTCAGGAAGACGGATCTAGTGGTGGTTTGTAGGGAAGATTGATGGGGGGTGCAGGCGACCGTGCTGTGGCAGTGATCGGAAATGAGACGCTCAAGTGGAGCTTTGGAAGCTGGTGATACCAGAGGGGGACCCCAAGTATGGGGAGCAAAGGTAAACCCAGACAGGCATCCTGGAGGAAGACAGGCTTGAGCTTGGTAGCAGACCAGATGGAGGGGCGTGAGATAGGACAGCGGGAGGTACTGCTGTTCCCAGAGTTCTTCCCTAGGCTCAGCCTTCAGGTGTCAGAACCCTGAACAACTCTCCAGAGAAAACTCGAAAGCTACTGTGGCGAATGTACAAATCAGCAGGTTAGGTTGGGGTCTCTGCAAATGACTGGATAACAGAGGGAAAGGACCCCCCCTTTTTTTCTAACACAGGAAGAGAGGAAAGCTGCACAGTCATTAAGTATTGAAGGCCCAGAAAGTTGGGCTGCTTTTACCTGCCTCTAAAAGAGATGTTCTTGCTTCAGGCAGGTGGAGAGCACTTAAAAACAAAATGAATGATCAATATGAGGGACCAAAGTCCTTCATTCTTTTCAAAACATTCCTCAAACCCCTTTTTTTTTTTTTTTTGTAAAAAGCACTGAAATTGAATACATCCATTTCTTTATGAAATAATAATACCAATGCTGAAGGCAATAGAAAAATATTGTAAACCAATGCTAGAAAAAGGGATACAGGGAGGGGCCGAGGGAAAGGACCATATTTTCAAAGGCTTTCTCCACATCTGCAGACAAAGGCCCGCCTACTCTTTCTATTCCTATGCAGTCATTTCCACTCTGAGTGCTAACAGGCGGTTGCCTTATGAAATATTCACGTGTCAAATAGTCAATGTACATTACAAACGGGTTTTCTTCTGCTGAGTCTGAAGTGAAAATAACTTAGAAAAAAATCCAATACTTTCTGTAGCCTTGCTCGGCAGGCACGAGCACCCTGAAGGTTCAAGAAGCCTAGGTCTCGGGGCGCCTGGGTGGCTCAGTCGTTAAGCGTCTGCCTTCGGCTCAGGTCATGATCCCAGGGTCCTGGGATCGAGTCCCACATCGGGCTCCCTGCTCCGCGGGAAGCCTGCTTCTCCCTCTCCCACTCCCCCTGCTTGTGTTCCCTCTCTCGCTGTGTTTCTCTCTGTCAAATAAATAAATAAAAAATCTTTAAAAAAAAAAAAAAAAAAAGAAGCCTAGGTCTCATCGTCCAGAGCAATGGGCTTCAGCAAGGGTTGGTTTTGCCCCCAGAGGACGTTCTCTAATGTCTGCAGGCACTCTTTGATGGTCACTACTTTGGTGACTGGCATCTAATGGGCAGAATCCAGGGATGCTGCTAAACATCCAATGATGCACAGGACAGCCCCCCACGACAAAGACTTCTCTGGCCCCGCATATCAACAGAGTCGGGGCTGAGAAACCCTGGGCCCTTATAACTGACTTTGGAATGGCTCCTGGGGAACCAGAGCTGGGGAACCAGGGACCAGAGCTGATATGAACTGACAATGTACACCTTCATTTTGCAGATCAGAAAACAGAGGGCCAGTAACTTCCCCCAAACCATACAAGCTCAGTCTCCAACTCTAAAGCCAAAAAGAGGTTTTAAAAAACTTGACGTCATGGTTATATTCAAGAAGGTATCAGGGGCTTCCTGAGGAAAGGCAGTATGGCCTAGTGGAAAGGGCAGTGGCCCAGAGGCCCCGAACTCTGTGTGTGACCTCGGGTCTCTGTGCCTGTCTGTAGAACGAGGGGGCAGTGAGACCAGCTGATTTCTAAGTCTTCAGCTCTCAGATTCGGTATTACCATGATTCTATGATTCACTTTTCAGATAAACCACAGCAAAACAAAGAGGACTAAAATTATTTCTTAATCCAAAAAGCGGACCAGGCCAGAGATAAAGATCACATTAGAATCCATTCTTTCTCAGGCGGACCTCTGGACTTTTACCTCAGGAATGTCAGTATCGTGCTCAGGAGAATCTCCGCCATCATCACTTGTCTTCCTCTTCCTTTTGTTTCGTACGCTCTGGATGAAGTTTTTGTGGAAGTCGCAGATATACAGGTGTCTTACCTGATGGGAAGCAAATTACAGTGAGACTCGCCAATTCCATGGGAACAGCCACAGGTATCTATCCAACTATGGGGCTTCTCTTCTTTGCAAGGCATTGAAGAGACAGAAGGAAGAACAACATAGAGGTCCTAATTTCCAGAAGTCTACTGTTGAGTTGTAGAACAAGAAGCCGACAAAGGGACACAAACACCACCATCACACTGGGCAACAGCTTACAAACTAAGTTCCCCCTGAAGGCTAGAGATAATAAATGGTAGGGGTTCAGCCAAGGGAGAGAGCCTGTGGCTGGGATAGTAAGTGTAGAGGTCCCTGACTAAACAGGAGGATTTATGGGTAGACAGGAAGCATTCCAGATGGGAAGACGAGCCAAGAGTTAAGAATTTCAAATATGGGTGACCAAGAGATTCAGGGGTGGGGGCACGAGAACAGCTTAGACTTTCCTTCAGACTAGACAGTCCCCCAAGGTTTTTGAAGCAGAGGGTGATGTGACTTACAGGAGTTAGGAATTTACAAGGGGCTGGAAGGCACTGTCCCAGGAAGGAGGAAAGAAGGGACTGTGGTAATGGTGGACAGGACAACAGCTCCTACTGCAGGACGACATCTGAAAAACTTTATTCCTGCGGATCAGAACAATACTTCTTGCATCCCCACACATCTGGTCCACAAAGAGAAGTGGGAAGAGATGCAGAAAGTCTCTTTCTCCCAGAAACCACACGAAAGCAGCTGGATGCTACTGCCGACTTCCTAGCGCGAGCTGGGGGCGTAACAGCTGAGAGGTAAACGTGTTTTTATTCAAGAACGTGAGTACCAGGGGCGTCTGGGGAGCCACTCAAAACCCTAACAGAAACAAGGTGCCTGTGTCAATGACCTGGGGGTCTTGACACTGGAACAGATGGACACAAACGTTCCTGAGAGACTTCTGAATTTGAATGTATTCCTTAAATTCTTAAAGACAAAAGTAAGCTGATAGGAACCAGCATCAATTAATTCAGACCTTTGCATGGAGAAAATAATGAAAACTGCTTTTTAGTCCGAGGAAGCAGCACTTTCACAGGGTTGGATTGGTGAGTCCGGAGCACTTTTCAGTTTATACTGCGGCCGTGTCTTGCAGACGGCAGGCATTCTCTAAGCGCACCTGTACCAGCGCACGCGGTCCCTCCTGAGAGCAGCCTCGGCCAGCAAAAGCCACCGTTTACATATGGTCACATATTCGAGAAGCCTTGCCGGCATCCACTCTGCCAAAGGACTTTCGGACACAGCCTGTGTCACCGTCCCAACGAATCCCTCCTAGCTGATGTACAGTCCACCGGACATGCTGTTACTGGGGAAGAAAGCATACTATCCCTCCCCGATGGGAAGCTGGCCCTCCCGTTAGCTAGTTCCACATGCAAACTCTGAGATGAAGCAGCTCCTCAAATTCATAGAGGGACACACTTGGTAGGAGAACAGGCAGAAGAGGTGATGTCCTGAAGCTGTGGCTGGGAGGTTTCAGGTCAGGACACTAGAATAATGGAATTCTGGATGGAAGAGAACTTAGCAATCACCAGTGTAACCCCACTGGCCCCAATCTCATTTTCTACGGAGATAAACGGAAGCCACACAGATGGGGTTATGATCTGGTCAGGGTCACCCAGGCCTTCTGACCCCCTGTGCATGTCCTTTCCTACCCCAGCATTTTCTTTATACTATTTTCAACTTCCACTTTTCTCCAGAATAAAGCAGAAATATGTCAATTGGAGGAATGTTTGAAAGCATGTTATATATTAATAACTCATAGCGCACGGCCAATGTCTACATGAAATGAGTTTAAGCTGCCTGAGTTGGATTTCTGGTGCTATTATTTAAAAAGGTTCTCTGCTAGGCCCTTTTACAAGATAAATAGTCATTATTTCTCCTTAACCATTTTCAAGTATGTACTGGTTTTCAGAAATTTCAGAGCTCGGTGGCCTTTGGGGGTAGAGGTGGAGGAAGAAGGATGGTAGCAAAGGTTCCAGGGTTTTTCTTTTCTGTTTTAACTTTCTGCAACGGCTACAAATTCCTGTAACACGGCAGTTACTTAGAATTGAATTCCTGCCCAAGCCTGTGAGAATGAGGTAGAATCCCGTTCAGAAATAATGATTCTGCGCCACCACCTTGAAACATATTGAGAGTGATCCTCCCGTGAGACACTACTCCTCCAGAAGCACTACGTCTGGGGAACTCCAGGGCCAGGCTCACGCTGCCTCTCTTGTAGACAGTGTGTGTGAAAGCACCAACACAGCTCAACACAGGTTCCCCAGCGGGGTCACCGGGTAAATGGTGCCCCAGTGGCAGCAACACAATTGTTCACATGTCATGGCATCCAAGGCTTTAACAGAACTGGAAATTCCTTCCCTCCTTCCTTTTTTTTTTTTTTTAAAGACAGGAAAATATTATAAGCTGCTCAAGTAAAGGCTCCCAACCACCTACACAAAAGGTAGGCAGTGTTTCCAAGAGGATGAATTCACTGCTGTGTTAGAATTAGGCATTTCACTTCAACACGTGTCCTAAACTGGACCTTAGTGTCTAGCCAATTGTTTGCTCTCTGATGAATTCCTTTCATTCATTCATTGATAGAGATTTGTAGTAAGAAAGCCATTAACTCACCCCCAGCCATTTTAAAAAACAGCATCTTTCAAGAGTGGCAAAGGTACTGCAATTGTTAACGTAAATAAATAAATAAATAAATTGGGGGTGAGAGGGAAGAGCCTGGAAGAGGCGGGAAGATTTTTTATTTATTAGTACTTCATCAAGGCTTACGCATGGGGCTTGGAAGTAAGTCAGATAATGGGTTTAAGAAATTAACCAGCCTCTTAGTCACTGTGTGACTTTGGCTCTGTCACTTCTTATCTCTGGGCCTCAGTTTCAACTGTAAGATCCGAAGTAGAAAAGTGCGTGTCCTTTCAGTTTAACAAGCAATCTCTAATTTCCCCCAACAGTGGAATTTTGGTCCTAAAATAGAATGGATGTTAACCACCTGAGCTTTTAGCAGGTCTACCTGAATATTAAATACCCCCTTAACTCATTTCCAATTCCTAATCACAAGGCAGCCACTTAAGGCTTGCAGCAACAGATGTCAAACTAAAAAGTTCTTAATTGGTTGACAATAGGCACATCTTTAGAATTGTTAACTAGAAGTGGTGAAATCATACAGGAAAAGTTTTACTATAATTAGGCACAAAACACAGGGCTATTCTATTCAAATTTAAAGCCCCCTCCCTAACGCCCTTCTACAGAAGCTACCCCTAAGAAAATTGATTTTCTTCCTCCCCGTCACCTGGGCTGCAAAGAGCCTCTTCCCGAGACCTGGCCTTGGCCTTATTTCTGCCACATCCTTCAAAATCCCACTTCCCCACAGCTGCATGCGAAGCAGCGAGCTCGGTGACCCTCTGCAGAAGCCGCGGCAGGGGTGGTGGGGGGTGGGTGGGAGTGGGAAGTAACTGCCACCTTTCCTTTTCTGAAGGAATAACAGGGTTCCGAGAAGGAGAGAGAAGTTGAAGAAGAGCCGGGTCCCTTCATCACCCTCTCCCCAACACTTGCTCCTTCGTGGGCCAACAGAATCAACCCAGGTCTCCGGGCCCCAATATCTAAACCAATACAACAAGCCCTAAACTGTTGTCAAATCTTCCCAGGCAGGAAAGGTCCTCGGTAGACCCCCTCCCCCCGCCCCCAACCTCCCGGATTTGGGCAGAATCCCAGTCCGAGCCTGTCTGCGCTGAAGCGGCCTTTGAAATCCCGAGTGCAACTCCCCAGTTTGCAGATAAAGGGCGGCGAGGCCCAGGGCGGGGAGGGCCCCGGGGTCCGGCCCGCAGCCGGGGACAGCGGCCGGAGGGCGGCGGCGCGCGGGGACCCAAACGGGGGCAGGGGAAGGGGCAGGGGCGGGGGCGGACTCACGCTCTTGTCGATGTCCAGCTTGAGTTTCTTCTGCGAGATGCTCTTCTGGACCCTCTTGCTGAAGGAGGCGTTGCCCGCGGGCCGGACGCAGCGCTCGCCGTCCTCGATGAGGCAGCAGCTCTGGCCGTAGCCCGGGGCGGCGGCGGGGGCGGCGGGGGGCCCTTCGCGGCTGTCCTCCTCCGTGCTAAAGCCGTTCATCTCCCCGCCCCGGGCCGGCCCCTCTGCGGGAGGATCCCCTGTAGGCCACTCCGCGGCCGCGCGCCCCGCGGGGCAGGTCGCCGAGGCCCCCGCACCCGAGGGTCCCGGAGTCCGTCCCCAGACCAGGCGCTGCCCTGCCCCGCGCCCGGGAGGCCCGGCTCCGCTCCGCCGCGCTCCGGCTCCTTCGGCCCCCGGCCCCGCGCCTCTGGAAAGCCCCTTCCTCCCCGCTCGAGGCCCCGGGGTCGGCTCCCGCGGCTCGCAGGGCCCCACCGGGGGTCACCCGGAGGCGCCTTCTGCCGGGGGCCCAGAACCGTTACCCTTCGGCGGGGGCGTCCGGGAGGGCGTCCCAGGAAGCAGCCGCTCCCCGGGGACTCCGGGCCCGGCTTGCCAGGGGGTTTCGAGGGCCCCCGCCGGCTCCCGCCTTCTTTCGGCTGCGGGGCAAACTCGCCGCCGGGCAGCTCTCCCGGGGTGGCGCGGCCTCCCCGCGCGGGGCCCGGCCTCGAACCCGCGGCGCCCGGGCCCGGGGGCGCGTCCGGCTCGCCCCACCCCTGCAGCCGCTCGGCTGCGCCCCGAGTCCCGCGGCAGCCCCTGGGCCGCCCGGCCGCCGCCCGCCCAACGCTCCGCACCACAACAGTTCGCTCCCCCGCCCTCCGCGGGACAGCGGAAGTCCCGCCTCCGCACGGCCATTGGCCGCGTTCGCTCTCTGGGCGGGGCCTCTGCCGCCGCTGGCGTGCCCCATTGGGCGCCTCCGCCGCCAGTCCCTGGCGCCTGGCTACTTCCTGGACTCTGCTGGGATGGGTTCAAAGTAGAGAAAGTGGAAGAGGGAAGAGTTACCCGGTTGCGGGCGGGGAACGGGGCCGCGCACTCTTCAGGCCGGGGGAGGGTTGGTGAGCAGGGGCCTGGCTGGACCGAGGGCCAGACTCCGGGAACAGAGGAGCCCATTCGGGGGCGTACAGAAGTACAGACGTGGGCGGGGGTGCGGAGGGACAAACATAGGGAGGGGCATTTGAGGGGGGACCTTTCGGGGATAGAGGTTCTGTCACAAGAAGGACAGACAGGATAAAACCGAAGAACCAGGGCCAGAGGACCCGCAGACCGGTGGGAGGTAGGGTGGTTGAAATAGGACAGAAAGCCAGACATGGCGGGAAAGACTGAGGGACAACCCGGTACAGATACGTGGAAAGACGTGCAGAGGAGATGATGAGGGTCTGATGGCGGGTATTGCAAGGTAGTCGGATGCTTGAGGGTGGCGGAGACCTCAGACTGTGGAGACTGGGACTGGCTTGGTCCGCGCGGAAAGAGAAGGAGAGGGAGGAAGAAGACCCCTGGGGGCTTGGGTGACCCCTCGGCTGGGAAGAATCGGAAGTCAGTATAAGGTCTGGAGGGTGGACTCGGTGAACCGCGGGGAAGAGGAGAGGCTGCGGAGGACGCGGAGAAAAGGTTGGGGGTGGAGGATCAAGGGCCAAACTCGGCATGGGGAAGGGCTTGCCGTGTCTTGAGCCCTCCCTGGAGCTCTGTAAGCTGTAGCTTCTGTTGCTTTAAGCCTCCCGGTCTATCTGCGAGGTGACCGTGTCCTACCAACTCCCTGAGCTTGGGGTTCGGCGCCACGGCATCATACACACACATCTAGAAAGGCCTTAGGGAAATCTTCTAGTCTGGCACCCCTAGTCAGGCCACCGCTGGGTAGCTTGGTGATAAATGAGGGCCTTTGGCCCGTAGGGACTAGCCCAGGGTCATTCTGTCATGCAGTCATTTAGGGATGGGTAGCATTGACGGGGGTAGGGGCTTGGGGGTAGGGTGGGGTGGGGAGGGGGCGCAGAGCGGGGGGAATGTTAGGTGTGCACGTGTACCTATTTTGGTAGTACTAGCTGGGTTGGCATTGAAGAGGCTTCTGGTTTGTGTCCTGATGAAAAAGGGAAAGCTACCAGTTCCCATGTTTAGAAGAAGATGCCCTGTGATCTTAAATTTTCTTCAGTGACCTTAAACGTATTTGTACCCTCTAGCCTAGTAATTTCACATGTGGGACAGCCATTTCAGGAAATTGGCCTACCAGAGAAAATATGAAACAATGATGTTCATTGTAGGATTATTTATAATAGAAAAAGAACCTCAAGTTCCACCAGAGAAGTGGTTAAGTAAACATCTTCAGAATGAGATATTTTGTGATGTTTTCCACATTTAAGGTAGTTTCAACATCAATGTAAATTTTTTCTATATATAATATTCATCATTGACTCTTCAACAAAGAATTGATGATGAGTTAGAGAAGTGCTCTATTCATGTTAAGTTAAAAATGCAGGATATAAAATTGCATATGGGATATGATGTGTGTACATCTAAGTTAAAAAACAAAGGAAAAAGCAACTATTTGTGCATAAAATATACACCAAAGTACTAATAGTAATTATTCCTGGGTAGTTGGAACTATGGTTGGTATTTTTCTCCTTTTGGTCTCCTTTCATTTTCCCCAATAAGCATTTATTGCTTTTATAGTAGGCAAAATAGAATGAAAATAAATGGAAAAAAAGGCACAGTTTAATAGAATTCCTCATTCAGAGTTCATATATTCAGAATAAATTATTGAGCATATTATGTACATTCATTTCAGGGTTGGCCACAGGAGAAGGATAAAACATAACCTTTGTCCTAAAAGAGAATATCTTCTAGTAGGGGAGCTCAGATACATAAGCAAAAAACAGTTGGGTGTCTGTATAAGTCAGTGTATGATGTTGGTTCCAAAGTTGACTGGTATGGATGAGAGCTCTACATTTCCCACATACATTTATTGCCCTTAGATATTTTTTTCAAAACACCACTTGCATCCAGTGCCAGGCGACTACAATACACACAGCTTCCTTAGCTCCAGCTTCCCCTGGCATTGCCCCTAGAGCAGGGGAGGAGGATGGATGCCTTTTCCTTGGGTGCTCTATCTCAGCCTTGGGGGTATTGGCTGCCCCTTATCTGCTATTCCTGTATTCTTTAGAGTTCTCTTTACTCTTTTACTACAGTCCCTGTTATAATTAATAACTCTTTATATTAATTTTCCTCCGTTCAAATTGCTGTGTGGTTTCTCTTCTAATTGGACCCAGACTGATAACCCCAGCCTCTGTGTAATTTTTTGAGGGGGGGGGGCATATGCTTTTAACTGCCCTTTATATACAATCCTATAGTCTTTCTTCCAGGAATATTTGATCATAAGTTCTCCCCCCATGTTATTATGTAGTTCAGTTCCAAATAGCAATATTTCGAAAAAAAATTCTGATTCCTTTGCTGGGGGAGTAAATCTGTATAATATTCATTATTTCCAGAAAGGAAATATAAATAAATATTCAGATAATGAAGAAATGAATACCGAGAGGAGCTTCTGTGATCCTTGCTTTGCTTTGTGTAGGATTTGAGATTCTTTGAAATGGCCAAGAGAATCTGCTTTGCTACATTTATAACTTCAGGTAATTAATTTACAACAGCTGCTTAAGTGCTTAGAAAGATCTTGCTTTTTAGATTTGTAAGTCTGCCCTGTTGGGCATTTAAAGTGAGAAAATCAGGTATATTAAATTTGTAGTCTGAAATGTCTAAGGAAATTTGATTAATTAAAGCTGTAAGTCTGTTAAATGTTTAAGGAGGACTGAATGTACTAAACTTAAGAATTAATTCAACAGTAATCAAAGAACAAGTGAAAGTGATTGTTCTTATCTTTACATGAAAAATCACTAGATTTATAATGTAATAACAAGATTTGTAAATTGAACATAAAGCCTTTAACAAAAGCTAGGTTTTATAATGGGCAACTTGAGTCTGTAATTGTAACATTCTTTTCCATGCCCAAATCTACCTCCAGATATTTAAAATTGCGGGTAGATTACCCCCAACTTTACAGTTCTAGCTGAGGCCTCTCCTCTGAGCTGCGGAAAGCAGCATTCAGTTCTTTGCTTGGATGCTCCAGAGGCATCGCAGACTCGGATATTCAAGTTAGAAACTTCTCTGATACCCGAATCCATTAACCGTGCCGCCTGTACCCCCTTGTTTCTCCCTTGCTTTCACCCCACTCAAAGCCCACCCATCATCGAGGCACCTTCTTCTCCTTCCAATGGATATTTAGATTCGGTCCCCTTTGCTTCATGCCCTAAGGCCAGCAGCAGCGCCAGCCCAGGCCCCCATCATCTTGTGCCTGCAGTGCGTCACTGGCCTCTGAGCTGGTCCCTAAACCACTCTTCCCTGATGTAGCCTCCATGCAAACCAGACCATGCTCCACCCTTCTTAAGGCCCCTCACCAGCTTTCCAGTGCATTCTGACAGTGCCTGCTGCATCTCTTGGCTCTGTTCCCATGCCTCAGCTCTGTTATTCTGCCTTAAGTTCCTCAAATAAGCCACACTCCTCCCTACCCGGAGGTCTTTGGTTCGCAGTTCCCTCCACCTGGAATGCTGTCCTGCCTGCTCCTCCCCACCCACAGCGGGCTCCATCCTTCAAGTCTTAGTTTATCTTTTTTTTTTTTTTTTAGAGAGAGGGAGAGAGATGGGGGAGGGACAGAGGGAAAGAGAGAGAGAGAGAAAGAGGGAATTTTAAGCAGGCTCAGTGCGGAGCCTGATGCGGGGCTCGATCTCATAACCCTGAGATCATGACCGGAGCTAAAATCAAGAGTCGGATGCTTAACCGACGGAGCCACTAAAGTGCCCCCTTTAAGTCCTAATTTAAATGTTACCTCTGCAGAGAGTCTTCCCTGATTAAAAGGATTTTTCCCCCATTGTCCATTGCTATTCTCCATTCAGTGTCTTTTCTTATTAGCACTCATCACAATGTGCAATTGTCCCCATTTCAATATAAGCTCCATGAAGGTGAGGAGCATGTCTGTCCTGTTTGTTGTAGCTCTAGTGCATCTAACACGAATTCTCCAATTCTGGTGGCTAACAAGAGTAGGACTCAGTAAGCATTTTTTCAATAAATCACTTTATTTTTTTAAAAAAATATTTTGTTTATTTATTTCACAGAGAGAGCGAGCACAAGCAGGGGGAGTGGCAGAGGGAGAGGGAGAAGCAGACTCCCCGCTGAGCTGGGTGCCTGACACTGGGCTCAATCCCAGGACCCCGGGATCATGACCCGAGCCGAAGGCAGATGCTTAACGGACTGAGCCACCCAGGGGCCCCAAGGACAGGCATTTAAATGGAATAGATGTAGCTTTATGAAAACCCCGCAACATTGTCCTTGTCTTCCTCATCTCGCCGAGGATCTATGAAAGCTTGCCCTGGCTCTGGCTCTGGCCTGCAGCCTGGCACTTGATAGGCATTGCTATTGGCCAATGGTAGCTATTGGCGCAGTGGGTGAGAGCAAAGGCCCTGGCTGGAATTCCAGCTCTGCCACTTCACTGGCTGTAGGACCGTGGACAACATACATGAACTAGGTGAGTCTCCGTTTTCTTCATCTGTAAAATGGGATGATAAAAGTACTTCTCTGATGGGGCGATTGTGAGGATCACATGTGATATTGTAAAGCACTTGGCACAGTGTCTCGCACACAGTAAATGTTCATCCATTACATGCTGACACCCCTAAGCTTCCCATTGTACCCAAGTTCAGATTTCTGCATGTTAGGGAAGAAGACATCGTCTTGCAGGATGGCAAGTCGCTCAGTTTCCGCACAGGCAGTCTCCATATCCATCAGCGCAGCAATGATTGGAAAGTACTTGATTGTTTTACTGCATCTTTTTTTTTTTTTAATTTTATTTTATTATGCTATGTTAATCACCATACATTACATCATTAGTTTTAGATGTAGTGTTCCATGATTCATTGTTTGAATATAACACCCAGTGCTCCATTCAATACGTGCCCTATTTAATACCCATCACCAGACTAACCCATCCCCCCACCCCCTCCCCTCTAGAACCCTCAGTTTGTTTCTCAGAGTCCATAGTCTCTAATGGTTCATCTCCCCCTCCAATTTCCCCCCCTTCATTTTTCCCTTCCTACTATCTTATTTTTCTTTTTTAACATATAATGTATTATTTGTTTCAGAGGTATTTTATTGCATCTTAACCTCATCTTAAAAAATTCTGTGAATGGAAAAATGAAAGTACCAATAGTAGTGATAAGAAGTATGTATCAAGAAAGTGAAGAGACAACTGACAGAATGGGAGAAAATGTTTGCAAAGATAAGGGACTTGTATTCAGAATATATAATGAACTCCTATAATTCAAGAATAAAAAAGACAAACCAATTAAAAAGTGGATAAAGGGGTTTTGGTTTGTTTGTTTGTTTGTTTGTTTGTTTTTAAGGACCAGAGTCCACTAAAGCATTTTATTTGCATGTATGTATTATATCCCTAAAATCCCAGGATTTTCCTTCCTGTGTGCTTCCGTCTTGCTTCTTCATGATCCATGATGCCAGCTGAGGTTGCCGGTACAATGAAACCAAACTGGCAGGTCAGGAGCAGATTATTCTGCCATTTTTCTATATCTTTGAGTTGTACATCAAATCTGGGGCTGATCACTCCACACTTGTTTAACCTGTCTGAGCGGTTCACAGTTTTCCCAGCTCTGTGATCATCAATGATTTTTTTTTTAAAGATTTTATTTATTTATTTGACAGAGACACAGCGAGAGAGGGAACACAAGCAGGGGGAGTGGGAGAGGGAGAAGCAGGCTTCCCACTGAACAGGAAGCCCGATTCAGAGCTCGATCCCAGGACCCTGAGATCATGACCTGAGCCGAAGGCAGATGCTTAACGACTGAGCCGCCCAGGTGCCCTGATCATCAATGATTTCTAATTCACCAGTGTAACCATGCTTCATCATCACAGTTAGAAACTGGATGATGATCTTGGTGAATGGCCTAATAAGAACCTGGTGTTTGCCCCCTTTTTTGGAATTGTTAATGCTCTTGAGGGCATCTGCCAGGACATTCACGTGCACCATTATGGTGGCATGGAAAGCTGGTGGAAAGGGGTGGAGATTTTGAATAGACATTTCTCCAAAGAAGATATACAGATGGCCAAAAAGCACATGAAAAGATGCTCAACATCACTAATCATTAGGGAAATGTAAACCAAAATCACAATGAGATATTACTTCACACCTACTAGGATAGCTACAGTACATAAGACAGATAATAGCAAGTATTGCTGAGGATGTGGAGAAGTTGAAACCTGCGTACCACTGGTAGGAATGCAAAAATGGTGCATCCATCTTGGAAAAACAGTTTACCATTCTAACTGGTGTAAGGTGGTATCTCAATGTGGTTTTGATTTGAATTTCCCTGATGGCTAATGATGATGAACATTTTTTCATGTGTCTGTTAGCCATTTGTATGTCTTCTTCGGAGAAGGTGTCTGTTCATGTCTTCTGTCCATTTTTTGACCTGATTATTTGTTTTTTGGGTGTTGAGTTTGAGAAGTTCTTTATAGATCTTGGATATCAGCCCTTTATCTGTAGTGTCATTTGCAAATATCTTCTCCCATTCTGTGGGTTGCTTCTTTGTTTTGTTCACTGTTTCCTTTGCTGTGCAGAAGCTTTTTATCTTGATGAAGTCCCAAAAGTTAATTTTCACTTTTGTTTCCCTTGCCTTTGGAGATTTGTCTTGAAAGAAGTTGCTGTGGCTGATGTTGAATAGGTTACTGCCTATGTTCTCCTATAGGACTTTGATGGATTCCTGTCTCACATTGAGGTCTTTCATCTATTTAGAGTTTATCTTTGTGTATGGTGTAAGCGAATGGTCATTTCATTCTTCTGTATATAGCTGTCCAATTTTCCCAGCACCATTTATTGAACAAGGCAAGAAACAACAAATCTTGCAGAGGTTGTGGAGAAAGGGGAACCTTCTTACACTGTTGGTGGGAATGCAAGGTGGTACAGCCACTTTGGAAAACAGTGTGGATGTTCCTCAAAAAGTTAAAAATAGAGATACCCTATGACCCAGCAATTGCACTCCTGGGTATTTACACCAAAGATACAGATGTAGTGAAAAGAAGGGCCATATGCATCCCAATGTTCATAGCAGCAATGTCCACAATAGCCAAACTGTGGAAAGAGCTGAGATGCCCTTCAACAGATGAATGGATAAAGAAGATGTGGTTCATATATATAATGGAATATTACTCAGTCATCAGAAAGGAAAAATACCCAACTTTTCATCAACATGGATGGAACCGAGGAGATTATGCTAAGTGAAATAAGTCAAGTAGAGAAAGTCAATTATCATGTGGTTTCACTTATGTGTGGAACATAAGGAATAGCATGGAGGACATTAGGAGAAGGAAGGGAAAAATGAAGTGGGGGAAATCGGAGGGAGAGATGAACCATGAAAGACTATGGACTCCGGGAAACAAACTGAGGGTTTCAGAGGGGAGGGGGGTGGGGGATGGGTTAGCCCGGTGATGGGTATTAAGGAGGGCACGTACTGCATGGAGCACTGGGTGTTATATGCAACACTACATGGAACACTACATCAAATACTAATGAGTTTCTGTATGGTGACTAACATAACATAAAAAAAAAAACCCACAGTTTAGCAGTTCCTCAAAGGGTTAAAGGTAAACTTACATATGACCCAGCCATTCTACTCTTAGGTAGCTACCCAAGAGAGATGAAAACATAGGTCCACACAAAAACTTGTACCTGAATGCTCATGCAGCATTACTCATAATAGCTGAAAGGTGGAAACAACTTTAACGTCTTTCAAATGATGAATGGATAAACAAAACGTAGTGTTTCCAGATACATTATTATTCTGCAATAAAAAGGAATAAAGGACTGACACATGCTACAGTACAGATGAATCTTGAAAATATTATGCTAAGTGAAAGCCAGACATGAAAGGCCACATAAGCATGATTCCATTCATGGGAAATATCCAGAAAAGACAAATCCATAGAGATCAGTGGTTACCAATAGCTAAGGGATTGGGCAGCTGGGGTGGGAAGTGACTGCTAATGGTTATGGGGTTTCTTTTTGGGGGGACAAAAATATTCTGGAATTTGGGGCATTTGGGTGGCTCAGTTGGTTGGGTGACCAACTCTTGGTTTTGGATCAGATCATGATCTCACAGGTCATGGGATAGGGCTCTGCACTCAGCGGGGAGTCTGCTTGAAGATTCTCTCTCTCTGCCCCTCCCCCCACCTACATGGGGCGCCTGGGTGGCTCAGTTGTTAAGCGTCTGCCTTTGGCTCAGGTCATGATCCCGGGGTCCTGGGATTGAGCCCCACATCGGGCTCCCTGCTCAGTGGGGAGTCTGCTTCTCCCTCTCCCACTCCCCCTGCCTGTGTTCCCTCTCTCGCTGTCTCTCTCTGTCAAATAAATAAATAAAATCTTAAAAAAAAGATTATTTATTTGAGAGAGAGAGCACCCATGCATGTGAGCACAGGAGGGCAGAGGGGCAGAAGGAAAGGGAGGGAGAGAATCCCAAGCAGACTCCTCACCTAGCATAGAGCCCGATGTGGGTCTCCATCTCACAACCCTGAGATCATGACCTGAGCTGAAATCAATAGTTGGATGCTCAACCAACTGAGCCACCCAGGTGCCCCAAGCATTTTTTTTTTAAAGTAAGCTCTAGGCCTATTGTGGGGCTTGAACTCATGACCCTGAGAGCAAGAGTCACATGTTCCACTGGCTGAGCCAGCCAGGCACCCCCTTACGCATATTTTTTGATTAGTGAAGAAAAATAATCAAATTGGGGATATAGTAGGAAAAGCAGGAACCATATCATCAAAGATTGTGTCCAAAAATGCAGGTGTAATTGCAAGTGATATACCCTTTTTATTCCCTAGGAACAAATGTGCCCTGTTGACAGTATAAATTTTTTGTTTGCCTTTTTACTTTCGACGTTAGTCACATTTTCAGAAACCAATTATGTATGGAAGTGGGGGTGTATGTGCCTTCATGGGAAGGCAGAAGATCCCTTTGCCCTCTCTGATTCTCCTTCCTTTAACGCTGGATCACCAAGCAACTTCTCCTAAGGAATAATTCAGCCGATACTAGGAGGTTGCACATAATTACTTGGGTTCCTGGGTATTTGGGTCACTGGGTCTAATGCCCATAAAAAAAATGAACAACTTTTGATTCATGTATCAGTCTTTTGTGAGTTTAGTCAGGAAAAGTCAGCCCCAGAAAGCTGTTTGGTTTTGGCCTTAACTAAATATGTAGCTAATGGTTACATAAGTAGTAAGGGTTATTAGTCAATTTCACAAAACAAAAATTTCTCTCCTTTTTTTTTTAAGATATGTATTTATTTGAGAGAGAGAGCGCACAAGCAAGGGGTAGGGGCAGAGAAAGAGGGAGAAGCAGGCTCCCCGCTGAGCAGGAAGCCTGACTCAGCGCTGGATTCCAGGACTCAGTCCTGACCTGAGCCGAAGGCAGACCCTTAACTGACTGCGCCACCTAGGCGCCCCAGATACTGATTTTGTATTTGCAAATGTGCCTACTCACCAAAATACATCTGTAATCTCAAAGCCAATACTCAAGGCACATCTGAGGTCACTTGCAGACACATGCATGTGTAGAGTGGAGAAGAACCTGAGTCACCCAATGTGCATGTTCCCAGCGGAGGTCGATTTAGTGCTCATGCTTTAAACAAGTCTCCTTTTCGTGGGCTGTAGTGTCACCTTTTACATATTTTTGTGCTTTTTGTTGGTGATTGTGGTTGAAAATGCCCCCAGGCATAGTGCTGAGGTGCTGTATAGTATTCCTAAGCACTAAGATGTGCCTGTGAAGAACATATGTTTGTTAGATAAGTTTCATTGAGGCATTAGTTCTAGTGTTGGCCCTGAGTTCAATATTGACAAATTAATGACCTATATTAAATAAGGTGTCTTTAAACAGAAATGCACGTAAAACAAAGTTATATATTGATGGTTTGATGAAAATGTTGTGAGCGGAGGCTCGCAGGAGCTCACCTGTGTACTTGCCCTAGGGGTGTGGTTCAATATTTGCTAAGTCAGTGTTCCCGGTGACATGATAGAACATAACTACTGTGAACAAAGGGAATGGACTGTATATCAGGATAAGTGCCATCAAGGAGGCTACAGAGGTGCTCAGCATGACGGAGAATGATGTGTGTGGGAGGTCTATTCTTGACATGGTGGGCTGGAAGCTTCTTGGGGGAGGGGACAGCTAAGCTAGGACTCAAAGTATGGAAAGAGGCTGCCAAGTGGACAGAGAACACTCCAAGTGGAGGGACCAGCAGGGGTCTGGAGGTGAGAAGGACTTGGCCTGTGGGGACTTGAGCCCTGTGGGGGAGGTGATGGAGAAGCAGGCAGGGGCCAGCCTGGAAGGACTGTTAGGACCCGGCTAAGAAGTTTCCGTTTTATCCTAGAGGCCTGGGGTAAAGCTACAAGCAGTGCAGCAGTAATGAGGCGTTGCTGGGCCCTTGTTCGTGCTCATCACTAGGCTAAAGAGGTCGCCGATTTTCCCTTACTCACCTTACTCACCTCTGTGTTTCCAGGGCTGAGGACAGAGCTGGGGCCAACTGCTGTGGTGCAGAGCGTGGACCGCCAGGGGCCCACAGTATATATTTCCGTATGCATTTGTCATCTGAATGACCAAGCCCTGGGATTTTGCAGCTGTAGCTGTGAAGAAACTGTCGTAGGGACTTTTCCCAGAATGTGGACACCCCCAGGATTCAGGCCTCAGCTTCCCAGGCTGAGAGGCCAATGGTGGGGGAGCTTAGCGCTCAGCTCTGGCGAAGGCAGACCCATCATCCCCTTCCTCCTGTCCCCAGGCAGGAGCCGGCAGGAGATCAGATGCTACTTCAATTCCAAGTGGCTCACGAACAAAAGCTGGGAAGTTGCTAAGAAACCTGCTTTTCTGAGGGTTCACCAGGTTTTCCTTTGTTTCTATGGCCTGGTGTGTGTGAGTGTGCGTGAGCACACAGAGGGCCATCAGCCTGCCAGGCCTGCAGCGAGCCGGACCGGCAGCTGAGAGCTGCAGGCTGCCCTGGGACACTACCACGGCCCCCAGGGATCGCCAAGCCAGGCAGCCCAGGCGTTGAGGGGGAACAAAGGGGAGCCTGCAGCCAGTGGTGGACAGAGCTGTGAGCAGCTGCTGGAAGGAAGCTTTGGATACCCAATCCCCCACCCGCTTCAGCTATAGCCCCGAAGCCCTCGGGCGGGAGATACCAACAACAGAACCGAGAGGGGATCCCACTCCCATCCCCTCGTTGAGCTTGGAAAATAAATTCTTGACGAGATCAGGGTCACTGCAAAATATAATGTAAGATGTAAGATTTATAGGACTATACCAGGCTTGGCTGACCATGATCTAATTTGCTCCTCATTGTCATATGGGAAATCTGAGGCCTGGGAAGGGGAAGGCACTTTCTCAAGAACACATACTGTAGGGGTGCCTGGTAGGGGTGCCTGGGTGGCTCAGTCGTTAAGCGACTGCCTTTGGCTCAGGTCATTGATCCCAGGGTGCTGCTCCCTGGCAGGAAGCCTGCTTCTCCCTCTCACACTCCCCCTGCTTGTGTTCCTTCTCTCGCTCTCTCTCTCTCTCTCAAATAAATAAAATATTAAAAAAAAAAGAACACATAGTGTATCACAGATGTTAAGAGCACTCTCTCTCTCAGAAGGTCTATGGGCTGCGAGTGGAGGGAAAAAGCCTAAAGTAGGGGCGCCTGGGTGGCTCAGTCATTGGGCGTCTGCCTTCGGTTCAGGTCATGATCCCAGGATCCTGGGATCGAGCCCCACATCGGGCTCCCTGCTCGGCGGGAAGCCTGCTTCTCCCTCTCCCATTCCCCCTCCTTGTGTTCCCTCTCTCACTGTGTCTCTGTCAAATAAATAAATAAAATCTTAAAAAAAAAAAAAGCCTAAAGTATAAGCTGGAACTCTATTATTCATCCATTTGTCCCTTCTTCAAATACTTATTGAGCCCTTACTTGGTGCCAGGAACCCCAAAGCCCCAATCCCAACTAAACACAGAGAAAAAGAGAATCCAAAACTTTGGGCAAATTGCCAAGTTGTCCGCATCTGTTTCTGAAGGAGCCTGCCGCCACTCTCACCACCAGAGCTCCCACTCTGTCTCTGTCCAGCTAAGTGCTTTAGATCCTTGCCTTCTACTCTTGCTTGTGGGCTTGGGAGGACGGGGAGCTAAAATGGATGAGAAATGTGATTTCCCCGTCCTCCCACCTGCTCCAGGGAGGAAGGACCTGAACCTTGAGAATCCAGCTGCTTTGGATTTTTCACTCTGTAGGCCCTGCGTGCCTACTATACGCCCAGCACCTTGAGCAAGTCATTCCTAGCTATACACATCAGCCATGGAAGGGCACATCTGATGCTCTCACCCTGCCCAGTTAAAAATCCTCTAATGGTTCCCACTGCTTTAAAAATGAAGCTAGAGACTCCTTCACATGGCCCACAAGGTCCTGCAGGGTCTGGCTTCTGCCCACCCCCTCCTACTTTTCTTTCTCCCCCACTCTGCTCACTGACCATCATACCTGTCATGCTCCCCCCACAGGGTCTTTGCACCTGCTGACCCTACACATGGAATGTTCTTCCCTCTCTTCCTTTTTTCCTAGTAAAAGAATTTAATCTTTTTAAAAGAAGTCATTGAAATTTTAGAAGAAAATTAATTTAATACTGACCTTCTGGTTCCAGTGCTCAAAACCTGCCACTGTGGCAGATGAACTGGTTCTCCCCTCCTGTTCATCAGCCTTCTCCAAGCTGTGGATCCACAGCGCCCTCTGGTGGGCTCTGGGTGACAGCACCAGCAGGCAGCTTCTGCTCATGGTCATTGGCAGTTCCAGGCCAAGTCTCAGCCACAGAACCACAGGTGGAGTTGGAAGCACCATCCAAAAACTTCCCGTTTTATGGCAGAAAACTGAGGCCTAGATAGGGGCAGCATTTGCCCAAGACCTTACAGTCCGTTGCAGGGCCAGGCCAGCCAGTGCTCTTTCTACCACACGGTATTACATACATCTAATATTCAAAGCATCACAGTGTTTTGGTAGGTAGAAACTTGTGGCTGATGGGTGAGCATCAGAAATGAACTATTTCATGTTGCTCTACCCTCCCGAAATCTTCAGTTCCTGGCTGTGGTCTGTAGGACACTTTGTGGGCTACTCCACCTAAACCTGGGAGCTTACCTCCTTCTGTGCCTCCAACTTGGGAACTCTTTCCTGCCTCAGGGCCTTTGCACTAGCTGTTCCCTTTGCCCAGAACTCTCTCCCCCAAACTGCCTCTTGGCTCACACTCCCTCATGTCTTCTAGCTCTCACAGAGAGGCACTCTCTCACCGGCCAACCTAATGTTGATCCTCACTCCAGTCTCTCAAACATCTTGTTTCGTATCCTTCATCACCCCGTTCACATCTAGAATCATCTTGGTTAGTTGTCAGAGGTCTGCTTTCTTCTCTAGAACAATGGCTGTTGGGAACTTGTTCAGTATCCTGGGTACTGAGCAGACACTCCCCGAATACGTGGGGAATGATGGGGTGGAAGTTGGCGTGTGACAAGAACAAGGCAGACAGCACGTTACAGAAAGTCTGGCGGTTTATTCAACAAGTCACAATCACAATTGTACACGGTAAGTCAGTTCTTCACAAAGGCTCACTTTTCCAGGCAGGAGAAGAGAGGTTGGTGGTCTTGAGCTTTCTGTATGGAATACCCAGTCTGCCATCTCAATATTCCCTGCCTGTAGTCCCTTTGGGATCCCAGTCTTCAAGCCAAAAACGGGGCAGAAGCCCAACCCTGTTATCTGACACGGCAGAATCGAAGCCATGTGGGGAGCAGGTGTTAAGAGGGCCCTGTCACCGGGGATGTAGGTCCAACTCTGGCAGTGCACCTTGGCTCAAGATCAAGTTTGGACTGAAATATGACTTGGATTTTCACAAAGAGAAAGTAGAAAAGAATTCCAGAACAGAACTGCACTCCTTGCCCCTCTCCCACACTTAAAAATCTTCAGAAAACACTAAAAATGCACTGCCTCCCAGGAATTATAAAAGATCACCCAATCTGTACAAACTAGGATCGCTGAAGCAAGGAATCCAGGTTTCTCAGTTACTACCGTAAAGTGCTTTGCCACTCTTTTGAGACTCCAGAGACAGAAAAATGAAGACGCACGGAAAGAAACATGGAGTCATTTTAAAGGGTATCATCTCTTTCTTCAGGAGAAAAAGAAATTCAACAGGTAGGTTTGCAAAGTGAAGATAATGTGGACTTTGGGGATCTGCTGCATCAGCAGCGAGAGGTGCTCCTTCTCCCTTAGGCCTGTGGGAGTTCCCCTCTCTGCCTCTGAACTAGTTCTTCCTCAAGGGGAGGATGGCTAGTTCCCGGATGGTTTTCAAAGTTGAAAGCACCAGGCAGAGGGATGGCTTTTTACACATGTGCCTGAACACTTGGCCACCTCCCAAGGCCTTGTATTTCCAGCAAAGATGCTCTCTGCATTGCAAAATGCTTCTGGAGGCCCCCTGTGGAAAGGCTGCTGGTGGGCCCCGTGGTCATGATACTTTCCAGCCACACCGTTTTGTGACCGTCTGCCAGAATAGAGAGAGGAAAAGGGGCCACACCGTCACCCATTACCCAGATGAGAGCACCCCCCAGACTCCTGGCTGCTTTACTGAGCAACAGGGGGCAGTGTGAGCAGGAACCGGAATCTTTGAGACAGGTGGTTTTCAAAAATGAGGCCAAAACAATGAGTGGTCAGTATTTGTCATCCGTCCAATGGTCAGCTAAGCCATGAACTTCTCTCTTTCCTTCCCCTATTACACACTCTGGCCAGTCCCAGCACCTCCGGATAAGGGCTCAGCAAGACCTGCTCAGGGGAACTACCCTTCCCTTGCTGAGGGGGTCAAACCAGACTTGAAAGAGAACCAAAGGCTGGGAAAGAGGAAGGCTGTGGCCTGCTTGCTGCTCCTGCTGTCCACACGGGTCCTGGTCTTGCCGAGGACACGGCCACCCGCTTGGAAGGGGACCACTTGGGAATCTAGCGAGTGCTCGGCACTCTGTCTGCGGGCTGGGATGGGGGACTACAGGCATGGCCTCCAAACACGGCCCTCTCCCCGGGGCTGCTGAGGCCCTTCCAGGCCACGGACTAAGCGAGTTGTCCAGCTGCCCTTTTAATTTGGAGTGTTCCTTCCACGAACTGGAACAACTCTTGCCTCTGGCCCTCGAGGGACTTCTCCGCCTCAAATCCTGCTCTAGGCCCAACGTCTCCTGCTTGAAACTGGAAGTTCAGAAACACACACTCATCCAACAGAAACAGCACACACCACCACCAATGTTTCCCCTCCCCCCAACCCTGCCCCTGGAGGTTTGTCTAGCAAGGCACTAGGAAATTGTTCAAGTTTAGGGATTTGCTGTACATTTGCATTTTCTCTTTTTAAAAGGCACAGTTTTTATTTTAATGATGCTGCATTGCTTTCTGAGGATGACCCCTAATTCAGCTCTCCAAACTGCAACACTCCTGTTCTCCTAGATCCTGGAAGGGGCCTCCTCTTCGGACTCCTTCCTACCGAGGACCACTTCAAAAGATAGAGCACTCATCTGGAAAAGACATGAGGGATCAACAAGCAAGCTTCCACGAGCACAGGTGACCAGGGCAGGGCTCGTGCGGGGGCAGAAGTGGAGGGAGTGATGCTTTGCCAGCTCTATGCTTAATCGGGGTGGTGGTGGTGGTTGGGAGTTTATGCCCCCACCCCCCAGATAAATGATGGCCTTGAGATCAGCCAGCATCTCAAAGGCAGATTCGTGGCTCTGTTCCCAGATTTATGTTGCATTTAATTGCTAAATGACACAATCGAGAGATCCAACTCTAATTGGAATACTGATTTCCAGTATTTCCCGGACTAGCTGGTGGAAGCCATTGGCTGTGGCATGCGATTTCCATCTCTGAATCAGTGGATGGCAGGCTGGTTACAGCAATGATTCCTATTAGTTTGGGAGCCCTCTGGGAGTCTGACACATAATTAACAAAAGGTAAACACGAGGGACTGGCATGGAGCTGGGTGTACACCTGCTTGTGGGGTGCTTTACTCCAGGGGAGGGTGGGGGAAGGTTGCAGGGCTTCGGGACTGCGCTGAGGCCCGCGTCATGCCAAGGTCTCCGGTGTGAGCTGACGGACACAGGTCACCCCCCCCGAAACCACCAACCTCGGATTTCAAAGCTTGTCTCAGGCTGGGGGGCTGCCTTGGCTGTACTACACTTGGCTGGCTCTTTTAAATCACAGCATTCCAGAAATCCATACTGGGTGCTAGAATACCAGAATCCCAGGTAGCATTCAGGTTGTAATCCAATGATAGAGTTCTTGAAAAATTCTAGAGTTCTATATAAGAACTAGAGCCATGATGAGGTCAGAGGCTGGGCATCTTGCCCACGGTCCACCTTGGAGGCCTCCAGACGTTTTGAGGTGAGCACCTCATACGTCTGCTCCTCTCTTAGGGCAGGTAATTGCCCAAGACAGAAAGAGGAAAACAGAAGCTCGGCTCAGGGGAACTCCGCCAGCATATCTAGTTCGGGGGTCTTCTAACTAAGCCCTTTCCACGGGCCCGAGGCTAGGTGAAACACACCTCTGAGTAGCTGGTGGCTGAGCTGTCCTGTGCCTGCAGAGCACTAACGTGGACATTTCCAGTGCCCAGAGAGCAAGGAGAGACATCCCATGCGTCCGTGGCAGCAAAGGAATGTCTGGGGGTCCCACTTCTGACCCCAGGCCTGGCAGTTGGCCAGTGCTCAGTATTGAACACCACGAGGGTCCAGGTGAGACCTTCGATCACATCATCTGGGGCTGTGACAGAGCACGGAAGCTGGGCAGTAACTGCAGCTAGCCCACGACAGGCAGACACTGAACAGCTGGCACCAGTGGCCCCGAGAAAGGCCTCCTGCCCCCCCTTCTGCTGCAGATGGGGGCACTGGTGCTACAAGCTGCCCACACAGGCAAAACGTTGCCCCTTTTCCAGAGGACCGTCATGTACAAGCCATCTGAAGGCTAGGCAACCTTGTGGGACCCGTTTCGGGGTGGCCTGGGGCTGCCCTGGCATTCCTCCCACATAACGCTCAAGGGACCGCGGGGACAAAGTTGAAAAGGCCCTCCTGGATTTCCATGATGCCATCGGGGGTTAAAGCAGGCACTGCTCTCTGTGGGGCCTCTTGTGCGGTCTGTTCTCCACCCCACCTCCAGCCCTGGGCTTCAGGGAGCAGGCGGACCCCTGCTCCAGCTTTAAGAGCCCTGCGTGCCCTAGACCGGCGGGCCAGCACCTCTCACATCACGGCGCCCACAGAAGCCCTGCCTCCCTCGAGAGGAAGTCTGCGGCGGGGCCAGGCCTGCTGAGGACACGTGAGGCCTCAGTTCCTGTTGAATTTTTCCAAGACTGTCGAGTTGGTGTGTTCGAACAGCCATTGCTGGGTGAGAGAAGAGGGGTTACAGGTGTTCATGAAGATCCGGTGGTCACTCTCACTGCAGTCCATGCAACTGCCGCTGACCGGGTGGTACAGGGTCTTGTCCTAGGAAACAGGGAGGCCATCAGCCGGGCGGCGCTGGGGACACGCCCAACAGCAGCAGCAGTACCGGCAATGCGGCCCGAGTGACGCTGGCTGGCCGGCCAGCCACCCCCGCCGCGCCAGGCTTCCCTGCCCCGCCCGCCCCGGCCCAGCCCCGCCCGAGCCCGGCCCCGATGCGGGCGGAAGTGACGCGCCACTTCCGGCCCGCGCCCTACGCAAGCCGGGCTCCTGCCAAATCTCCCTGGTTCTCATGATGCCTTTTGTTTTGTTTTATAATGGACTCAGTTGCCAACATTTAAGATCCTAGAGGTTTCACACAAAAATCTTGGATTTCTGGCCGCTCTCGAATAACTGAGAAGTCGGGCATGGCGGGTTTGTGGGACAGATGCGTGAGTGAGTGGGCTCGGGGCGGGGGGAAGGAGGGAGGCACGGCGGCGTGTTTATCTGCTTGTCTTTTTCTAAATCAAGCCGGTTGCCCTGTCCCGCCCACGCCGCCTGCCTTACTTGGCGGTACTTCCACAGCTGGTTGCCCTTCATGCTGTGGCAGTCATAGAGGGTGACTGGGCTGGTGTGGGAGATGGCGTCAAAGCAGAACTTCTTGGTGTGCTGGGGGTCTCCGGGCCGGATGTCCTCTCTCCAGGTGAAGGTGAACACCTGTGCATACAGGGACATCGTCACGGGACAGCAAAACCAGGGGACTTTCTCCTTTTTGGAGTGATAGTTAAACACAGAGATCCAGAAAACACTTGACCACACCTGTTCCAATCATCCAGCTTCAATAGTTACCAACTCGTGGTAGATCTTGTTCCAGCTTTACCCCCACCACGACCCCCCACCCCCACATTATTCTGAAGCAAATTAGAGACCTCACATCATGTCAGGTGTAAAGAGTTCACGAAAGTGCCATTATAGCAATAAAAAGTTACCACGAAGTCCTCAGTGTCATCGGGTAGCTAGAGTTCAAGTGCTCTTGCCTTGTAAGTTTCTTTTCATAGTTTGAATCAGGATCCAGACCAGGTTCACATACTGCATTTGGCTGAGAAGCGTTTTTTGTTTATTTTTTCCAGCAGCTTCATTGAAGACTAACTGGCGTACAATAGACTGCACACATTGGAAGTGCACAATTTGATATATCTGACTTGTTTACAGCTGTGAAACCACCACCATCATCAAGGTCATGAATATATCCATCACCCCAAAAGTATCCTCACATCCCCTATGGTCTCTTCCTCCTGTCCCTCCTCATTCCCCGTGCCTCTGGGCAACCACTCCTCTGTTTTCCATCACTAGAGATTAGTTTGCAAGTTCTAGAATTTTAAATAAAAGGAAGCCTACAGTATGTATTTTTTTTTTTTTTTTTGTCTGATTTCTTCCACTCAACATCATTTTGTTAGGACAGCATTTATCAATAGTCTGTTCCTTGCCATTGCTAAGTTGTATTTCACTGCAACGTACTCCTTTTACCTGTTCTTAGACATTTGGATGGCTCTCAGTTTTTGGTTATTACAAATACAGCAGCTAAGAACATTTGTGTACAAGTTATTGTATAGACATATATCTTCTTTTCCCTTAGATAAATAGCTCAGAGTGGTATGGCTGGATCATATGATAGATGAATGTTTAACTAAGAACCTGCCAAACTGTTTTCCAAAGTGCTTGTACCATTTACATTCTGACCAGCAGTGTATTCTTCCGGTTCCCCTACATTCTTGCCAACCTTTGGTATGGTCAGTCTTCTGAATTTTAATTTCCATTTTTCCAACGGAGTTAAGCATTTTTAATGTGTTTATTTGCCACTAATATACCTTCTTTGCTAAAGTGTCTGTACAAATCTTTTGCCATTTTTAAAAAAAGAATTTATTTATTTGACGGAGAGAGACAGAGTGAGAGCAGGAACATAAGCAGGGGGAGTGGGAGAGGGAGAAGCAGGTCTCCCGCTGAGCAGGGAGCCTGATGTGGGGCTCGATCCCAGGACCCTGGGATCATGACCTGAGCCGAAGGCAGACGCCAAACGACTGAGCCACCCAGGCACCCTGCCCATTTTTAATTGGATTTTTTTCTTATTATTGAGTTTTGAGAGTTTTATATATTTTGGATCAAAGTCCTTTATCAGATACATGTTTTGTAAACATTTCCTCCCAGTCTGTGGCTTGCCTATTTTCTCAACAGTGTCTTTTAAAGAACAGAAGTTTGTTTTTGTTTTTTTGTTTAAAGAAGTCCAATTTATCAGTGTTTTCCTTTTATGGATTGTGCTTTTGGTGTTTTATCTAAGAAATCATTGCTTTATCCAAGGTCACAAACAGTTTTGCCTACGTTTTCTTCTGAAAGGTTTTAGGTTTTAAGTCAATACACCATTTTGAGTTAATTTTTCACATATAATATAAAGTATGTATTGAACAATTTTTGGGGGCATATGGATATCCAATTGCTCCAGCACCATTGGTTGGAAAAGACTATCTTTTCTCCACCGAACTGCCTTTCAACACTGGCAAAAACTGATTGTCCATATACATGTGGGTCTATTTTTGGTCTCTTGATTCTGTTCCATTGATCTTTCTTTATGTCAATACCACACTGTCTTGAATGCTGAGAGTTTATAATGTATCTTGAAACCAGGCAGTGTGCGTCCTTTAACTCTGGACTTCTTTTTGCAAGTTGTTTTGGCTATTCTAGGTCCTGTCCATTTCTGTCCATTTCTGTGTGAATTTTACAATCAGCTTTTCACTTTCTGTAAGAAAAGCCTGCTAAGATGTTAGGATTGTAATCCTGAGTCTTCCAGTCTCTGGACATGGCACAGATCTCCACTTACTTGGGACTTCTCTCTTTTTTACCAAAAATGGTTTGTAGTTTTCAGTGTACAGGTCTTTTGTCAGTGACAGACCTGAGGATTATATTTTTTGGGGGTTATAATAAGTGCTTGTTTTTAATTTTAATTTCTGATTCTTCATTATTCATATATAGAAATACAGTTGATTTTTGTATCTTACAACTTTGATAAGTTCATTTATTAGTTCTGGTAGTTTCTCTGTAGACTCAATTGAATTTTCCACAAAGATGATCATAGAGTCTTCAAATAAAGATTGTTCTCCTTCTTTGCCCACCTGCAGGACTTTTCTTTTCCTTGCCACAGGTTAGAACCTTTAGTACAGTGTCAAATAGAAATGGTAAGGTTGGAATCCCTGTCTTGTTCCTGATCTTAGGGGTAAAGCATTCAGATTTTCACCATTAAGTATGATGTTAGCTGCAGGCTTTTTATAGATGACCTTGATCAAGTTGAGGAAGTTTCCTTTTATTCCTGGTTTGACGAGAGTTTTTATCAGGAATGAATGTTGGATTTTGTCAAATGCTTTTTTTCTGGGTAAAGGTGATTATATGGGGGGGGGTGCCTGGGTGGCTCAGTTAGTTAAACGTCTGCCTTCGGCTCAGGTCATGATCCCAGGGTCCTGGGATCGAGTCCTGCATTGGGCTCCTTGCTCAGCGGGGAGTCTGCTTCTCCCAATTGTGCTCTCCCCCTGCTAGTGCTCGCTCTCACACTCTCTCTCTCTCAAATAAATATATAAAATCTTTTTAAAAAAGGTGATTATATGGTCTTTCTTTTTCAATTTGTTAACATGGTGAACCTATTGATTAATTTTCTAATATTAAACTCACCGTCCATTCCTGGGATAAATTACACTTAGTCATAATGGATTATCCTTTTTATATATTGCTGGATAGGATTTTCTAATTCTTATTTATTTATTTATTTGACACAGAGAGAGAGAGAGAGAGACAGCGAGAGAGGGAACACAAGCAGGGGGAGTGGGAGAGGGAGAAGCAGGCTCCCGGCTGAGCAGGAAGCCCGATGCGGGGCTCGATCCCAGTACCCTGGGATCATGACCTGAGCCGAAGACAGATGCTTAACGACTGAGCCACCCAGGCGCCCCTGGATAGGATTTTCTAAAATTCTGTTTAGAATTTTTGCGTCTATGTGCACGAGGGATACTGGTCTGCAATTTTCTTATAATGTCTTAGTCTGGTTTTGCTACTAAAGTAATGCTGGCCTCAAAATAAGTTGGGAAGTATTCCTTCCTTTTCTGGAAAAGTTTCTGTGGACTTGGTAACATTTCCTCTTTAAGTGTTTGTAGAATTCACCAGTGAATCCATGTGGGCCTGGGTTTTTCTTTGAGGGAAGGTTTTCAACTGCAATGTCAGTGTCTTGAATAGAATCCTGTTGTTTTCCAGTCGGGCTGGTGAGAGCAGGCACCATCCCTGGCCCTGTGTGAGCACTGGGTGTGGCTCCCTCTCATCTTCTCAGGATTTTTCCAGCCCAGGAAGCTCCCTCACACCTGTGCATGGATCAGTACTCTACCAAATGTACCAGAGGGACTCGGTAAATCCCACAAGTTCTCTCTGTGTCTGGCGCTCTCCTCACCTGTATTCTATTTTGTGAATTCTAGCCACATTGGTCTCCAACACTGTCAGCTCTGTCTCCCCAGCTCGGGAGTCTGCTTGGTTTCCCTGGGTCCTCCTCCTTGACCTGTGGCCTGGAGACTCTCTCAAGGAAGGACTGGGACAGCTATAGGGCTTACCTTGTTTGCTTGCTATCCCTCAAGGATTATTGTCCTCCACTGGTTGATGTCTGCTCTCTTGAAAACAGTTTTCTACATATTTTGTCGGTTTTTCAATGTTTCTGGCAGGAGGGTAAGTCCAGTCCACATTACTCCACTCCATCTTGGCCAGAAGCGGACATGATGGTGGCCAAGAAGTGGTACTGGCAGCTCCTGTCTCCTGATGGTTTGTTTCCCAGGCCTCTGTAACTCAGGGGCTGCATTTTAGATTCATATTTCTCCCTTTACAGGCTCACTACAGCTCTCTGCTCAGGGTGGTTGAGAGCCCTGGGGGATCTAGATCCCACTGGGGCAACTGGGCTGCCATGCTTCCCATTTCAGATGGGGGAGGCTGGCACAGCCACGCACCCAGGCACCATTTTGTTGCTTGTTTGAGGGAATCCTCAGGCATTAATGTGGACTCTCTGCCACACAGTGAGGCTCTTCTAGGCTGAGCAACTTGGGCACATTCTATCCAGGCCTGTGCTCTTTCTGGTCTCTCTTAGGGTTCTAGGGTGGGGTGGATGTGGGGAGCAGTCACATGCTGCCTTGGAGAACTCAGGAGAATCGGTGAAGGAGAGCCACTTCTAATAAGAATTGTTATCAAGAAATGAGCAGGGAGAGCAACAAGGATTTCCGAGGGAGGAGCAGACACTGTCAGGCTGGGCACTGTGCCCATCGGAGAGGCGGTGCTCTTCCTTCTCAGCATGCATGCCACACAACCCTCCTGAGTTCTGTTTTTGCAGAGGACCCACAATGTAGGCTTCTATCAGTGTGCACTTCCAAAATGCCAAAAAACCCATAGTTAGGAGACTATAAAAATGTACCCTTGAACCAAGATTCAGTGGATGTGGTGTGGTTTGGGGGTTATTGCTTAGAGGAGGGGACCATGGAAAGCTAAATGCAGTTTCTTTAGAGTGGTGCCTTTTCCTGCACTGCTGGCTTGCACTCTTCATTCTTTGGATAACACCCCTAGGGCATGATCTCCTGGGGAAGCCACCCTCTCCACTCTTTTCCCCATCCTTCGGTGAGGCTGACCACACCCCGGGCTCCAGGAGTGGGCATGTGACCTGGGCATAATCAATAAAAGGACTCTATCACATCCCTATTGTAATGGGCTCAGGAAAGCCAATACGTGAGTGCCCCAGGGCTTTTCTAGAACTCTGGAAAGGGACATGCCTTTTCACGGAGGGATTGGAAGCCTTTGTTGCTGGTGGTCCCATCTGCCACCACATGGGAAGAGCCAGGTGAAGGACGAAGCCCACGGAGAGGAGGCAGAGTTGAGACCCTGGAGGGGTCCCACTGAACATCACTTAAGCTTTTCAGCGACATGAGCCAGTATGTTCTCCTTTTTGTTGAAGGCCATTTAGGCTGAGTGTCTGTTGTGCAACTAACAGACCAGATTGGTGATTTCATTGCAATGTGAAGGATTCCTCTTTCTAAGGTGTTCAGGAAGCTCTTATAACTCATCTCCTGGGCTAACTTTTGTCAGTCATCATTGACCCATGGCCTCCCTCTCCCAGACCTGACCATGTGAGCATTCCAGGCTGCATACGACACAGGGGAGCTGGTTGCCGGTCCCCGAGGAGTGGCCCTTACCTGCATGTTGTTCCAGGCAGCCTCCCCGCGGCCCCGGATGCAGCTCTCCAGCCTCAGCGGGGAGCCCAGGGCCCCGTGCTTTGTGTCGGCACACAGCCCTGTGCCCACATTGTGGATCTGAGAGAGACAGAAGGAAGGAGGGGACCAGTGAGCACCTTGAGATAACCCCCTGGGACCATGCTGGGGTGGAAGGAGGGAACCCAACAGAGACATCAGATGGGGAAGGCTCTGCATGGTCTTAAAAAAGCTTGGCCTGGGCTGGGGGAAGTGCCCTGTGCCTCTCAATACAGGAATACTCAGTCCACAGAGAAGAACTCTTCCAGAGCCTACTTTGTCTTAGAGCATGCAAAGTCACAGGGTGCTGGGGGTGGTGGGAGGCCTAAAGGTGGGGGGGGGGCGGTATTCAAAGGACTCCCTGGCTCCCCTCCCAGAGAATTTGATCCACTAGGTCCAGGAATTGAATTTTATTCCCATTCCAGGTGATCCAGGGACCATACCTTGAAAACCACTCTAGAAAAGGACATGACATCTTTGCTGTACGGTCTTGGACTCTCTGCCTTCTAGAGCAGGTGAATGGCAAAAGGTTCTCAATCCCAAGAACAACAGGAGTTGCAGTGAGACAGGTGTGGTGTGGTGGGAGGAGCCCCAGGCTGGGAGCCGAAGGCCTCCCTGCTCCCAGTTAGCCAGCATCACTGGCTGATGGCCACCGTGACGGTGCCGTATCCTGGAGTTCCTGCCACATCGTGGGGTTCCTGCCTCAAAGAAGCACTCGGTTTTGACAGAGGGTTTGGAGGTGTGGTGGTCGTGAGTTATCGTGTGGTGGCCACCCAGTTATCCTGTTGCAGGGAGTCTGACTGCCCAGCGGCTGTGTCTGAGTGGAGGCCATGCTCCCTGTGTGCTGCTTCCAGCCAGCATCTGAGGGTGGCAGGGCACTGCAGCAGGCCTGTTCCTGGGAGATGCCAGATTCCTCTCATCTGGCTTAGTTACTTGGCTCAAGCTTCCTCAGAGCATCTTTGCAGTGTGGGACTCCTCCTGTCCCAGCCCTTCCTCCTCCCCTCACCCCCTCCCAGAGGGCAGACCAGCCCCACAGCGAATCTCCCAGCCTCTCCTGGCTCCCTTCTTATTTCTTCTCTCAGGTGTTCCCCCAACAAGTCTTTTGGTGTCTGTTTCTCAGAGGACTGGACCTAATACAGGGGAGAAAGCCCATAAAATGGCAAAGAAATGAAAAGCTTCATGAGGGAAGTCAACATGACACGGCCTTGTACAGGTGTTGGGTAGGGCTGGCCAGACAGCTTAGTCAGTTAAGGTCCCTCTAACTTGCTGTGTGAAGTTGAACAAGTCATACCTGGTGTTTCTGCTGGCCCAAATGCATCTGTCCTTCCTCTGGTAACAACACCCCGATTTCCGCCCCCCCCCTTTTTTTTTAAAGATTTTATTTATTTGACAGACAGCGAGAGAGGGAACACGAGCAGGGGGAGTGGGAGAGGGAGAAGCAGGCTTCCTGCCGAGCAGGGAGCCCGATGCGGGGCTTGATCCCAGGACCCTGGGACCATGACCTAAGCCAGAGGCAGACGCTTAATGACTGAGCCACCCAGGCACCCAACACCCTGATATGCTATGGGGCTACCACTCCTTGTCCACCCTGTGGCCTGTCAGAGTATCTGTCCTACCCCTGCTTGTCCTGTGGACTGCTGCAGACCCAAGAATAAGACCTTTGCTGGCTTTACTGGGAAGGAGGCCTATACTTTCTGCTGACTGGCCAAGCTGACGGTTTGTCAACCATCTTGCTACCCTCAGCATGAGGCTAACACAGAAGGAAGCAGAGGTAAACAGGAGAAAAAGAAACTGACATCATTTGAGTCCCTGGATCCAGGTGTGTCCGAAGCAACAGCTACCCAAAATTTCTATGAGAATTAATACATTTCTCTTTTTCACTTTAAATTGGACTTCTGTCACCTACAAGTAAAGGAGATCCAACTCTTATGCTCATTGGCCCCAAGCCTCAATATATCCATCTATAAGGGAGTGGTTCCTCTCAGCTCAGAGACCCAGAAGCCAGAATCTGGTGACGGAGTGCTTCTCCCCCTGGAAGACGGCCTGTGTCCCCCAGCAGGACTGGCTTCCTAAGTGTATGACATGGGCAGCGGCCCAGGGCCCCTCAGCCAGAAGGGCCTGCCATTGGCTTAAAGTTCTGCTATCACTGTCTTGAATTTTTTTTTTTAAGATTTATTTATTTGTTTCAGAGAGGGGGGTGCAGAGCGAGAGCGAGAGTGAGAATCTCAAGCACAATCCCCGCTGAGCACAGAGCCCAACTCGGGGCTCCATCTCACAACCCCGAGATCACGACCTGAGCCAAAGCCCAGAGTCAGACACTCAACCGACTGAGCCACCCAGGCGTCCCATCATAGTTTGATTTTTAGTAATCTGATTTTTGAATTTGTAAGTGAAATCTGATAGGACAACGGAGCACGAGCGTAAGCAGAGCTGATGACACACTACACGTGCATCCGCTGTCCCTCTCTCCTGTGTTTGCGTACAGCATCTGTGATGCCCACAAGCACAGCCTCCCGGGGGTCCCGCATGCACGGGAGTTTGGCAAGACTCAAGTTACGGCTATGACTAAGTGGGGTGCTGGCAGGTCTGAAGGCCACCCTTTCCTTTCCAACCAGGACTAGACTGCACAAAGGAGGGCCATGGCATTCTGGGCCGATGGGTTCTATCGTATCCTCTTACTTATGTTACTGCCCTGGACCAGCCACGGCTCCCCTCACCAGCAGCAGATAACTGCACAGAAGGAAGAATAGGACAGCCCATAGTTCGCTTTCCTTCCACCCTTCCTCACTCACTCATCAGCAAGCCGCAGGGAGAGCGTCTTGGTAGAAAGTACGCATTATCAACAAGTGAAATAAGATCAGCTGAGTCAATTCTGTGCAGGGTTTGCACTGTTCTGGTAAGAAATACATATGCATGCACAAGGGTTGAAATACAGATTGTGAAATTTCACCCATCTGGCACATGAGTTAAATGCTCTTCTGTTTGCATTTAAAACTGGCACTGCAGGATATGAAGATGAATGGTAAGATTTCTGCTAATAATTTAAGGTTTTAATTTTTCCCTACTTAGAACATTAAATAGCAAATAAAAAAACCCACCACCACAAGGGTAGAATCAGGAGAGCTGCATCTGCATTTTGCACTGGGCCCCCCTTATGTAGCCGCCCGGGCCCTCCGGACTCACCTCCCCCCAAGCTGCGGCGGGGGGCTCCACGGGCGGGTAGAATTTGGGCAGGTCCCAAGCAATCTTGGTCATAAACCACTTGAAACTCTTGCAGTTAAGGGAGCTGCGCAGCTTCTTCTGGGCGGCGACGTCCCCAGCAGAGAGGTGGCGGTACTCGGGCCGGCGCTGGTAAATGTGCTCGGCATACTCATCCATCCACACTTCCGCCACTCGCTTCAGGTTCTGGAGGGCGACAGGCAGGTGGAAGGGTCAGGCCCTCCGAGGGGCCGAGGCCAGGGAGTGGGGGGGCGGGGAGGGGAGCAAGGGTCCTGGAAGTTGAGGTTAATCCTTCTTATTTTACGTTGCATCAAAGACCCCAGCCCCACCGTGTTTTTAAAGCCTTCTATACTTACTTATGCATGGTTTTAGGACTCTACAACTACGGGCTGAATAAAAGATGGCTGGTGTTTTACCCGCCATCTTCCACCCCCTTTTTCTGTCTCCTCTGCCTCACTGTCCTCTCAGGTGGCTTCAGGAAAAGGTACATGAACCAGCCTGACGAACGGGAACCAGCACGGGCATAGGGATTGGCCAGCAGCGACCACGTGACCCACGCCGAGCCAATCAGAATCAAGAGGTGGCGGCCTTGGCAATTTTACTGGAGCTATAGGGAAGAATTGCTCCGTTTCTGCTTGGATTGCTGGGTAAGGTCTGACGCGTGAGATGGAGGCCGGAGCTGCTGGGCCACGGGGAAAACCTGACCAACGGTGAATGAATGAAGCAGAGCTGAGGCCTAGACGAGGAACACACTCCTCCTTTTAGTACCTGAACCCGGCCGTGCCTGAAGTGAGCACTATCCCTGGACCTTCCGTTCACTGAAGTCGGTAAATTCCCTTTCTGCTTATGCCAATGTGAGTTGGGTTTCTGTCATTTTCTACTGAGTGCTGACCAAGTTGCCTGGTGAAAACAAATGATAATTTGCAACCAAAAGGCTGCAGCAGCTGGAATTTTAAATAATCCTTTGAGGTGCAAAAGTTGCTGCTACTTTTGTTATGAAACACAAGGATAATCAATAAAAAAAGGACAACCACATTATTGGCAAGTAGGGGCAGCAGGCAGGAAGACCACCTGTTTGTGGGTAGATTTGGAGATAGAGGAAAAGTGAATTCGTCCGTGTAACCAGGAGGAAGATTCCTCATTCCATCTGTAGGTGTACATACCACCTGCTGAGAACCACAGATGCCTGGTCTGGAAGAGCACAGCTTCAGGGCTCAGGCGAAATTCTCTGTTCCAAAACATCTTCCTCCAACCCCTGGCTGTTGTCAGAAATCTGCCTTTCAACTCAACATTCAACTCTCCAGGCTTTATCTCTATCGTAAAGGTCGCCCCCCCACCCCCCCCACCACCCCGGCTGCCCCCACTGCAATCCAAATCTTCTTCTGAAGCGTAAAAGGGAG
This sequence comes from Halichoerus grypus, assembly GCF_964656455.1. Classification (NCBI taxonomy): domain Eukaryota; kingdom Metazoa; phylum Chordata; class Mammalia; order Carnivora; family Phocidae; genus Halichoerus; species Halichoerus grypus. The sequence goes on along the minus strand of NC_135713.1, from coordinate 45,143,469 downwards.
TTAGCATTTTAAGCTGTATCAGTCATTCACACCTCAGTGTAAATGACTGCTCCAGAAGCAGAAGGCAAGGCAGGGGTCGACAAGCGTTTTTTGTAAAGGGTGAGATTGTAAATATTTGAGGCTTTGCAGACCATATGGTCTCAACTCTGAGGTAGTTATAAAGGAGCTCTACACATTATGTAAATGAATGGGTGTGGTGATATTCCAATAAAACTTTATGGACATTGAAATTTGATTTTCATGTATCACAAAATATTCTTCTTTCATCTTTTCACCCTATTTAAAAATGTAGAAGTCATTCTTAGCTCATGGGCCACACAAAGCAGTTTGCTGACTCCTGAGCAAAGAGGAAGGAAGCCAGCAGGAGGGGGGGGGCTCCATGCCAAAGGCAAAATTCACCAACTCCTCCATTGTGCTGACTCTTGAGTTTGGGACTAGGAAGCCATTAAATTTCCTTGCCAATGCCTCATTCTTTCTGAGCGCTGAAGAGGTTGACAGTGGGTTAGAAGTAATTAAGGAACAGTGTTATACCTGCCAGGCCCCTACACGGCAAAGGCTGGGCTTAATTTAAAATTGTGCCCCAAGGAAGCTGAAAGCCTAAAAAAGCCTGCACACCTGAAGACTCTTCTTTTTCCAGTCTGCCCACCCAGGTCCTTTGGCACACTAATTTGCTCATGCCACAGGGATGCTGAGGAACTGCTACAGTTTTTTCTCCAACCACAGGCTAAAGTGGCCAATCTGACCAAATTCACCAGTGTGATGATAAAAGGATCAAATCACACAATATTTTAATTGATCCTTAAATTACTATTTTAATGAATATTGCACTTTTTAGACATGCCTCTCCCAGATTTTGAACTTTTGTACAGTTGACTTTTTTTTTTAAAGATTTTATTTATTTATTTGAGAGAGAGAGAATGAGAGACAGAGAGCATGAGAGGGAGGAGGGTCAGAGGGAGAAGCAGACTCCCTGCCGAGCAGGGAGCCCGATGCGGGACTCGATCCCGGGACTCCAGGATCATGACCTGAGCCGAAGGCAGTCGCTTAACCAACTGAGCCATCCAGGCGCCCCCAGTTGACTGTTTTGACCAAAGTAAAGGACTTTACATTTACTTCTATTACATCTCCCCTTGCTAGAGTCACACAAAGGACTCTGGGATTTTAGGAGGCTGCGTGCTCCTCTCATCCGTCTCCCTGACACCTCCCTAGTTCCAGGTCCCAGTCCTGCTGGAAGCTGCTCTGCTCTTCTTGTGCTTGCATTAGAGATTTGCCCAGATCCTTGGAATAAGAGGCCATTTTTTTTTTTTTTTTTTGGCGAGTTTGAATGGGTTTCTGTTACTTCTTTCTCTAAGATCCCTTTCCCGGGGCAGAGACAAGAAGGATTTTTAATAAATTTAGTAAACAAACTAAGACTGGCTACTTGTTCTTGAGGTAGGCGAGCTGCTGGTTAGCTCATCCTTCTTCAATTGCCACTTCACTGCTCTCTAGCTGTTTGTCCTGGAATCTGACAACTTTAGTAAGACTGAGGTTTCTCTCTTTATGTGGCTCTTTTAGGACTTTTAGACAACCTCTCCTCAAATCTATCAAAATGATCTTCTAGGAGATAATGCTCTAGAAGGATTTGGCTGTTAAAACAAGAAGCAAACATTTACAATATGATCTGCAACTCAATGAGAGTAGTTAGATACTATGATAAAAATCCAGGGGAGCTTGATTCAGGCATCTTTGTGGTCCTGTAAACCTACGTGGGGTGCCCCTCTGATTGTTAACTGGTTTAAAGTCACCAGGAGACTGATAAGATACTGACAGTTGAAAAAGACATTAAAATGTTTAAACACGGAATTGAGAGAAGACATTGAAATAAACTTCCCAGTCTTGTTAACAGATGGTGACATTAACACTAACAACAGCAACCACTGTTTAAGGGACAATTGCTCTGTGCCAGGCACTGCTCAGACCTAAGTGGGTTTGAATTCTAGTTAGTTAATGTCTCCACATTTCACTTTCCTCATCTCTCAGACGGGGATTAAAAGCATATGAGAATTAAGTTCGATAGATATGTAAGATGCTTTGCATGAAGCCTAGCTCACAGGAAGTTTTTATGTGTTACTACAGTTAGCTATTATCCATTGAATTCATCTGTGGTTCAATAAACAGGAGGTCGTGGTGCCTTTTAACCAGGTGGGTCTTATAAATGACCAGAGAAGAAAAGGCTGCTTTGGAAACGATCCTGCTGAGGGGTCAGCGGTGTCCCCACGGTCCCACCACTCCCAGTAGTTGAGAGTCGCGCGCGCTCTTGGGCTTACTGAGCGACTTTGCGCTGTCTTCCCGTCTGGCGTCTTTCTCGGGGCTTGCCAACAGGATCTCAGAAGAAACCTGATTCCTACCTCTCTTGCTGAGTCTAGAACCGGCCGCGCCCCCGCGTCGGATGGGCTGTCCGAAGCGCCGAGGGCCGGTGCCTGGCTGTCGTTGTAATCTTCTACCACTAGAGGGCACTGCTGGCTCTCTTTTTCTTCAACGCGGGGCCCAAAGCAGCCCTGGCCGCCTCCCGAGCTCAGCTCCCACCCATGGATGGAGCGCGGGCTCCCGCTGCCTGGTGGAGCCGCCCAGTCTTCCGTGTAACTTGCAGGACCGGGGCTCTTCGTGACCCCGGGCCTACAGTTCTGCACGGCATCCACTGTCGGGTGATATGGGAGGGGAACGCGGTGGCAGGGCCGAAGGAAGCTGTCTGGACTGATGCCAAACAGGCTCCCGCGGAGTGTCTCTGTCGGGAGGGGTCTCCACCAGGCACAGCTGTGCCGGTTACCTGGTTACCTTTCCAGCTTCCCACAAACCTCTCTGCGGCCCTCTTTACCTTCTGGGGCCCTCCCCCGCCCCATTTTTCTCTTGTGGTAACCTTGATTTTTTTTTTCCTCAAGACACTTAATATTTTAAAATTCAAGGTTTAGGGGAAGATCATTAATACAAAAAACAAAACCAACCCCAAAACAAGCCTCTGGCTAACAGAGTTCTATGTGTAGCCAGTGGCCAATTTAATTCAAGCAATGATTAATACAAACCATCTTAAGGTAATGAAATAGTTTGACACAGAATTTTTGGCAGTGAAAGTGGGGGAGGGGGCGGGGGGGGGGGTAAGAGAAAGACACTGACATTTATTGGCCACCCTCCTGCCAGGAACTTTGAAGTGCCTTGCCTCAGGCTTTCCCCAACACACCACTCCACCTGTATTAATATTTATCTAACAGGTTTCTTTAAATCACTGCTGGTCTAACTTTGCACCTACTTCAGCTTTATCCTAAGTAATCAGATCTGTTTAGATACAGTTAGCTGTATCTAAAAGTTAGCTACACTAATACATATTAATTTCTAATGCACATTAATTTAAACACATGTAAATAAAAATGTTCCTATGTCTGGCACCTAAAATCATCTTGTCTGTCACACTTGGGGAAACTGTGCCATCTCCTTAATTCTCTGGCAATGCTAAGAGTTGTGAAAAATTAGCTTCCTTTGAACAAAAGAGGAAACACAGGCTCAGAGGAGTTAAGGCTCTTAAGGTCACAGGGAATGGGTGGTTAAGCAGGGCTTTAAGTAAGTTATTTTAAATTGGATTTCACCTAGAGAGTTGGGGGGAGTGGTGGCACGCACATCCTCACACCTGAGTCACTTGGCTTGGAGATTCAGGTATCTCAGGAGGTCTCTGCTGTGCTGATGGGCCCAGCCCCCTCCCGCCTCCCCATCCAGGGGAGCCACCACCTTACCCGGGCCAGGCTGACTCCGGCGGGAACCTTGTAGGGTACATACTTCCGGTAGATATGGCCCACCCTGGAGCAGGGGATGTCCTCCATGCGGCCCCCACACATCCACACCTGCAGGGCGGGAAAGGAGAGAGAAGATGATATTTCTGCCTCTCATTCACCATTGCCCCCAAAGGTCACCGTCGCCTCCTTCCATGCATTCACTGAAAGCATCAGCTTGGACTGTCTGCTAAAGCCCCCATTCACAGAGCGAGGAGGAAACCACAGTAGTACCAGCAGTGGTTTTAAATAGCTGACAGCATTGAGTGCCTTCTTGTTGCCAAACGCTATGGTACAAGCTCCCACGCACAACCGCATGTAAGCCTCATCAGAAACCCTATAAAGCGGGTAGTAACGGAGCTCCACTTTACAGAAGAAGAAACCGAGGCTCAGAGAAGCTAAGAGGCTTGTCTAAGGTCGCAGGTTAGTGAGTGGCAGAGCCAGAATTTAAACCCCGCTTCAGCTGACTCCAGCCGAGCAAGTGCAAGTGCGCGGACAGCTGTGTTGAGAATTCTAAGGTGGCAATGGGGGTCAGTGGGAAAGACCGCGGGGATCGCTTAGTGATGTCTGCCACAGGTATGAGAGGGGAAGAGATGGCACACAGGCTCTGTATATTTACTGACTGTGGCCTCAGGTTCTGGAGTTTCCTCCGAGATCTCTAAGCCTCCTGCTGGGTCACCCTGAGCAGAGACAGCAGCCTCCCTGCCCCGACTTCTCTGCAGTCTGGCTCCCTAAGCCCCGCAGCTGTTATCACTGCGGAGGGGAATCCCAAGTTTCTCCTCGTGTTTCCCTACAGAGCTGGCATCACAAAGAGCTCCTGAGCTTGATGCATGTTGGTCTGATGGCAATTTGGGAATTCTTCCTAAGTATGCTGACTCACACCCACTGCGGGGCCCAGGGTAAACAGACCCTCCTCAGCAGTCCTGGCTTCAAATCCTAGCTCAGCCACTTACCAGGTTTGTGACTTTGATCAAGGTACTTAACTTCTCTGAGATTCAGTTTCCTCACCTGTGGAGGATTACATTAAGTGGGCCTTGGGGATGAGATATCACATGTGAGGCGCTTACTTAGCACAAGGCTTGGCACACGGTCACAGTAGTGACACGCGCCACAATGATTCATTCAGACATTTGACTAATATGTATGGAGTATGCGCTACATGCTAAGCATTGTGCTGGGCACATACAGTGGTGAGTCTGCCAAGGCCCTTGCTCTCATGGACGGTGACTATGGTGCCCAGCTCCAGGATGGCCCCCAGTGAGCCTTGCCTTCTGGTATTTGCACCTTTAGGCAGTTCCCTCCCAAATGTGTCCCGTGAGGATGGACCCGTGTAACCAACAGAAAAGTGCAGAAATGAAGGTCATAAAAGACACCGTGGCTTCTGCCTTCCTTCGGGACCACTTGCTTTGGGGCCCCCAGCTGCCATGCCGTGAGGTCACTCAGGCAGCTCTGTGGAGAGGTCGGGTGGTGAGGAGCTGAGGCCTCCTGCTTATCGTGTGAATGGGCCAACCAGGTGAGCGAGCCTCTGAGAAAGGGATCCTCCAATCCCAGTCTATACCTCACATGCCGGTGGTCCTGGCCGACACCTTGACTGCAGCCTCGTGACAGACCCGAGCAGAACTGTCCGGCTAAGCCACTACTAACTGCCTGAGCCACACAAACCTTGCCATACTTTCACTGCGGCTTTAGGAGGGGATATTGGAGGTATGGGGTGTTCTTTTCCTGTGGCGGTAGATAACTAACACAAAGGCAGTTTCAGATAGTGATGTGTGCTATAAGGAAGCCAAAGCAAGGCCAGACTCACTGTATGGATCTATGGATCTATGAGAGGTTCCGTTATACCGGTCAGGGAAATCCTCACTTCGAAGGGAATATTAGACACGAGACTTAAATAATGAGAAGGTAAAAGTAACATAAAGATCCAAGGGGTGAGAGAACAGGTGGAGAGAGGAGCAAGTGAAAAGGCCCTGGGGTAGGGCGAGGCTTGGCTTAATCACTGAATAGAGAAAGCCAGAGGCCTGGAGCAGAAGCAGAGATCGGAGGGGAGGTCAGAGAGGTGAGTAGGGACAATCATGAGGGTCTCACAGTGCAAAACAAGGAGTCTTCAGCAAAAGTGTTTAGTGAGGGTGACAATATAATCCAATTTCTATTTTACCAAGATGACTCTGCCTGTGGGGTGCAGAATGGGCTAGGGCGCAGGGAGGGCCTGGGAGGCTCTTGCAGATAGAGGCAGTCATGCTTCGGTTTTGTGGACGCTGTGGTCATGGTAGGACTCAACTGTACTTGGGACGTTACATATATATATTTATTTAAAATGGGCTCCACACCCAGTGCGGAGCCCAATGCAGGGCTTGAACTCATGACCCTGAGATCAAGACCTGAGATCAAGAGTCGGTTACTCAACCGACTGAGCCCTCCAGGCGCCCCTCGGGGCATCATTATTAATGTCATTCCCCTGTTCCCTTGTTTATGAATGAGGAGCAGGAGTGGGAACATCTGCAACCCTGATTCTGTGCAAAAGAGTATTTTTCAGCTTGTACGGCTCAATGGCATAGTGGGGATCTGGCTTCATGTCTTAATTATTTCACAGGCTCTAGAAGGGCTGCTTTTCCACCTCATGCACCTGGGCGTCCTCAGTCCCTCATTACTCTCCGCAGCCACTGTCTCCAACCACCCCGGATGTACTGCACCCAGGGTTCCTGCAAGGGGATATGTATGCACGGGGCGGCAATTAGTCGAAGTGCTGCCTGGAGAAATGCAATTATAGTCTGATCTTGGGGGAGAAAAAAAAAATTGAGCAAGTCAATAGAACAGAACATTGGTCTTGAGATAATGGGCTCCTGATGGTAGATTAATGTCAAGGCCAAGCCAAGAAGTTTATTTTCAAAGCAGGAGATATTGATCAGGCGCCAGCATCCCATAACAATAACTCTTCCTTTATACAAAATGACTGATGTGGAAGTGATGCTTTTGTCTGGTGGATATTGCCCAGCTCGGCGCTGGGCTGCCCCTGCCTTTCGGGAGGCAGAGTGGCACTGAGCAGGCGGGAGATACCTTACCCCGCTCTATTTTTGACCGTCTCCTGGGCAGTTGACTAGGCCGGCCTCCAGCTCCCCGGACTCCATATTAAGCTCGCATTAGCTAACGAGGATGCGTCTCCAGCTCTGCCTGGCAGGGAACCTTCCTTTATGTAGACAACAATCAATCTCCAAATCCTTCTCTTTGCTGTGACCTCTGGTTTCTTTGGCCCTGACCACGCTGGCCATCAACCTGAAGGTTCCTGAAGGACCAGGATGTCCTTGATCTGCTGAGAGGTTTGAGGCATCCAAAACATCCTCAGACTTCCAGGACGTCCGGAGCCCAGAAGGAGTCCTGGTTTGGGATGACGGGTTTACTCCTCAGCCTCCCTGCCCTGAACATGATCCAGTGACAGCCAACTCAGAATGGGAACTGCCTTCAGACACACAGATACCTATTCAGCTGAAGCTGCTGCCAACTCCCGAGTCCTCTGGGAGCACCTGAACAGCCTGGAAAGGGCCCAGTGCAGGGCGCACCCAACTCTTCACAAGTCCCTCTAGCATCTTCCAAGCGGTCAGCACCTCTGTGGTGCTCGCTGGTTATGTGGCAGGATCCCAAGACTGGAGGGGACTCTCCCACCAGGAACAGGACAAAAGCTGGAGGCACAGAACGGGGTCCTGACTCACCCCAGGCTGGGGTGTGGCCAGAGGTGGTCTTGATCCCAGGTCCCATGGTCCTGCTCACGGCCCTGGTCCCCCGTCTGTGTACCGTTAGGGCCCTCTCCCGCCTGCCTTCACAGCCGAGGCAGCTGCCCTCGAGACCCAGGACAGCCATGGCACGGGGGCTCTGAGCACAGCCCCCCATTCCCAATGCTGCCTCGTGCGGCCGTGTGGCTACAAGGCCCTCACCCCAGGAGCCGCAGTCTCCTGTGACCTGGGCATGACGGCTCACCGCTACCTCGAAAGGCCGCTCACGTGGCATGAGACAGTCATGAAAAGCACTTAGCTTGATGCCTGGCCATAGCAGACTTGACCACATTCGTCATTTCTGTTTGCAAAAGAACGGGAAACACCACCAGCTTGAAATGATACAGCATCTGCCCCTTTGCCCAACACCATCATGGTTTTTATCCTATGGCCCGATTTCCGAAACGGAGAAACTGAGGCTCAGAGACATGAAGTGGTTTTTCGGACTTGGTGGCAGAACCTGCAGCTGACGGGAATGACAGGGCCAGGTGGGGCTGGCACAGGCATGGGGCACCACTGGGGGCGCGGCAGCCCCAGGGTGCTCGCCTCTCCCCCAGGTAACACACTGGCAGCAGACCCCAGCTGGTGGCAAAGAGAAGGGGGGGGCGCCGCCCGCAGCAGCCAGACAACATGTGGCTGGGACCCCCTCCTAGTTGGATGCGGACACACACCGACCACTGAGATGAGGTATTTGCAACCCCTCTCTGCCATCGGCTTCCTTCCCTCCCTCCCTGTGCAGCCCCTTGCCGGCCTCCACACCCACGGGGGACGCGGCTGCCGGCTCTACCACGAGGAGTGTGCAACCCCCTCCACCGCCCCATCAGCTTGTTTCTTGGTGCCTTTCTCTCCTGCAGAACAGCCCTCTCACTTCTCGTGGAAGCACCATGCCACTAGACAAGTACAAATCTAATTGCAAAAGCTTGCTCCCCATTCATTTTCGTTGCTGCTTTGATTTATTTTATTAGCAAACTTCTTTTGTGTGATGACAGGCTTCATTACAGTGTCTATAAAAGACAATTACTTGCTCTTATCTCCTAAACTGAGGGGGAAAGAAACAAGTGGTGATGTGCATCAGGAAGACACACGGGGGCCCAGAGAGCACGTGGCAGAAGGGCCCGTCCTGTTGGGGGAGGCTCCCTCTGTCGAGGACACGACTGCCTGGGTGCCACCGAGCCTGGGCGGCCGTCCAACTGCCGACAGCCGGGAGAAGGTGACAGCCAGCCACAGCTTCTGCTCTTGGCACCTGGGCTGAGGACCCCTGTGGAGTTCAAACCCTATTTAGTTGCACTTGGGGTAAATAATAATAATTACCACCAGTTCTTCTGCATTGTCTGTGTGCTCAGAAGGTACCCAGGGTTGCTGTTAGGAGCATGGTTCTGGAGTAAGGACTGAGGTCTAATCCAGGCTCTTAAGCAAGCTTTGGGAGTCTCAAAGCCTCAGTCACCCCGTCTGCAAAATGGGATGAATTCTTGTATTTGCCTCCTGGGGTTGTGATGAGGCTGAAATGAAGTAATCCCAAAGCAGAGAGGGCTGTGAGCAATGTGTACGGTGCTATGTGGGCGCATGGCAGCTGAGGGTACTTCCCCTCAGAAAAGAAGAAATGGTGTGACATCCATGTTTTCCGAGGCTCATGTTGTTTTGAATATATTAGTTTGTTTTAAACAACAAGATGCTCTTTCAGGGAGTCTTACCAGCATGAAAGGACCTCAGTCATGCTAGTTTTTTTTTTTTTTAAAGATTTTATTTATTTATTTGAGACAGAGAGAATGAGAGAGAGAGAGAGCACATGAGAGGGGGGAGGGTCAGAGGGAGAAGCAGGCTCCCTGCCGAGCAGGGAGCCCGATGTGGGACTCGATCCAGGGACTCCAGGATCATGACCTGAGCCGAAGGCAGTCGCTTAACCAACTGAGCCACCCAGGCGCCCCAGTCATGCTAGTTTTAGATGTTGATAATGGTTACTGGATGCAGCTGGTAAAGAGTAGGAAAAAAAGTTTTACTTGATTTTTAAAAACCATTTGAATTTACTTCTAAGTTAATATTTTTTTATTCTAATTTTATATAATATAGTTTTAAGCATATGTGTGTCTAAATTAATAAATTATTTGACTAATTCAACCATTTCCTTAGGTTTTTATAGACAAGTTGGCCAAAAAAAATGGGGGGGTGGATGCCTTACATTAGGGTTTTGTTTCTTAAACTAATAAACAAATTCAGTCAAGAGGCAGGGTCCCTGAGGTTTGACTCATACTTTGAATAGAGCACTCTCATAACCACCCAGTGAGGGAGGTGCTATCAGACCTTCTACATGTGAGGAACCCAAGGCCTGGCGAGACCAAGAGACCAACTAACTGCCTTCCCCAAGGTCCCTCCGCTCACAAATGGCAGAGCCCAGGGTGGAATCTGGGGTTGGGTCCCCCAGAACCAGGCAGCTCTGAGACCTCTTCTGCTACGCCCCCTATCAGCACCTGTCTTGTCTGCAGAACGGGCACCCTGGCTTGTACACAAGGCTCTCCACCACCCGTTCCTCCACTCTCGGTCACTTCCGGCCCTCTCCACACCCCTGCACTCAGGTTGTGGATGCTGCTGGGAACCTGCGGCCGTCCATTCACTTTTCTGCTCTGTGGGGCACCTTGCTTTTCTTTCCATCAATAACACAGCCCATACAAACTTTCTTAGTTTCATTCATTCATTCGTTCATTCACACATGGCCTAGTCATTGGTCAGCCTTGCTCTAAAACCCTGTCGAAAGAAATGGAATAGAACCCCACCGCCAAGGGTGGACCCAGTGACCCAAGAACAGAGCTGGGTGAAGGTGCTGGGGCGTACCGGCCAAGCCGCCGAGCCGCCTCCCCATCTGCTCTGTCCTTCTACCCCCAAGCCTGAGTACTCTCTCTGTACGAGACCCCACGTATTCAACACAGCCACAGTTTTCACCCTTGGGAACATCAGAACGGCCTAAAACTGGTTAAAATACAGACTGCCGGGCCCCACCCTGAGGGTGTCTAGCTCAGCAGGTCTGGGGTGGAGCCTGAGAATTTGCATTTCTAACAAGTTCTCAGACGCTGTGGGTACTGCTGTGGATACAGCCTCCCTCAGGACAATGGTACTAGCGAGTTCACAGACGCCCTGTGAGTTTGGGGTTAGTGCCCTCGTAGGTGAGAAGATACAGCTTCAGCAGGAAGGGCAAGGGAGGGGCGCCTGGGTGGCTCAGTTGGTTGGGCGACTGCCTTCGGCTTGGGTCGGGATCCTGGAGTCCCGGGATCGAGTCCCGCATCGGGCTCCCTGCTCGGCAGGGAGTCTGCTTCTCCCGCTGACCCTCCCCCCTCTCATGCTCTCTCTCTCTCAAATAAATAAATAAATAAATAAGTAATCTTAAAAAAAAAAAAAGAAAGAAAGAAAGGGCAAGGGAGCCATCCAAGGCCTCACTGAGAGTTCGCCCCAAAGCTGGGCCTGGACCCAAGGTCCTCGGCCGGTGTCTCGTCAGCCTCAAAGCTCTTTCCACTCCCGTCTTCCTGTGGCTGCAGCCCGATTCACATCGGCAGCAACAATGCCAACATTGACAGCCACCATTTATCGAGCATTTATTATGTGCCAAGCCCCGAGCTAAGGTTTTAACACGGTTCGACTGACATTATGTTCACACCCACGCTATGAAGTAAGGATTATTCTATCCCCATCTGATAGCTATGAAGTTACGTCCAGAGAGGTTAGGTCACTTCCCCAAGGCCACACAGCGACTAGCTGATCACGCCTGCACCAGAACCCAGGGGGTTTGACTCTGTGGGCCATGTACTTAATCCCGTGATGTTGTACACGAGGCTTCTGATCGGAACAGCTGCCACTTATTGAGTGCCTCCTTTTTGCCTGGCTCGAGGCCAGATAAATGTTTCAGGCCATTTAGTTCTTACAGAAAAGCTCTGAAGAAGTTACTCTCGCCATTTTTTAGTGATGAAAGACTGAGGCATGGAGAGACAGGTGTGTGCTGGCTGGGAAGCCATGTATGACAGACGGCCCTTGGGCCTCTGAGCCACCTTCCTGGAGGAATGTGGGAGACACAGGCTCCCGCAGAGATGTTCATGGAATTTCAAAGGGCTTGCTCAGAGCATAATGAGCAGAATGCCTTCTCTGCTCCTAGCAGGCGGCTCTTGGAAAGGCTGGGCACCTGTAGCCAGCGGGGGGCGGGGGAGGAGGGGATGCTGCACGCAGCAGAGCAAGTTCCTGGCATCCTTGGATAATCCAGCGAGGGAAGGCACTAGCACCAGGGGCCCAGCAGCGACACCGCAGCTAGTCTGAGGCAGAGGGGCTGGAAGCGGAGGGTCTAGAGAGATGGGGAAGAGCGTTGGCATGCAGGTGCTTGGATGGCAGTCCCAGATCGCCTTCTGCCTCTTGGGCTGGTCTCCGGAAATCATTTCTCTCTCCTGTGTGGCACCTTAACTCCCCTCGGGGCTGGTCCGGACTTCCGGGCCCTGCCTCTAACAGTGGCCTCTCTCTAGGCAGGGCCGCCCTTTCCTCCACCTCTCCTACTGTGAGGAACGAGCATGGGGCTGTTTAGCATCAGGACATCTGGGATCTAGCCGAGGGACCCTGGCCCAGTCACCGGACTCACTAAAGGTGTCAGGTCACAACATCACCTGTAACCGGTGTCTGGGGGTGCTCCTACCTTCTTTCCACACTCTTCCATTTAATTCTCCTGATGCTGCTATGAGTTTTACAGAAGGAAAACCTGAGCATTTTCTTTTTTAAAATCTGCCCCAAATCTGCAGCCTGGGACTGGCTTGGGCTTTGGCAGCTGTATCAGACAAAGCAAACCCAGGCCCCCTGACGCCTCCAGCCTCTACTCATATGTGCTGGGTTTCCCTCTCCAACAAGGCTGTCGCCCGTCTCCTCAGGTGGCCTCCCGTTACTCCCCTGCTTACAGGAGCCTGCCCCAGGGGAGCCTCAGGCTGGCACTGTCTCTCCCTCAGAGGGCAGGGGCTGTTGCCTCTGCGCTCAGTCCTTCCCCGGGGTCTCCTCGCCACTGCCTTTTCTGGAGGCCTGCCTTGGGGAGGGGGGCCCTCATCCCTGAACTTGCAAATGGCCCAAACACAGCATTGGGATGTGTATGGTGAGGGCGCACTGAGAGAGCTGAAAACCAACATTTTTTCCTTCTTAGTTAAAAAAAAAAAAAAAAAATCTTAATTTTTTCCTGACTATAGAAGTGATATGTATTTATGATGAACATATTCACTGTTACAGAAACACATTAGTGGAAGGGGACGGCCGCATCTGGGGCCCTCCCATCCCCGCTGCCTCGAGGGACAGGAAGCCTTGCTGGTGCTGTGGGTCAGAGCCAGGCTCAGTCTGAGTCCGACAAGCAGGGCTGACATCCCCGTTGCAGCTGTGTGATTCCGTGGAAGTGACTTAACCTGAGCCTCAGTATCCTCATCTACAAAAGGAGATAATCAGAGCACCTCCTTGGGTGCATCACGAAGGCTAAATGACAACGTGGGAACAGTGCCGTGCACAGAGCCCCACAAGTTTCTAGTGTGCGGGCCCAGGAAACGTTAGCTGGTGTGAGGAGAGTCTCAGGCTTTTTGGTTGCTGGTTTGCCTTCATCATATTTTTAAACATTAAACACGAGATCATATTACATATATACTATTTTTCACTTCTGTTTAAACTTGATTTTGGAGGCATCTAACTTTTTTTAGATATAATATGCCATTATTTAGATGTGTTCTAACTTATTTATACCCACAGGATGTACATTTGGGTCATTTTCAATCTTTCCCTGTTGTAAGTAAGGCCTCAATAAATAGCTTCTACCTAAATCTTTGCTCATCCTTGCAGCTGTCTCTCTTGGATAAACTCCTGGGTGTGGAATTTTAGGTCAAAGAATGTGCTTGCTTTGGCATGGAACAGATTTTGCCGAATTGCTATTAACAAGAGCTATCCACTTACACTGTTGCAAAGCCCACCTTTCTCATGCAAGCTCATCCATATTGTCCTGTGGATACTTTCTCTCTCCTGGATCTCAGAGTTGGAAGATATTCTAACCTTGGCCTCCTGGGGACACTGTGCAGTTCTCCTTCTGGCTCGTCCTACTGCTACCACCTCTAATCCAAACCACCCTCGCACCTGTGTAAGTCAAAGGGCTTTCCCCATGGCATCTTATTTGATTCTATCTTGTGGGATAGGAAGGAAAGTTGTAACAGCACTGTCTGGGATGTGAGGGCCAGAGAGGTCAAGCGATTGGTCTAGGGCCCTCAGATGTATGGATGGAGAGCCAAGATGAGAAGCCAATACCCTGCCTTCTTGCTGAGTACCCTTCCCACCACACCACCGTTACCCAAAGATGGTGATGTAAGTCTGGGAAGGGCAGGGCGAAGGAAGTTTTATCAGATAGGAACTGATGCCACTAAGTTATTTAAAACACCTACTATGGGCCAGACACTGGGTCTAGAGATAGCTTCCAGGGAGTTCACAGTCCAGTGGGGAAGAGACAGGCCACCCCTTGGGTCATGTCAACATGAGGAATCTGGAGCCAAGCCAGGAGTGGCGTTGGGGTGGACCCTACCTAGCACAGGGAGCTCAGGTAAAGCTGAATGTGGGCCGGTCGGACTAAGGAAAGGCATTTTAAGAAGAGTGAACAGTGTGTGCTTCCAAAGATGACCTGATACATGAACCGAGGGCTTGTGAACAGTTCCATATGGCTGTGCACACACGTCTGCGTGGATATCTGTGGTTTGCTCTGCCCCACATCCATTCTCCTTCTAGATACAGTGCCTGGACTTTCCTTTGGGGAACCGGCCCAACCCCACTTTCCTGTCTCCAGGATGGGCAAGGAAGCAGCAGGTCAGTGAGACTCAACTTGGGGACTTCTACAGGAATGATGGGAAAGACGAACTTTCTTTCCAGTGGGATGCTGAGTATTTCCACAAGAGAAAGCCTGCCCTGAGCAGGAAGCCAACCTGGGTGAAAGCAGAGTCAAGGGACTGAGAGAGATGGAGACCAGAGGAGATGCGTTAGTCCCTGGATCCAGCCAAGCCTAAAAGGTCTGCCCTGGAATTTCAACTGTGTGAGCCAACTGATCCTGATTTTTCACTTAAATCAGATTGACTAGGATTTGGGTCATCTGTAACCAAGAGGGCAGACTAATGCAATGGGGCGAGAGGATTGGCGGGGGGAGGGTTGAGGGGCGGTGGAGAGACGAGCAGGGGTCAGCTCATGGAGGCGGGTACAGGCAGGCGACAGAGTTCAAGACTGAACCAGCCACTAGAACTGGGAAGATTCTAACTGCCACCCCGGAGAACTTTGGTAGTGTGACTGTGGACACAAAATCTCTCCTGACTGAGACAGACAGAAAGAAAGAGGGGAAAAAAAAAAATCAATGACTCTTTCAGAAATTTCAGAACCTTTAGAATACCTCTTCTAGGGTTTCCCCATCAGGATAGATGGCCTACTCTGGAATTGGAGCCAAAGTATTAATTCATCAGTCCTGATGGCACGTATCAATTTATCTTAATTTCTGAAAATACACTCGAGCTTTTCAGACCAGTCTCTTTTCTCTGTCACCAAGAAGAAAAAGGGTCTCAGCAGAGATGAAGCAGAGGGAACATGGCCCTTTCAAAATGCTCCCCTCTGGCTGAAATGGAACACTGAAATGAAACACTGAAGGGAGGCGTCTCTAGCAGATGGATGGGCTTTCCTGTCCCTTCAGCACCGTGAGCAGGCCTTCCACGGGGGCTGGGGAGACAAAGCACTGGCAGATGAGCTGTCATGGGCTCTGGGAACTCACGCTCTCCAAGCCAGGAGAGAGAAAACTGAGGGAGGGAAGTCTCCCTTCCAGACCTGGGAGCCTCCTCATTACATAGAACCCTTTCCCCTTGAGAGTGAAGGACAGTAATTGGATCAAATGAAACAGGGGCCAGCCTCCTTCCCCCTCCCGGGTGAGAGACTTCCAATATGGCTTCATTACCAAGTCTTTTGTAAACAAACTGTGTGGAGAAAAATGCCATTTGTTCTGCTGTAATTGCCTGATGAGCATCATTAGATGGGTCTTTGAAACACACAGAATGAAATCATTTTGGGTTTAGGAATTCCTTTGTGCAAAGCCTTCTCCATTCACTATTCTCTAGAGAGGGCGTCTCTAAAAGGGGACTTCTTGACCATGGAGGCTGGTTTCTGGCCAGTGACACACCAGCCCATATTTATTCAGTGCCTCCTCCATGTCAGGCAATCCTTTAGGTACCTGGGATACAGCGGTGAGTGAAACACACAGACATTCCTGCCCTCCTGAAGTTTCCATTCTGGTGAGCACTCAGAACACAGGTGTGCCCATTTCTAGGTCCACACTTGGTAGAAAACTCTGTAAATCAAGTTTGTTTGAGTGCTAGATTGACGAAGTGTGAGGTTACAACTCTTTCGATCCCCTGTGTGTGCTTTCACTGTACCCATAAGGATGTGACATTTGGAAAATGAGATTGCATGGGCTACGGATATGAAATAAATGACATATGTGCCATCACTTGCCACACCTGCACCCGTGGCAGACATCACTAATCAATCACCACTTTTTCTCATTAGCTTGGATGCAGCTTCAGAATGCATAGCAACACAGTGCTGGGTAGCCCCTATCCCTGAGCAGATCAGAGTTGGCTGCGAGAGGAAACCTATTTGCTATTTTTCACTTAGACTGTCATTAATTCACTTCACTGAGAGGCTGTAGAATATCCCAGTAAATTAAGAATAACTCCAGGAGGGTGCAAAAACCGAAGAAAGGGGGAAAGACTGCAGCCAGCTTCTCAGGCTCGTTTTCCTCTCATGAGTCTTCTCTCCCTCTCCTGTCCCTACAGAAGCCTAGGAAACATTGGCAGGTCAGAGTGCGGGCTCTGTAGTCAGGCACACCTGGGGCCAGGTCCTGGTTCCATTACTCCACCTGTGTGGGGCTTTGGTCTGAGCCCCACTGGCCTCCCTGTGAAATGGGTATAATGATGACATCACTCTGCTAGGGATGCTGGGAGGATTAAACAAGCCAACACGTGTGAAGGGCTTGGCACAGTGTCCCGTCAGCTCCGAGTAGGGCTGAAATCCAGCTATTGCACCTCAGAGGGGATACAGACTTGTCTGCAGCTGGTGTCCGCTCTGACTGGTTGGTGCCTGTGTCCTCATCGCCCTTAAATACTTCGAATATCACTCCTGGACATGAGGGTTAGTTCAGGGGCCAGTCCCCTTATGGGAGACAGCTTCAGAAGTCCGGAGCTAAAACAGACACAGATGGCCCTTCAAACCAAAATAGTGTTGTGGCAGAATGCCAGGTTGTGTTTTCTTGCTAATCAAGGGTTTATGTTCCCCGGTTCTGAACGGCTCAACCAGTGGTGCACAAGGGGACAACAATGATGTCGAGAATGAAAACAATCTCTGGGATGTTGTTAAGGAGCACCCAACCCGCACGGTCGCATTTAATCCTCTGCACGACCCTGTGAGGATTCAAGTATCATTAAGCCCATTTCGTGGAAGCAAAAACTGAGGCTCAGTGAGGTGAGCCTTCCTTATCCAAGATCATGTAGCTGGTCAGAAGTGGCAGAGATGGGATGTGACCCCAGCACTGAAGGCTCAATCACTGTGTGAGACAATGGTCTCTTGCATAAAAAGTTGGTGCCCAATTTGGGGGGGGGCGCATCAGGGTTGTGTATTCCCAGCAATGTGCCACTGGCCATCCCTCGTGGGTGGGGGTATGCCCTCCCAGGGGCCCCGGGGATGTCAGAAGCAGGCCCTGGCCCACCTCCCCTCAGAGGGACCAAGCCTCTCTTCTTCACCTGACTCAATATGGAATCCCACAACTGAAGGGGAGAAAGTGGCCCCAGAAGTTTGGGCGGCTAACTAGTAACCACCATTTCCCTACCACCATTGTCGAAGCTTCTATAGCACATGGGTTGGTGTAAATATTTATTCACTGGATCTTTTTTTTTTTTTAAGATTTTTTTGTTTATTTATTTTAGAGCGAGTGCACGTGCCTGCCCCATGCAAGGGAGCAGGGGGAGGAGCAGAAGGGGAGGGGGTGAGGGGAGGGAGGGGGAAAGAATCTCAAGCAGACTCCCTGCTGAGCACAGAGCCAGATGCGGGGCTCGATCGCTGGACACTGAGATCATGACCTGAGCCGAAACCAACGGTCGGACGCTTAACCAACTGAGCCACCCAGGCGCCCCTTCACTGGATCTTTAATAAATTTTACCAATTCTTAATTGCTGCTTGTGTGCCCAGGTTGCATGTTAAGCACTTCTATTACCTCATTCAATCTTCACAAGAGCTCTGTAAGGTAGGTAGTATCATTGCCATCTTATCTCAGATGAGGAGAGAAAGCCAATCAAACTTGCCCCAAATCACCAAGCCCCTGAAAAGTGGAGTTGGGATTTGAACCCACACTTTTCTGAGTCCACAACTTGAGTTCCTGACCACTGGTCTCTATGGCAAACTCCAGCAGTGGTGGATACAAAAAGGAAAACCGGAGAGGGGTGGCGAGGAAGCACTCAGGCTACCTCGGAATCTGGGAGGCCGGGGGCCATCCCCAGAGCACAGCATTCCCCAGGCCTGTGTACCCTCCTTGTCCTGGTTTCTCTTCCCCACTGCTGGTCTGCCGCGCATCTCACTGGGAGACACGGCACCATCTTGACTGGAAGTGAGACCTGTCTTATTCTAACTCGGCCATCCTAAGAAGCGGATGATGTAAGAGCTGTGGTTAAGGCCAGGCTTGAGCAGCCTGAGGAGACACCCCATGTCCACTATCACGCACCACAAGGACTGGCCCACAGCCCCTGACTTCTTCACCTGAGCAACAGGAGCTGCAGAACCCTCAGGACAGGTGCCAAGGCGGGTGTGGCAAGGAGAAGGGGGCTTCCAAAAAGCTGGCTCACCTTGAATGAGATTTCATACTGCTCCCCTCCCCAGATCTCCAGGCCTGGGTCGTACCCGCCCAGCTCCCAGAACCATTTCCGATCCACAGCGAACAGTCCACCGGCCATCACGGGAGACCTGTCAGGGAAGAAGAGTGCGGTGTGAAGACCAAACGCCCCGGCCGCGTGCTCTGGGTGTGAGCCGATGCTGTTGTTCCCCCGGGGATGGTGCTGCACGATGCCCTGTGAGCACAGCCCACATGTCTAGCGGGGACTCCGAGGCCCTTCCAAGGGAGGGCCCAGGCTGTCTTCTATCTTGGCCATAACCTCCCTTCTTAAATGCTACATTTTAACCAAACCAATCCAAAGCGTCTTTCAACCGTTACTTGTGAGAGGAAATCACAGGAACGCGTGCGCCTTGCAGCTGCGTTGGCCATGCCTCTCTGGTCCTCCCACGGGTTACATGCTCTGAATCAGGTCCCTCCGAGCCTGTCTGCGCTGTGGAATCTCTTAGAGAGAAGACAAAACACAGCTTGCTGGGCCCTACCCCAGACCTATGAAGCAGTCCCTGGGGGATGGAGCCTAGGAATGTGTGTTTTCAAACAGGTTCCTTGGATGATTCTCAGTCAGCCCAGCACTGGACATCTGTTCTGCTGAGAGTCTGCAGAAGAAGACACAGTGTCTGTTCTTTCCGTTACACTGGGATACGATTAACTGCGCCCATTTGCTGTCTCATTGCTCTAGTCCCTGAGTACCAGCTGAGCCGCAGACGCTGGGAGACTGTGGCGGTAAATCGGAGTTGGCCTGGGGCTTCAGGGGGTGCTAGTGTGCGAGGGCAGCCCCCTCAGGACAGAAGGATCCGGAAGCCAGGTAACAAGGGGCTCTGGCAGGTGCAGACAGGAACATGAAAGGAGGGAGGATCTGCCTCTAGGTTTTGCAGGCGAGGAGGGAGGCTGCAGCAAGAGTCCAGGAAGGGTGCTCGGGGGGTGGCATTCGGGGTAGGTTTGGACAAGTGGGAAATGAGGGGAGAGGAAGGAACCCTGCAGAGGAAAAGCCCAGGAGCAAGAGCACAGAGATGATAAATCGGGGGCACCACGGGCAACAAGACGTCAGCATGGCATTGTGCCAAGCCCAAGGGGGATGCCATGCGGCAGCCTGCCTGCATCCCCACGGTGCCTCACACAGCGCTGGCACCCAGAGGGGCCACCGGTATTTGCTGAGGGAAGATCTCTCAGAGTGGCCGTGTCCTTATCCGGCTCCACTGGAAACTCCAAACCCTCAGACCAAATAACATTCCAGCAGCAAACTTCATGCCACCTCCCGGCCTTGGGAACTGCAAGCTCATGGAAATTGGGCTGATTTAAAAAGAACGTAGCTAACCCACATGCCTCCCAAGCTTCCTGTAGCAGATGAGCCTTGAAAGCATAGGAGGGACTCCTTTAAAAGAAGATCCCCTTGAATATTCACTGAGGGCTCAAATGTGGGAGGTGCTTGCCTGAACTAATTTTTTAATAAGGTGACCACTCCTTGCGTTGACCTCATGAGATGGGCCTCATCCTTATCACCCCACTGGCACAGGTAGAAACCAGAGCACAGACAGGTAACTTGTTCAAGGCTCCACAGCTACTTAAAGCAGGTTTTGAATTTCTAATCTTTGCCAGAGCTCACAGCCCTCAGGGCCACAGACAATTCCTCCTGTCAAGAAGGAGCAATCAAGAGGCAGGTGATGCGTGAACAGGACAGGGGATCAGGGATGGGGAAGCCATCCCTCAGCTTCCTCTCTCCTTTACCTTTGGTGTGATCTGAGACAAAGTGTTTAACCATTTAACCCTGTGTCACCTGGTACCGCAGCCATGGGCCACATGAGGCTACTGAACACCTGGAATGTGACTACTCTGAATTGAGATGTGTCGGAAGTGTAAGATACACCCTGGAAGTCCAAGGCTTAGTGTGAAAAAAAAGAACAGCAAAGGCCTCATTAATAATTTCAGGGGCGCCTGGCTGGCTCAGTCAGTGGGTCATGCAACTCTTGACCTTGGGGTTGAGAGTTTGAGCCCTATGTTGGTGTGAGATGACTTAAAAAGAAAATCTTAAAAAAATAATTTCAAAGTGTTGGTTACATGTTAAAATGAGACTATTTTAGGTATGCTGGGTTACACAGAGTATTTTACAAAAATGAATCTTAGCTGCTTCTCTTTACCTTTTTTTATGTGGCCACTAGGAAATTTAAAAGTACTTATGTAGCTCGTATTATATTTCTCCTGGACAGTCTGATTTAACACCTCTGAGCCGGTCTCCCCATCTATAGGATGAACGTAGAGCTGTGTTTCCTAGCTTGCACTGTTGTTATATTTCTGAGAGTACCCAGTAGTATGAAAAATAAGGCATCTAGTATCAACTTTCCTTTGTCTCCTGAAGGTTGCGGGGTTTGGGTTTTTTGGCTGGAGCCGCAAATACCCTGCTTGGAGAGGCAGGGAGTGTTTCTGCACCGGTGCTTCATGGGAGTCAAACCTAAGACTCTGCACACGGCAATAGCCTGGGTGGAAGCCAGTGGCAAGGGCCGCGGAGCTGCTGTGGAACCGGGAGGATATTAGCCTTAAGGCATTTTGGATGCTCGAGGCTTGCCTCCAGAGGGAAGCCTCTCCTCTGGCCCAGTCTGTTTTCTGCTGTGTTCAGCAATAATAACAAAAACTATTCGGAGTATCTAGCGTCTACCACTCACTTCACCAACATCATCCTCAGCTCTCACAAAGCTCCATTCCTAGCCCCCTTTTCGGATGGAGAAATCTGAAATCCAGAAATGCTACACACTCTGCTCAAGGGCATACACTGAGTAAGTGGATGATCTGCAGTTCCAGCGGGGGGGGGGGGGGGGGGCTGCCACCAAAGCCCGTGCCCTTCAAACATTCCACTGCCCTGTGCCTGCAGATTGCCCGCTTACTGGCACCGAGCAGAAGTGTGCAGAAAATAACCAGGATTTTTCTAGTTGCCTCTCCCCTGGGTTTTGTCCAAGTACAGTACAGAAAAGATACTTCTGGAAAGAATCAGAGGATACAACGGATGGAGAGTCCCTCAGGAAGCATCTAGGCCAGCGGCTCTCAACCATGGCCACACATTGGCATCCCCTGGGAGCTTTAAAGAACATGGATACCTGGATGCCAGCCCCAGTTACACTCTGGTGTAACTGGTCTCCGGGTGGCCTGGTGGGTTGGTGTGTTTGTTCTGACAGACTCCCCAGGTGATGCCAGTGTGCAGGGTTGAGAACCACTGCTCTAGGGCAGGCCCGGCCCCTTCCAGGTGAGACACGGGAGAGAGGCCCCAGAGGAAACCAGCGGGGCCTCTGCCACTAAGCAGCTGCATGCCCGGGACTTACCCTGTCCTCATCCTGCAATGAGAAGATGATGTACGGGACCCATCCTTTTGCACATTTCGAATGTAGGGCCCACAAGTCTGCTTACGGTACTGGTTCAAACCAAAAGGGGTTCTGGTTACCCTGGAAAGTCTGCTTTCTGGAGTAGCCCATTCCGACCTCAGCTGCTGCTACATGTCATCTTGGGCAAGTCTCACGTCCTCTCTGAGCCGCAGGGTCTGCATCAGGCAAAGGTGGAGAACTGTACCCGCCCCCGGGGCGCCCTGGTGAGGACCGTGTGTGGTCAAGTAATGTCCCCTGTGGTTGCTCTACCAGCTCAGGTCAGATGTTAGTACTTGTCTTAGTAGTAGCACTCTCGAGAACTCAGGGCGACTGGGGATTGCCTCGGGCGTGTGGGGGCTGCTGACTGCATGATGTGGGCTCGCGTTCCAACAGCAGTGCTTGACGCGCTTAGGACACTTTGTACCCAACGTCTGACCTGCTCAGGAGGCACGGGGCTCCTCCCATGCTCTCAGCTCACACTGCTCCATTGCCCAGCCACCTTTTACTTCCCCAAACAAGCACATCTCTTCCTCCCTCTGAGCCTTCCCTTGGGCCCACAGCATTAGGGGCTCCCCTCAGGAACTCTGGTGTTCCCTGTGCCCATGAAGATGGTCGAGCTGCCGACAGACCCCTTTCTCAGATGGGGAGCATGAGGTGCAGGGAAGCTGGGGTTCACTGGGCTTAAACTGTGCTTAAGCAGGTGTGGTAGACAGGATAATGGCCCCCCAAAGAAGCCAATGCCTAATTCCTGGAACCTGGGAATAGGCCATCTTACATAGCAAAGGGACTTTGCAAATATAATTAAGTGAAGGATCTGAGATGGGGAGATTGTCCTGGTGGTCCCATGCAATCACAGGGGTCCTTGTACGTGAAAGGAGGAGGCAGGAGGGTCAGAGTGAGAGAAGGGGATGTGATGATGAAAGATGGATGGGGGAGGGAGAAGGAGTGGGGGTGGGGGGGAGGGGGAGCAAGGGGGAGGGGTGGGGGGAAGGCAAGGGGGAAAGAGAGGGAGACTTGGAGATGTTATGCTGCTCACTTTGAAGGTGGAGGAAGGAGCCATGACCCAAAGAATGTGGGCAGCCTCTAGAAACTAGAGAGTACAAGCAAACGGATTCCTCCTTAGAGCCTCCAAAGGGGACACAGCCCTGCCAATATGGTGACTTTAGCTCAGTAAGACTCCTTTTCAGACGTCTGACTTCCAGAACTTTAAGAGAATAAGTATGTGTTGTTTTAATAAGCCAGTAAATTTGTGCTAATTTTTAATTAGGAAACTAATACAGCAGGAAGCTGGGTGTCAGCTTTGTACCCAAGGGTCTTTCCACACCTCCAGCAGGGGAGCCAGAGTGGCCCACAGGACAGCACAGGATGGGCGCCAGAAGGGCGCTGGCTCTAATCCTGGCCTGGCCACTAACTCACTGTGTAAGTCAGCCGCCTCCCCCCTCCTCCGCTCGCCAAGTCCTGGGGCCTCAGTCTCCCCATCTGCAAGGGGTTGGAGTCCATTACCTGTAGGTCCCCCTGGCTTTCACATTCTAGGATGTTATGGGTCCAGTCCACACTTCCCCAAACTTCTACCATGGGACAAGCTGCTACTTCCCTAATATTTCCCTAATCTTTCCGAGAGGGTGTAACTGAATGATGGGAAAACCGGCTCCAGAGGCAGACAGACCTGCGTGTGCATCTGGCCTTCACCCCTTCCGAGTTGTGTGACCTAGAAAAGCTGCCTCACGCCATGGGACTTGGTGTCCCCACTTGGAAAATATGGATAATAATTCTGACTCCATATGGCTGTGGGGGGTTAAAGAGGATCTGCATGCGATGTGCCCAGCACCGTGCCTGGCGTTTAGCAAGGGTGCAGCACGTGGTGGCCGTGCTGGTGCTGCTGGTGGTGAGGACTGTGCACCAGGCTTGAGGGACAGTGCTCACGGCCCTGTGGGCAGTCCGGCCAACCAAGGACGTGGACAAAGAAGAGGTGGCCAGCCGGGAGGTCCCTGAGCCGAGGCTCTGTGACAAGCTGGGAGGGGCTGTGCTTCTGGTAGGGGATGTCGGCCCTGGTCCCCTTGCACTGCACTCCTGGGGGCGGGGGTGATCCTGAGTTGGGTGTGTTGGGGAGGGGTCACCGCGTCAGCCACTGGGACCAGCCTGGGTCGCTTGTACTTACTCAAATGGGTCACTGGGGTCAGCTTTCTGCAGTTCTGGAGGAATTGGGATCCGCTTATAGTACATCTCCCAGTCAAAGGCGCCCCGCATGGCATCCCCTGCCTGTGTTTCGTACCGAAAGTCATCGTGGTCAATCACGTCAATCATCGGGCACACGATGGTCTTGCGGTTCCGAGCGATGCGGTCTGAAGAAGCCAAGAGATGCCCATTAGGGAGGCAGGACGGGGGAGCAGCTAGGTGCACAACCCTGCTCTGCAGCTTACTCACATTTTTAACGTGTGCCCTGAGTGAATTCTCTGAACACTCGAGTTTGAGAATCCCAAGAAGAAGGGAGAGTGCGGGCTTTAAGAAAGATGGGCCAGGGCTCCCATCCCAGCCCTGCTACCTGTGAACTACATAAATCATGTCTCTGAGCCACAGTGTTCTTCGTGAAATGGGGAGAAGAGGCTCTGTGTCCCAGGTGGTTATCAGTACCCGGATACCGTGATGGTTGGAGGTGCTCAGCACAGTTGCCTGTAATGGTCAGCACTATTGTGGAAAGAGGCTCATTTCCTTCTGGGAGGGCTCCTGTCCTGGCTCCGCATTCCAGGTCCTAACCTTGACTCGTGGCCCAAAGTAGCCAGGCATCCTGGCACTTGCCCCTGACAGCTCCTCAAAACTTCCTAGCTATAGTCAGTGGCCGAATGGCCCTCCCTGCATGAGAGTTCAGCTCACTTCTTCCATCAGTCATAACTACTGAAGAGGGATAGACTATCCCATGAGTCCCTCATGACTGGACGTGTGCAAGCAAGCAGGGCCTGGCAGACCTCTTCCGTGCAGGAATGCTATAGGCTAGGTGATTCAAGATGGCAAATGGGGTCCCTAACCAGATGGCTTTTTATGGTCCCCTTTAAGCCAGGGAGGAGCTGATTCTATAAAATTCACTCTGCCCAACCTACCAACCAGAATTTTAAGCTTTGGTTGGCTCTGTTCTTCAATGTTCCTTCCACGAAGAAGCTGTGACTATAGCTTGAGGGGTGCAAGTGATTGGGGAAGATGATCTACCATGAAGGGCAAGTGAGCTGTGCCTGTCTGCTTGGGCCAGCAGTCAAGTTCAAGGCTTGGAAAGTGGAACATGGTAGGGCCAGTGGAGGCTGGCAGCTGCCTAGGGCTCAGACTTCATCAAACAGAGTTTTCTTCCAGGAGAGAAAGCAGCATTTTTGCCTTTTTCTAAGCTGCAAGACACGATCCATAGGTGGGTCATGAAATTGAGTGTGTTTGTGTGTGTGTGTGTGTGTTTGTATAATGAACCAAAAAAGAATGCTGAATGTCAGGGTGCAGTCCAGTGATAAGAAAAAGTACTTCTTTAGGAAACGTGTTTCAGTCCTACTGCATGGGTGTGTGTGTTTGTGTGCTGGATTGAGATGTCCAATGTATTTCTAACTGTGGCACATGGTCAAAACAGTTTGAGAAACGCTGCTTTCGGCAGTGTGTCCTCTGGCTGCCAGTGCCAATGCACCCACAGTGTGTTTACATACCCCCCAGGGCTGCCCCTGCCCAGCTGCACAGAATCAGAATCTCTGGGGGTGGAGCTTGGATCTGCCTGGTGAACGGGCTCCCTTGGGATGCTTAATGAAGTCGAAGAAACTTCTCCAAGGGAAGATCTAGAGAAGCGCTTCCCTTCCCAATTATTCAGGGCCACGCAGGGGATTTCACTTCTATGGAGGCTCTGGGCTCAGGACACAGAGCTCTGCTGGAGGCTGGCTGATTGTGGGAGGTTGGACGTTAAGGGGTAGCATCAGACGGACAGCATTCTGGGGTGCTGCACTCACTGGGGGACAGAATGCCCAGGTCCAGACCCTGGTGTTGTCACCTACGAGCAGTAGAACCTTGACAAAGTTTATCTGATGCCTCTGGACTTTGGTTTCCGTGCCGACAAAATGGAGGAAGACAACACCAGTCTCATGGGGTCCCTGTGAAGACCGAGTGGGACAGGGGGGCCAAGATGCTCAGCCCAGCCTCTCGCACATCCACACTTCCCATCAGCATTCTGCCGACATGGTCTGTCACCAGGCTTCCTGAAAGAAGCTCAGAAGCTGAGCATCTCCCTCGTTCTCTTGGTGCTTCAGTTTTCTCATTTGTTGTATGTGGATAATAATGCCTGGCCTGTCTGCTTTACCCCATAACCGTCAAATTCAAATGTGGCTGTGTCATAAAAAGCTAAGGGACTAGCAGAGCCATGATGATGATGATGATGATGATAATGATGATGATGGTGGTGGTGGTGGAAATGAGGACCAACAGTTGCTTTCCTTTGGGGGGGGGGGATGAATCCTTCTCAGGGTCAGGAATGCCTCATTGCCACAGAAGGTGGAGTGAGCTGTGCAAGGAGGTGTTACTGGTTTCGAGACAAAAGCCCTGATGCGCGCTGTTAGCTGCTCGTATGAACAGGGACAGACTTTTACATCTACACCACCCGTTCACATTTCTATCAGAAAAATAAAAAATAAAAAAAGGGAGCATGTTTCTTCCATGTATCCTGCAGATTATGAAAATTACCCTCATATATTTCCATAGAAACAGAGTTAAGGACTATTTAGGCTCCCAGCTCAGCTTCGTGCCCCACCACTTCGTTCCCTTTATGAGTCACTGGATGACCCAAAAAATGGGTTGTTCCTTCAGCACCATAAATTAGGTGATTTATGGTGAGGCTTTTTTCTTTCTCTTTTCCTTTTTCTCTTTCAGTAATGAGAGGCAGATGCAGAGACCTCTTGGCTTAATTAAATAAACAGTTTACCATAAAATCTGTGTTATATCCTTTTCCTAACCCAGTGGGATCCTGGACCCTTGGGGTCAGAAGCATATAATTTAATACTGAGGTTCCATGCCGATCTGCGTCAGAAAACAGATTTGCTGGATTATCCCATTAAACTGTGTGGGTTTTGCTTTCTGTTCTCACCTCTGTTTGGTGGCCTAACCAGTGCTCCTCAAAGTGTGGTTCCTGGGCCAACAGCACTGGCACCACCTGGGAGATGGTTAGAAATGCAGCTCCTCAGGCCCTACCCCTAGAGCTCCTCAAGCAGAAACTCTGGGGTGGGGTCCAGCACGCTGTGTTTTAATGAGTCTTCCAGGTGATTCTGATGCAGGCTCAAGTTGGCCCTAAACTTCAGTCCCCTCTGCTCCCCAGCTTTCTGTGATGGAGAGCATACCCACCCATGTGTGAGGAGTTCATTTTCTCTCTAGATTGACAACTCTTTTCCGATCTGCCTCCGTCCCTGTCCCTCACCTGATTCCTGGTCTCAATGGGCCATTTCCTCGATGTCCGCCTGTTAGCACCAGCTCACCGCATTCAACGAATCTGAGCTCCGCAGAACTCAGACCTCCTTCCTTAGCCAGCTATGAGGCACCTCACTGCTCAGAATCGAATCCTCACGCCTCCCTTCTGTCTGCAAGGCTATGGTGGATGGCTGCTGGATCACGTTGCCCTGTCCACAGCCCTTTCCTGATAGCTGTCAGAAACTCTCCAGAGAGGAAAGGAGTTTCGGGAAGGCAGTGTGGCGTTGTGAGAGTGACAGATTTTGGGGCCAGACAGATGGTGACTTTGACACTTATGACCCAAGGGAACAATATTGAGTCACTCAGTGAAACTCAATTTCTTCTACTAGAAGATGGGGACACTTCTGACCTGGCATGGTTTTGTGAGGGCTGGAGATAACCCTGACAAGTTTCCTGGCTCAGTAGCAGTGCAGCGAATGTTAACTATTCTAAGTTGCTAGGATAATGTCCCTCCACAGGTTGGCTCCTACCAGTAGACAGCCTTGGCTTGCTTTCCAATAAAACTTGAAGTAATCTGGGGGAAGCAATCACGTAAGTAGGTATTAGTGTGCTGTAGGACTTTGGGCAAGTAACTTCCCCTCTTGGCTGCCTTCTCTGTAAAATGAAGGGATAGGGCTTGAGTGGATTTTTAAGGTTTCTTTGAGCATTCCTGAGTCCCCGGTGGCACCTGGTACTGGTTGGCTGCATCTTAAGCAGTGAAGGGAACCCGTGTGGATGGTCCCTGCAGAAGGCTGGGGCCTACCTAGCCTTGGGAAGGTCCCTTACCGAGCAAGGGGGGGAGCCAGTTGACATTGGCTTCACAGTGCGAGTCTAAGAACGTGATGACATCCCCAGTTGCTGCTGAGGCCCCCAGCATCCGGGTCCTTATCAGCCCCTCCCGTTTCTTGGTTCGAAGAATCCTCACACTGGGGAAAAGGGCCATGTAGTCTTCGAGTGGCTTCTTCAGGTGCTCTGTGAGAGAGACAGAAGAGGACAAATGGACAGATGGGTAAGAACAGCTGCTTAGTAACCATTCTTGTCACCCCTCCCTTACGTGTGCACTGTACTTTATAGTTGAGACACAGCTTTCCTGTCGGATGCCTCACTGCACCTTTCAGGTGGGATCACCACCTGCATGCCCTAAAAGGGAAAACTGAAGCTCAAAGTCTTCCAGGGATCGTGCCAGGCCTGGAACACACGAGATCGTCTGTATGAGAGTGTGGGCAGCTGCGGTTAAGGCTTGGCTGAGACCTATTCCCTCTTTTCCTGATAACAATACTCTAATTTTGCTTTGTGAAACTGCCCCTCCCCCTTCTTACTTGGGGCTCACTGCATGCCCTGGAGCCGAGGGACAGGAGCACGTGGCATGGGCCCAACCAATCAGGGCATTCCATTTCCTTGCCTACAGTGATTGGTTCAGGGATGGCCATGTGACTCGAGTAGCTTCAAATGATGAATCCTGAGTTTTGTTTTGTTTTTTTTAGAACTACTGAAAAACGAGGCCCTTTTGTTTTACTAGAGTTGGTAAATTGGTTGGCCATAAATCTGGAGGTGCTGGTGACATCTTTGGCAAATGAGGTGATGAGAGGTGGGACGGGGGGTTTCTGCTGGGCCTGAAGTAACGTGTAAAAAGAGTCGAGATGGAAATGATCCTGATGGCATTTTGATTCCCCAGATCCCCCTGTGCCCGAGGCAGACTCCCAGATGTTCTTACTACACATGAAACAAATGCCTCTTTTTGCTTATTCTAATGTGGGCTGGGTTTCTGCCCTGTGCCCGGTAAAGTTGTTCTGAATAGATCTCGAAGATAGTGTCTTTTTACTAAAAGTCCCAACCTTAACACTGGTGTCTCTTGGTTTTAATCAGGGTTACGGCCCTTTATGAAAACTCTAGTATGGAAAAAAACAAAAAAACAAAAAACCTCTCTAGTATGGCTGCAAAAAACCCCTAAAGTTTGTATCACGCCTAATGATGAAATACTAAATGCTTTTATCCTATGATCAGGATAAAGACTGTACACTCTCTCACCACTTCCATTCAACACTGTACTAGAATTCCTAGCCAGTGTAACTAGCAAGACAAAGAAATAAAAGGCATAAAGATTGGGAAGAAAAAGGAAACAATATCTTTAATTGTAGATGAGAGGACTGTTTACATAGAAAAATCCTATGAAATCTACAAAGAAACTAGAATTAATAGGTACACTTAGCAAAATATCAGGATACAGGTCAACTCTTAAAAATTAATTGTGTTTCTATGTACTGGCAGATAAAAAAGCAAATGGAAAATGCAATTAAAAATGGTAAAAATACCATTTGCAATTTAACAAAAAGAAGTAAAAAGTGTATACTTCGAAAACTGCAAAACACTGTTGGGAGATATTAAAGACTAAAATAAATGGAAAGATAGCCCATGGTCATGGATTGAATGACTTAATATTGTTAAGATGGCAATACCTCCTGTATTGATCTAAAGATTCAGTGAGCTCAAAATCACAGCTGAACTCTTTGCAAAAACTGACAATTGACAAGCTGATCCTAAAATTTATGGAAGAGATCAAGGGATCCAGGATGGCCAAAGCAATCGTTTGATTACTTATACATGAATGTTCAAAGCAACACTATTCACAACAGCCAACTGGTGGAAAGAACCCAAGCTTCCATCACCTCATGAATGGATAAACAACTATGAAATATATCCATACAGTGGAATATTACTCAACCATAAAAAGGAATGAAGTACTGATACAGGGTACAATGCAGACGGACCTCAAAACATAACATCAAGTAACAGATAAATGCCAGACACAAAAGGTCACATATTATATCATTCCAGTTGTATGAAATTCCAGAATAGGTAAATCCACAGAGACAGCAAGCAGATTAGTGATTACCAGAGACTGCGGTAGAGGGAGGAATGGGGAGTGACTACCTAATGGGCATGAGGTTTCCTTTTGATCAGACATATTGGAACTAGGTGATGGTTGCACAACACGGTGAATGTACTAAATGCTAATGACTTTTATCCTTTAACATGGTTAATTTTATGTTATGTGAATTTTACCTCAATTAAAAAGAATGGGTAAAAGATTTGAATAGTCACTTCTCCAAAGATGATACACGAATGGCCAAAAATCACATGAAAAGAAGTTCAACGTCCTTAGTCATCAGGAAAATGAAATTCAAAACTTACAACGAGATCCTACCTCACATCCACTAGGATAGCTCTAGTGAAAGCGTCAGATGCTGCTGATAAGGATGCTGAGAACAAGAATCCTCATACACTGCTGCTGGGGACGTAAAATGGAGCAGCCACTTTGGAAAACAGTCTAGTCTGGCAGCTCCTCAAGCAGTTAAGCACAGTTACCATTTTACCCAGCAATTCCACTCCTAGGTATATACCCGAGAGAAATGAAAACACATGCCCACCCAAAACTTGTACACTGATGTTCAGAGAAGCAATATTCAAAACAGCCCCAAAGTGAAAACCAGCCAAACATCTATCAATTGATGAACGGACAAACAAACGTAGGATATCCATACAATGGAATACTGTTCAGCAATAGAAAAGGAAAGAGCTATTGCAACAATACAGATGAACCTTAAAAAAATAGTATGCTGGGTTAAAGCAGTCAGACACATAAGCCTAGGTATTATATGATTCTATTTATATGAAATTTCTAGAAAGGCAAAATTATAGGG
This sequence comes from Halichoerus grypus, assembly GCF_964656455.1. Classification (NCBI taxonomy): domain Eukaryota; kingdom Metazoa; phylum Chordata; class Mammalia; order Carnivora; family Phocidae; genus Halichoerus; species Halichoerus grypus. The sequence goes on along the minus strand of NC_135713.1, from coordinate 45,112,473 downwards.
ACAGAAAGAAAGTCGTCAGTTGTCTGGGGCTGGGTTGGGAGGGGGACTGATTGCAAACAGACACAAGGGAGCTTTTTGGAGTGATGGAAATATTTAAAACTGGATTATGGTGATAGTTTCACAACTGTGTAAGTTCACCTGAGAATACACTGAATTGCAGACTTAAAATGGGTGATTTTTACATTATGTAAATTATATCTGAATAAGGCTGTTAAATAAAAAAAAACAAAACAATTGTATTTCTGTGTACTGGCAAAGAACAATTGGAAAGTACAATAAAAATACCCTTTATAAAACAGTGTCATATAGTTAAAGACCCAAATAAATGTAGAGATAAATCATATGTATAGATTGGAAGACTCCATATTGTTAAGAGTCAATTCTCTTCAAATTTGTCTATAGATTCAATGCAATCCCAATAAAATCACAGCAGGTTTTGAAATTGACAACTTGCAGAGAACGTAGAATAGTGAAAGCAATCTTGAAAAAGAACAAAGCTGAAGGACTCACACTGATTTCAAAACTTATTATAAAGTCAAAATAATCAAAACAGTGTAGTACTGGCAAGGAATAAACAAAAGCATCAACAGAAGAGAATAGAAAGGCCAGAAGTGTACCTACTACATATATGTCATTGACTGATTTTTGACAAGGCCACCAAGGCAAATTCAATGAGAATATAAAAGAATTTTCAAAAACGTGAAACAAAACAAATGAGCAAAGGAAAAAAAAAAGAGAAAGACAAATCAAGAAACAGACTTAACTATAGAGAACAAACTGCTGGTTACCAGAGGGAAGATGGGCAGGGGGATGGGTGAAATAGGTGATGGGGATGAAAAGTCCACTTATGATGAGCACTGAGTCATGTACAGAATTGCTGATCACTATATTGTATACCTGGAACTAATATAACACTGTATGTTAACTATACTGGAATGGAAATAAAAAACTTAAAAAAAAAAAAAAACATGTGCTAGCATAACCGGATAAACACATGAAAAAAGACAAACCTCAACCCCTACCTCATACCATGCACAAAAATTAATTTTAGATGGATTGCAGATTTAAACATAAAGGCTAAAGCTGTAACGCTTCTTGAAGAAAACATAGGAGAATATCATTGTGAACTTGGGGTAGGGAAAGATTTCTAAAGACATAAAAAGCACTAACCCATAAAAGAAAAAACTGATAAATTGGACTTGATTAAGAACTTGATCTTCAAAAGACATCAGCAACAAAATGACAAGGCAGGCAACAGTCTGGGAGAAAATATTCACAATACACGTATCTGACAAAGGACTTGTATCCAGAATATGCAATGAATTCTGACAAAGTCAATCACAAAAAGATGACGAATGTGAAACTGGGTGAAAAACTTTGAAACATTTTCACTAAAATACATTTCACAGAAGGACTGATATACAAATGGCCAATAAGCGTATGAAAAGGCATGACCCAAATTAAAAGCTTGAGATGCCATTCACTATACATTCCCCAGCATGACAAAGAGGAAAAACAGGAACAATATCAGGTACTGGGGAAGAGGTGAGCAATTGGAACTCACTCCTTGCTGGAAGAAATATAAAGTGTACAACTACTTTGAAGAGTTGTTTGATTGCTTCTTATAAAGGTAAATGGACAAGTGTCCTATATCCAGCAATTCTACTCATAGTTATTTACCCCAGAGAAACAAAAACATACACCAATGAAAGAATGAGAGTGTTTCACAATAGTTCTATTCATAGTAGTACCAACTAGAAATAACCTAAATGTCACCAACAGGTGAAGGGATAAACAAATCAAGGTAGAGTCATACAATAGATTCTCTACTCAGCAATAAAGGGAGCAAACTTTTGATATATCCAACTACACGGATGAATTTCAGAATTATTATGTTGAACCAAAGAAGCCAGACGCAAAAAGTAACTTCGTGTATGATTCATTTGAAGTTCATCAATAGCCAAAATTATCTTCAAGGATGGAATTAAGAACAGTATTTGCCCTTGGGACGTGGGGACTGGCTAGAAGGAGCATGGGGGAACTCTCTGGGGTGAGACAATTTCTGTATCTTGACTGGGGTGTTGGCTTCCCAGGTGTATACACCTGTTAAACCTCATGGAATTGTATACTTAACATTGCTGTGCATTTTTTCACTGTTTGCAATTTTTATCTCAATTAAAAAAAAAATACTGGTCTATCAAACTCAACACCGAAAAAAACAAATAATCCAGTTAAGAAATGGGCTGAAGCCATGAATAGACATATTTCCAAAGAAGACACAGAGATGGCCAACAGACACATGAAAAGGTGCTCAACATCAGTCATCATCAGGGAAATACAAATCAAAACCACAAAAAGCTACCACATCACACCTGTCAGAATGCCTAAAATTAGCAACACAAGAAACAAGAGGTGTTGGTGAGGATGTGGAGAAAGGGGAACCCTCTTGCACTGCTGGTGGGAATGCAAATTGGTGCAGCCACTCTGGAAAACAGTATGGAGGTTCCTCAAAAAGTTAAAAATAGAACTACCCTACAATCCAGTAATTGTACTACTAGGTATTTATCCAAAGGATACACAAATACAGATTCGAAGGGGTACATGCACCCCGATGTTTATAGCAGCATTATCAACAGCCAAACTATGGAGAGAGCCCAACTGTCCATCGACTGATGAATGGATAAAGAAGATGTGGTATATATGTACAATGGAATATTACTCAGCCATCAAAATGAATGAAATATTGCCATTTGCCATGATGTGGATGGAGCTAGAGGGTATTATGCTAAGCGAAATAAGTCAGGGAAAGACGAATACCCTATGATTTCACTCATATGTGGAATTTAAGAAACAAAACAGATGAACATATGGGAGGGGGAAAAGAAGAGAGAGGGAAACAAACCATAAGACTCTTAAAGATAGAGAACAAACTGAGGGTTGATGGAGGGAGGTGGGTGGGAGATGAGCTAGATGGGTGATGGGTAGTAAGGAGGGCACTTGTTATGATGAGCACTGGGTGTTGTATGTAAGTGATGACTCATTAAATTCTACTCCTGAAACCAATATTGCACTGTGTGTTGACTAATTAGAATTTAAATAAAAATCTGAAGAAAAACAATACTGGTCAAAACACACACTCATTGTCTGTCTCAGCTGGGAAAGTTGGAGCTGACTGGAATCAGGAGGACTGGGCTGCACTCCCATGTCTGGCACAGTGGGCCCATCCTTGATTTCCTCTGGGCCTGAATCAGGGTTTGCACCAGAAGGTCTTCCCGGGCCCTGGACCCAGACCTCACAGAAGCCCAGTTAGCACTGACCAGAGCTACTGGGTGATCACCTTCCTTAACCCAGGCCCCAAAGCCTGCTCTGAATTCACTCCATCCGGGGTTAGAGCTGGAAGGGCCCTCGTAAGTCAGGGGGTGCATCCGAATCACATGGTGGGCTGGCTGTAAGTAAATATACTGAGCATCATCCCACAGGGCTGTGACTTGCTAAGCCTGGGGCAGCATCCAGCATCTTTTGTTTCACTTGACCCGTAAGTGATTCTGATACACAGCCAGGCCTGGAAGCCACTGGAATAGTTCGGTCTCTTTATTTTTTAAAAAGATTTTACTTATTTATTTGAGAGAGAGAGAGCACGAGCAGAGGCAGGGGCAGGGGCAGAGGGAGAAGCAGACTCCCTGCTGAGCAGGGAGCCCGGCTAGGGCTCGATCCCAGGACCCTGTGGGATCATGACCTGAGCTGAAGGCAGACGCTTAACTGACTGAGCCACCCAGGTGCCCCTCGGTCTCTTTATTTTATAGACAGAAAGCTGAGGTCCAGAGAAGGGAAGGAACTCCCTTTGGTATATACTTAACAATGGGGCTCGTTTCAAACCAGGGTCCCCTGGCTGCCAGAACCCAATGACCCTTTTATTCTTCTAACCCCATACAGAAATGAATCACTTCCACTGTTATGTAAGGCAGATTATAATCTGCAAAGGAGCTTCACACATTTGTTCCCCCCTTGCTTCGTAAAATCATACTCTGCATCGTGCTTCTCTCCCCTTGACAGGGTGAGAAAACGGATGCTCAGAGAAGCTAAGAAACTCGCCTGAGGTTGTACAGCCAGTAAATCGCTGGTTTTTCTATAGAAACATAGTGCTTTCCCCCTTCTTGTGTTTCCCCAAGCTCTCACAATCAATCACACATTACGATTTTTGCCAGTTCCACTACCCTACTACAATTTACTTAGTTTTAAAATCAACTCACCTTTTTATTTTTTAATTTTTTTAAAAGATTTTATTTATTTATTTGAGAGTGAGAGCGAGAGAGAGAGAGATTGAGAGAATGAGTGGGGGGAGGGACAGAAGGAGAAGCAGACTCCCTGCAGAGAAAGGAGCCCGACATGGGACTCGATCCCAGGACCCTGGGGTCATGACCTGAGCTGAAGGCAGACACATAACCGACGGAGCCACTCAGGCGCCCTCAACTCACCTTTTTAAATTAAAGATTTTTATTGAATTACATTTATTTTAAAGGGAAACAAACACCGTGAATGGAAAATTGGTACCATTTGTGATAAAGAGCTAATAAAGAAAAAACCCAAGTAAAATAAAACTGTATGACTCGATTTTAGCCAAAGCTTCCTGCCTCCCCACAACTAAGAGCTTAAATTACGGTCTGTGCTCTCTCTCTGTCAAGAAGGGAGATACGGGCTACCAACCGAGACTCTCCATCTGAGGTAATCAGAAGAAATGGATGAGCGCTAGAAAGAGAAAACGTTCTCTCCACATGATTCAACATGGCCTAATGCAAAGTCTCTGAACCAACTGAGATCATCTCAGGTGCCACTTAAAACCACTTTGGCCCTGGAACACTCAGGACACTGCTCTGGTCCCTTGATATAAGTCTCCTAAACTTGCATGACCAGAAGTGTGTTTTGTGTTGTATCGCCTGGTGTCTTGCAGGTTGGAGCAATTAAAAGATATACAGAGAAAAGATTATCTACACATATACAAGCGCGCTGGAAGGCTGAGAAATTCTCCAGGTCGCCTTCTTGCTTGCTTGCCAAGATTAATATGGCTCCTCCTGCCCTTTACCACTTCGCTTTGGAACAGCAACTCTGTAAGAAAGCAGAAATCAATTTGCCCTAATTGAGGGACTAAATCTTTCCAAAAGAGAATTTCTTGGGCAGTGAAACAAGATAGCAAGAGGCATGATCACGCTCCAGATATGTATGTTGCTGTTCGGGCAGGAACACTATCTTCAAAAAAAAAAAAAAGAAAAAAAAAATCCATAGTCATTGTCTGTGACCAGCGCTGTTTCTTGGCTGGGTTCAACTGGTAGGTCATTAAAACGAGGATGAGATAATCTCCTTCACCCACACACCACTACTCCCATCAGAGGGTGAAATATCACCCTGTCCGGCTCTAATCATCGAGGACCCGGCTTGGGCAGAGCCCCATCGCTAAATCACCCCAAAGGCAGATGGCTGCAGTCATTACAGATCGACCAATTAGGGCCTTTTGACAGCTTGTGGTGAAATCGGAGCAATTATTTAGGGGCAATCATGCTCCTCCTGTCCTTATCAGAAAGTGCATTTACACAAAATCAGGACTGTTGCCTTATTTCATTGCACTGTCTTCTTGGATGGGCACATTCCCTAAAGTCACAGAATTTTTGAGCTAGAAGGGACTTCGGATGAAGATGATGATGGTTATGACGATGACAACTGTAGAGAACAATTACTGAGCCCTTGCTCACACGTGGAGCCCCCTGCTTCATCTACATCGTCTCTGACGCCCCACAACAACACTGCGCACAGGGCAGCACCGCCCCTTTTAGAGAAGACACCCCGAGGCTCAGAGCGGGAGATGGAACTGGCCCAGAGAACACAGTTGATAAGTGATGAAGCCAAGGTCTAAAACCCAGCCCCACCTGACCATGAACGGGCTAGCTCCTCCTACTGCACCAAACGTCACCTCCGCCTCCTGGCATTCAGGCCCTCCGCTCCACCCAGGGGGGAATGGGGAGGGCCTGAGAAGTTACCTGTCTTCTTGCCCAGAAGCCTACAGCGACGTGGTGGTTTCCAGCCTAGGATTTCTCCCGGCTTCATAAGCACTAGGACAGGGATGGAAAACAGGCTTCACTGAAGTGCCTAAGCTAATGGTTGTAATGGATACCTAAAGCTGTGTTAAGAAAGGCTCTGAGGCTATATCCTGGCTCAGCGTAAAAGTGCCAGGGCTGAGGGGAGATGTCGGCCCTGAGGCAGCAGCCCTGGGGGCACATCCTCATCCTTCCTCTTCCAGGGGCTGCTCGGATTGAAAAGCAATACAGAATTGCTTTTGCTCTCATTACCCTTATTTAATGATGAGTCAGGCTGTCCATTGAGGAGTTGAGGTTGATTCTAAAGGTGAGCCCCGTGACGGTAAGGCTTTAGGCAGATGTCAGAAGAGCAGTTAAGAGTGCTCCCAGGTGGAGTCTGTATGTCTACGCCTCCTCGGCATCTGTTTTCCTCCCGGCTACCGGCCTGCTAGCACCTGCCTCGGCCGGGGGCTCTCTGCGCCCCTGAGGGTGGACCTCAGTCAAAGGCTGCGGTGTGGGCAGGCAGCCGCCCTGGCTCCCTCGGCCCTGCGGTGGGATAACCCTGAGCACGTGCTCCGCGCCGGGCCCCAGGGCTACCGTGGGGGTCGTGCGCAGTGGTACCCTCACAGGCCTTCCATTCCATTCTCACCTCCTCACTCTCTTGCTGGTGTTTCTCGAAATCTCCTCCCAAATAAACTACTTGCACTCGAATCCTGTGTCAGTTTGCAGGAAACCCCAACTAAGACAAAACCGAGTAGCAGGTATGACTTAGAGCAACTGCAAGGTCGGCCGTGTGGTTCTGCGAGGCTGCCAGGGATGACTTCCCCTCCGTCACACCTCGTTCCGTGGCGCCCGGTTTCTGTCGATCGCAGTTACTGTGTGTTCGGTACTCAGCCACACCAAGCGCATTCACTCATCGAATCTTCACACACACTCCCTGAGGCAGCTCGTGATTAGTATCCCTGTTTTACCGATGAGGAAACTGGGACCCAGAGAGGTTAAGTAACTTCCCCCAGGTCCACACAGTTAGTAAGTGGCGGGTTTTGGATTTCAATCCAGGCAGTCTGGCTCCAGAGGCTGCTGTCTTTGTTACACTTTTGAAAAAAAAAAATTAAGTATCATTTCAAACATACTAACAAAGTGGAACAGAATAAAGGCCCCTCTGCCATCAACCCATCACTCAGCTTCAGGAATATCGTCTGGATACTCCTGTTTCATCTCTGCCCCCGCCACTGGATGATAGGGGAGCTACCAGAGTCTGTGCTCATAACCATTCATGCCGTTAGAGGAGAAAAGTCTGGGGAACTAACGTGGGAGGATATGAAAGCTCCCATGGGAAGAGCCCAGCCCTTTCTCAAGAACTCTCCCCGTGAGTTTCCTCAAGGTCAGGCACACGGTATCTTCTCAGGAAATACTTGCTGATTACCTTGTGGACTCCCCCAAAAGCCACTACAAGGAGGGGGGGACAGGTATCAATTCTGGCATTACTAGTGAGGAAATAGATCTTGCCCCAAGTCTTTCAGCCGGTGGGGTCTGAGTGAGGACCAGACCTTAGGGCCCGTGCTTCCCAGGGTCCTCCCTATATACCTGTCTACGTCACGCTGTGTGTGCGTGCACGCGCGCGCGCGCGCACACACACACACACACACACACACACACACACACACACACACACGGGCTTCTCTGGGGCCTGCGGCCTCTCCTTCCTATCTGGTCTCCAGGGCAGCAGGCCTGTGAGGATGGTTCTGCCTGGCGGGCTGTGGCACAGGGAGGAATTGCAGTCAGAGGAGCTGCTCTGGGTTGAACTGTGTCCCCCCCGGCCCCAAAGATATGTTGAAGTCCTAGCCCCTAGGACCTGTGAATGTGACCTTCCCTGGAAATTGGGTCTTTGCAGATGTCATCAAGTTAAGGCGGGGTCATACTGGTTTAGGGTGGGCCCGAATGCAATGACTGGTATCCTTTATAAGAAGAGGGAAATCTGGACACACAAGGAGAAGGCCAAGTGGCCACGGGGGCAGAAATAAGCCAAGACACACCGGACGGCCAGCAACACCCGAAGCCTGGAAGAGGCAAGGAAGGATCCTTCTGCAGAGCCTTCAGAGGGAGCATGGCCCAGCTGACACCTTGATTTCAGACTTCCAGCCTCCAGAACCATCAGAGAATAAAGTTCTGTTGCTTTAAGCCCCCCGGTGTGTGTACCTTGTTAAGGCAGCCCTAGGACACTAAGACAGAAGGGTGAGGCTTTCACCCGGGCATCACAACACTCGGTGACACAGGAGGAACATGGTCCCAGTCCAGCCACTGCTATCCCTTGTCTGGGGCACTGCAATCTCTGGGCAAGTGCGGTAGCCGTGACGGCTGTCCCTGCTCCTCTCTGTCCCTCTTTGGTCTAGTCTGCATGCAGCCGTTCAGGTGGTCTCTAAAAAGAGAAGTAAATTGCATCTTGTCACTCTTCCACTGCCTTGTGTAAATCCTTCAGTGGCTTCCCATGGCTCTTGGAAGAAGGTCCAAAATCCTTACCAGGGATGACAAGGCTGTGGGTGCATGGTTGGTCCCCTCCCTTCTTGCTGCCCCCCACCATGCCTTCTTCCTTCAGGCATCCCAATGCCCCACGATGACCCCTTCTGCCTCCGGTTGTCTGTCTATGCCGGTCCTTTGGCCTGCGTTGCCAAGTTCCTAGGCACCCCCTCACTCTCCCCAGCGAACTCCTGCTAATCCTTCAGCTTTGACTCAAGACTTCAACTCCTCACTAACGCCTTCCCGATGACCTCCCGGACCACAGCAGGTCCCTAGGGCAGATTGTCACCGAGCCCTGGAAATGTCCTTCATGTCCCTCAGCTCGGGTCATCTATCGTTCTGCATTCGGGGAATTACTGTGTCTCCCTCCCACTTTGAGCTCCCGGAGGGCGAGCCCTGCGAACGCTCTGCTCACCACATGCCTCACGCAGAGCTGGAGGCATCTGCCAATCCCTGCTAGACCCACACACCTTCCTCCTCCATCCTTTCATTCGGTTTGATTTGATTTGATCTGATTTCCCTGTGAAGGAAGCAGGTCACGGTTCATCATCCTCATTTCATGATGAGAGAAGTCAAGTTCAGGAGATGTTGTTTCTGTTCCAAGGTTACACAGCCAGCAAAGTAAGTGGTGAAGACAGGACTCAAATCCAGTTCAGGGTGTTCAGGAATCTTTACTCCAGTGCTGTGTGCAATCAAATCAATTCCCAGGTAGAATACCTGAGCTTCAATCTCGGTGCCATCGAACCCTTGCAGAGACACCTGCTGAGAGCACCTAAAGTTAAGGAGATCTGTGTGTTCCACACTCTGGCAGAGCACAGAGCATGTGGGAGAGGGGCCCAGGGATGGGCCCTTGAAGGAAGAGGAGAAGAAGGGAAGTAGGGATCAAGTCACAGACCAGACAAATCAGCATGGTCCCTGTGTCACTTCTCCGGCCTCCGGGGGTGTTGTTAATGATGCAGACGCTGCGCGGGAGAGGCTACCCTCCACACATGCGGGCTGGCTTCTGGGAGCTGTAGGTGTTCTGGGTCTTGTCACATCTCAGCTCCACTGCGCTTCTGGCTATGATAGTGTCATAGCTCATCTGTTCCCAGGACTGACTTAGTCACTTCAAGTCTTAGCATATTCCAAGGCACTGCCAATCCATTTGGAAGAGGGAGGGCTCACAGCAGTCAAAAGTGTCACCCTTTGTCCTGTTAATGACACTTAGGTGTTTCTAGCCGAAGGAAAATTGTTAAGATGAGGTGAACCCTCATCTTTATTATCATTGTCATTGTCATGATTTCTGTCGTGTGCTCACCGTGTGCCTGGGCCCACTGTCTCATTTCATTCCCGCAACAACTCTACTAGGTAGGCACTGTTAACTACCTTAGATGGGGAAACTGAGACTTAGAAAAGTTTTATGCTGATGAGGAAGGTGACAGCCAGAGAGTCATGCCAGGTGTTTCTGATCCCAAAGCTGGCGTAATTAACTACGAAACTACATCACCCCCTCGAGGCCCCCGGTCTCTCCATTCTGCCTGGTGGGTACGTTTCCGATCCCACAACCTCTATCCTGTCTCCCATCCCCTGGGATGTCCAGGGCTTTCACTTGCTTAAAAAACTTACAGACAGCTGACTACAAACAGCAAGAAAATTAAAAAGACAGGTCAGGAAGGAAAGCTATGATGGCACCAGGATGGGTTGGCAGGTGAAATGCACAGGCGTTTAAACATCATTTACTGTTTGGAAAAGGTAAACAGACCAGTCCTTCAGGAAAGACATACTGTTCTGGCCCTGAGTTCTGGGAGAATTTCAGAGTGGCAGAGCTGAAGCTCTTTCTCCTTTTCCTTTGATGTGGGTCCTCTACTAAGACGGTCTAAAGTGTAATAGACATTCTTGATGGCTGGTTCTGAAAACCCAGCCATTTCTTTTCCCCCTTTCTCCCCCTTGCCCTCCTCTTCTTGATAACAGCTTTATTGAGATATAATTCACATCCCATACAATTCACCCATTTCAAGCCTACAATTCAATGTCCACCGGCCAGTTCTGTACTATTGAGAGTAGCAAACCAGCTGGACCTTAGCAAAGGCATTTCTGCAGAGAGAACTTGGGTCCGTTTCATCAGGAAAGCATGTACTGCACTCCTCCTGGGTGCCAGGATCTATGCTGGGCACGTTCCTTTCTGTTGATCTAACACGGTGGTTTTCAAAGTGCAGACCCCAGACCAGGTGCATCAGCATCATCTAGGAACTTATGAGAAGAAATGCCAATTCTGAGGCCTCTCCCCAAACCCACTGAGAATCAGAGGAGTGGGGCCCACTGACCTGGATTTTAACAAGTTCTCCAAGTGATGCTTGTGCATGTTAGTGTTTGAGAAAAAAACCGATCTGACTTAATGCAGAAGGTGAGATCAGAGAAATGAATCAGGCCAACATGATCATATCAGGATTTCTAAATGATTAGAAACGGAACCTCAGTTTTCCTGCTAGAATAATAGAAAAACTGAAGTTCTCCAAAGAACGCAAGACTATTTGCTGGCCTCCAGCAAAACGGTGAAGGGCATGGGTCCTGGCTCGGGTATCCTCCATCCTCATCCTCAGACTCATGGTGGTCCCCACCTGGCCTGGCCTCTCCTTCACCTCCGCAACCCTCCTCTCGCCTTCAAGCAAGAGAAGAGCTGACAAACGAATGTTCCTCCTGATAGGCTCACAGCAAGGGTTCTCAAACCTTAGCCCTAAGAATCCCTGGGGGAGCCGGTTTTCACAGACATTTGCTATGTCGGGGAATAGTGACTTTCAAACCTTTTGACTGTGACGCATAAAAATATACACTTTACATCATGACCTGGTACCCAGACACATAACTGAAATTCAAGGTGTGATGCACTTCTATTCTAGCCTCTTGTATTGCATTTTTGTTAAAAACCTGGCCATGGTCCTTGCAACTGGGGTCATGACCTTCCAATGAGTCTGCTACAGTCCGAAAAACCCTGCCTTGGCGCACAGCCTGGAACCCACAGTGTTAAAAAAGATGCCTCACACAAACAATGAATCATGGAACACTACATCAAAAGCTAATGATGTAATGTATGGTGATTAACATAACAAAAAATAAAAAAAAAAAAGAAACCTACATGAAATAAACTTACATTAAGTGCAAAAAAAAAAAAAAAAAGATGCCTCACTTGACCCTTAGGTCCCTGGTCATGGCCCCTGACCAGAGGCCAGTGCTTCCTACCCAAAGCCCATCGTCGTCACTGTTATTATGGCCAGGATTCCGAGGAAGTGTACCCAAGGTCCAGTTCTGTACCCACGAATGCCCCTGCACTGCTGACCACTAACTGAGGCTGTTACTAGAACGCCTGTGTGTTGATTTGAGATCTCTGGAGTACCACATGGGTGGAGAAACTTATTATGCCCAAGTGGTCAATTTTCTTCTGCCAGAGACTCTAAAGAGCATATTTTAGGTGTCCTTCCTCTTACCGCGAGAGCTGCCAGGAAAATGTGTGTATCAGGGCTTTTGTATCTATGGGTCCTGTTGTCTCTGCAGCTGGAAAATATAAAGGACATAGTAGAGCCGAGGGAACTGGGCCTAAGTGAGCTCTTTGTCAGAAGCCAACACAGCTTCAACATCTAGCTGGCTCACCTTCTGATTCAGGGGTTTCCACCCCATCTTACTCAATGTCCCTTTATGTTACAGTTACCTTGTATGGTCCCCTTTAATATCCTAAAATAAAATTCATAAATAACACAACCTGCGTTAATACCCAATTTGAAACAACTCTGTATCATGCCTCAGCTGTGATAAAAGGAGACGTAATAAAATATGTGTTTCAATATGTAAATGCTTGGGATGATGACCAGAAGACAGAGAAGTAGCCAAATGCTTGTACTTACAGCATCGTATACCGGGCTACATTTTAGTTCAGCTAACAGATCAGTGCAGGTGTGTGGGTTGGCAACTCAAGTCCCAAGAGCAGCACTGCTGTCGATGATGTCATTTCCTAAAACAGGGAACAACTTCTAGAACAAGTACAATCTTCCCTTGATATCCATGTATTCCTGGAAAAGTCAGCACATGCCTGGGGTCGGGGGGAGCTCACCTGGGGGAGAGCACTGTCCGTGTCTGTAAGCTGCTCTGAGTGGTAGCTGGCAATAGGTGAGGAGCGAGAGGAAAAGCAGGTTGGGTGAAATGCTCATGGGCATGTCCCAGTGACAAAATACATTTCTGGGGGGAAACTGAGGGAGGAGGAGAGGGGCCAGCAAGGCTGGGCACTGGGTGGCCCAGGGGCCTTGGGAGAACAGGAATGTCTAGTGAAAGCTGGAAGTGGGTTGCTATGGAGTATGTGATGTGAAACCCCTCCTTTGCCTCTTCCCATCAAGTGTTCAAGAGTTGGAAGTCCTCCCTGATACCTGTGCACACACGGATTCTTTTGGGGGGGGGGGGTCTCTGTCCAGGGTGGAAACAGAGTGAGTCCCTGGACCAGAAGCCAGAAGCCAAGGGCAGCCAACTCAGGCATACACCTGCTGGGCACCAGGCACTGTCCTGGGCTCTTGGCTGGCGCTAGCCCGCACACATCCTTCACCGCCACCCTCTGAGGGTTACCCCTACTTTACAGACGTGGAAACAGACCCACAAAGGGTCTGTCACTGCCCGTGGTCACACAGCTGGTAGTGATCTCCCTGGAGCTCAAGCCCAAGTCTGTCTGTCTCCACCATCCGTCTCAGTCCGTGGCCGGCTGGTTGGAGGGCTCAGACGCACGCGTCAAGTTTACTGCTCCAGTGCGTTTCTGAGAACGAACGGGAAGTGGACCTCCAAGCTAAAGACAAATTGTACATCTTCCCCAAACATTTGCTTTGAAACCGCAAGCCCCTCTGTTCTTTGGCATCACATTACAAATCACCCCACTCCTCCGGGCACAGGTATGACGCTTGAACATGCCTTCGGTGATTTTAAGAATGAATTATGCTCCTTCCTCAAGCAATCACATCCACCAGCTAGCTCCCAGAAATAGAAAGCACTTCATCACACAAATTAACTCCTCTCCCCGATTTCACAGAAGATGAGTAATCTATGAAAAAAGAGATGCTATTATCTAAACAGGCAGCCTTATCTGCACTTTTAATTTCAACTAAATGCCTTGGTTCCTTTTCATCGGGTGGGCAGGGCCATAAATCTGTTTAATAATCAGATGACGAATAAAAACACTCCAGAAAACACCCCAATCAAGTTAATTACAGCCTCCCCTGTTTTCTGAAAGCAACTCCCCACCGATCAGCTACAAATGAGAAGAGAAGGTAGGGTCCCTTGGACTTGGCCCATCCCGCTTTTTCACCCAGTTGGAGCCCATCCAGGGGAGCAGATTCATGGGCAGTTGGAGCTGTGGGCTCTTGGTAGCTGCTCTTAAATTATGTCAGGTTGTCAGCTGTTGGAGAGCAACACGTGTTTCATTTAGGGCGCCGGCTTCCATGCCTATCCTTTAAGGTGTTATTAAAAAAGGGAAAAAAAAATTTCTCCACTTCAGCAACAGTGTCAACCTGTCAGTTTCATATTTGTTAAAGGGCAAAAGTATTCTCCTGGGGGAGATTTTCCTGCTCAGTGCACAGGAAGAGAGAGTTGAACATATGTCAGAGCGTTTCCTTACCACCCCTCTAACTACTGCCACCCCCTCTCCCCCAGATTCCCCCACCCAACCGTAGCTCTCTGGAAACCTCTGCTCTGCAGAGTCCTGCAGACTTCTCATCCGGCCCCTCCCCTCCCTGCTTCCTCACGGCTCGGTGTCAGGGCAGGCCCGTGGGATCTTCTGCTATCTACACAAACTCCCGAGGCAGAGATTAATCTGGGTACACAGGTCTCTGGCCCCTGATCCTTCGTCTTTCATCCCATCCACACCGTTGCTACGGCACAGGCCTACTGACATTCTCTGGTGACATCCCAGGCCTCTCGGCGATGTCCAAAGCTCACCTTCCCAGGCCAACCTCCCATCTCAAGCTGGCACCTGAGCCTCTCTGTAGACACCACTTGACTACTTTCTTGCCTTCATTCCTTTACTCTTGCAAATCCTTCAGCTCAGAGCACCCTTCTCTGCTTCTCTGTGCCGGGGAATCCTATTCTCCCCTCCGGGCTCAGCTCACAGTGCTCCTGGATTACCGTCTGCGTGCATGGCGTCTCCTCTGATGCCCCCTGCCTCTAGCGAATGCTCTGAGCACAGCTCTGTTTGCATTCCATGAGTGTTCTGGTCAGGACTTGTGTTGATCTGTCTGGCAGCAAGCTTCCTGGGGGCAGGACCAAGGCGGCTTTATTCCCCGTCCCTCATAGCACCTGTAATTCTACAGGTGCTAACAGATATCTGGGGAATGATCCCAACTGGGTTAGTTTTCCTTGTCATTTGCTGCTTTTATTTTTTAAAATCTGTACACAAAACATGCTTCCAGAGGACTCAACATGTCACCCAGGGGAAGATGTCGAGCATGTTTGGGGGTCCCTGTCATCCAGGTATTTACCTGTGGGTTTTTAAAAATAGGAGGTAGCCAAGGGAAGTAAAAGTCATCTTCATAGCAGGATGTTTATTGAAGAACTGGCTGCTCACGAAGTTCCCACTCAAACATCACTCCCCACTTACCAAAAGGGTATCTCTGCCTAATACATCCATATCTGTTTGTGAGATGGCTGTGTTGTAGACGTGACCACCGGCAAAGCAACACAAACTGATTATAAGCTGCTGCAGAGAGAGCAGCAAATGCAAAGGCCCTGAGGCAGAGGGGGCAGGACCTAGAGCAGTCACTGACTTTTCTGGTTCATGTTTAAGGCCATTTCTTGTAGGCAGACACTTGCACTGAATCCTGTTAGGGCATGCCTCAAAGATTCAGACAGCCTGCAGGGAAAGAAACACAACTGACACAGAGGGTCTCCATTTTTGGATATGAGGTGCTCTGGATATTTCATCTTTTTCCTTCAAAAATGGAAAAATCTTTACTATTTTTTGTGATTCTAAACGTGATCCATTTGTTGTAAAAACAAACAAACCCTTTTTTGAGCATCAGGAAGCAAAGTCACATCTGAACAACAAGCCAGTCTAGTCTCATCCACCAGCAACGGCCACTCAATAGTTTGGCGTACTTCTCAGCCAGTTTCCCGAGGTTTTTGTGCTTATTTATTTTTCCTGAAACCTGCTTTTTTTCCTTTAACAGTATATCACAGTCATCTTTCTATATCAGTACATGCAGATCTAGCCTGTCCTTTTCCCCACTATCTCACTCAGTCCTCCAATTAGCCCAAGTGAGGGAAGTAGCCCCATTCTCCCTGACACAGAGACTAAGGTTGGAGAGGTGGAGTATTTTGCCCAAAGTCAACAACGTGTAGATTAGCAGCAGACAGGGCTCTCTCACTCTATAGCTCACGCCCTGTCTCTGACACCAGGCTGTGTGCCTTCAGAAGGACCGGGACCAGGAGATAAAATTTGCAGAGTTACAGTTCAGCTCGACACAAAGAAAGAACATTTTAACAGTGAGAGCTGCCCAGTAAGGGGTATCGCATCAGACAGTGAGTTGTCCACCACGGGAAGAATTTGATCAGAGGCTCAACTCATTATACACACCACAGAAAAGACTCAAACGTGGGGGAAGGACGACGTGGCCTTGAAAGCCCCCTGCAAGCACTGGGATCGGGTGATTCTCTGGTTACAAGATGAGATGCCTGTCCATACCACGAACTCTAAAATGGTGAAAATCCAGCTCTGAGGACCTAATCCTCTAACTCGATGACTCCTTCTGAGATGCATTTAGTAATTTGCATAGAGAACATGGTTTTCTTTTCATAAGGTCTAGCCTATTTTATCTACCCCTATAATTTTCTCCCTGCCCCAGCTGTGAGCAAATTTTACTTTCAAGGTTGAATTTGTTTTATTTGTCGAGGGCCAGAAAGCACACGGAATGCTGCCTCCAACGGAACTCCACGGGGTGGGTCTGTGTCAGGCAATGTGGGCTGGGAGTTCCATGCATTCTGAACACAGAGCAGTGCCACACAGAAGAGTTTTCCAGTCCTCTGGTTGTGCATGAGTCACTTGATGCCCATGTGGTCTGATTTGTTAACTCGTGCTCAAATGCACACAGCCCTCTAATGCCCATCGCCAAGGTGCCCTGGAGAGGCATCTCGTTCCCATGCAGGGGCCCAGGTGGCTGGCTGAGTCGCAGGGCCATAGGGGATTGGCATTACCCAGAAAACAAGCAGAAAGACCCTGGCATGCCAGCAATGCCCCCTGGCTCCTCAGTACCTTTTCTATTTGGGTCTGTCACAGTGCCTGACTTTCCCCATTCGTGACCCCGTTCCTGTGGGTTACCACATCTTCCCTCTTGGGAGTGGGGCATTTAAAAATTGAAGTAATACATGCTCATTTTGAAAATCAGATATGCAAAAATAGATGAAATATCACCAATTAACGCACTGTCGGGTGGCCTCTTTTAATACTTTGTGGTCTGTTGGGGCTTTTATGTCCCCTTAGTAGAAAACCCCCTGATCCAGAAGGTCATCCTTTCATACTCCTTATTGCACACTGAACTGAGCCTCCTATCTGACAGGAACAGGGCAAGCTGTTCGCAAACCAGGACGACCAAGCCCAGGCCCCAGGTGTACCGAGGAAGGTATTTCTGCTGCCAGGATACCAGGAACAGCTGTCCTACAGTGAGAGTGACCTGCACCAGGCATGGTATTCCGCCTCCTTGCAAGTATTATCTCATTTCATGTCCCCCTGATCCTATGAGGTGGGACTGTCGTCTCCATTTTAGGGATGCGAAAACTGAGGCCTGGAGAGCTGGAGCGCTTTCTCTACCTCCAGTAAGTAGCAGAGCAGGGACTTACTTGATCGGGGCGGGGCGGGGGGGGGGTGTTGGCCTCAGAGCAAGTGCTCCTTTCCCAGTGGAGGCACGTGTGAAGATCAGCAGAAGCGCGCTAGGAACAGATTAACTCTGGGGAGGGGACCAAGGGGAGCAGAGGTCTCCCAAGCAGAGTTTCAGTGGAATCCTCAGTGGGGTCAGGTGGGGAAGGCTGTTATAGGCAGAGCAACCCTGGAAAGAAAACACAGCCCCGAGGCAGTCGAGTTTCCAGGGAACTGGACAGAGTCCAGTGACCTCACCACGATAAATCTTAAGAAACAAGGAAGAAGTAATTCATGATTTCTTCTAATTGAAAGGGGGGTATTTCCTAAGATTGTATGAGTATCAAACAGAAACAAAAATTTAGCCTATAGAGGATTAAGACACAAATCCTCCCCAACCCCTCCAGAAAGGGAACATGCTAAATCTCTAAAACCTTGCAGGAAATTAATTAAATAAATAAACCATCTCCTTCTCTTCAAGGCAGTATTATTTTTTAATTAAGTGAGAAATAATACAAATATTCTCCTTGTTAAAGAAAAACAAACCAAAAAACAAAAATCCTACAAGTACAAGAGAGGGTCAAGTGTCTCTTGGCCCGTACAGACCTCTGGTCCCGACTTACCGAGGGCTTTCTCCTAAGTCACCGCCGCTGTAGCAGCCTGCAGGGTGCGTGCACACGCACTTTTCTACACGTCTGTACGCACATACGCATACATGTCGGAAACATACAGAACTGCTTCTGTTTGTGTGTGTGTGTTTACATAAACGGTTCTATAGCTTGCTTTGTTGTTGTTGTTGTTGTTGTTTCTTACTTTATAATACATCTTAGGGCTCTGTTCGTGTCATTTAGATCCAGCCCCTTGTTTTCAATGGCTGCATCATATGCTGTATTAGGGATGCGTCATAGTTCATGCCCCATCCCCTACGGATGGGCACTCAGGTCAGCTCTAATTTGGTACGATTATAAACGGTGCTGCGGTGAGCAACCTATTTGTGCCCCACAGCCCACATGCAGCGTAGTTCTCTGGGACAGACCCTAAGCGACGTCATTCCTGGGTTTTAGGATATGCACATTTACATTTTTTGATACTGTCAAATTGCCCTCCAAAGCGGAATTCCCAATTTTTAGTCCCCCCCCAGCAGTTTCTGTTTAGAACGGTGAGAATCTTGGGAAGGAAGGTGCGGTGGAATGAGGGGAGAGATATTTTAAATGGCGTATTTGATATCACAATAAAATAATTATTTAGAGAAATAGCTACTGTGTTCATATTATACACTAGATAAAGTAGTGCGGGACAAAATCTTGGCGTGGGGTGATACACAAAAGAAAGGCTCTCAAAGAGGGGGCCAGGCCCTGTCCTCCAAGAATCTCTGGTGAGGACTGGAGATAGGATAGGATGGGCATGTTTTTCAAAGGGAAGTAAATGGTTGAAAATGCCCCCAGAGCCCTGTTAGGATTTGGGTGAGGGTCACTGGCTAGGGACTGGGAAGAAGGGGATGGGGTAGGCAGACTACGCTCTCCTTCCGCAGGCCTGCTCCTGGCCTCTGGGGCCACCTGTTTTAGGAGGCAAATCTGGTCACCATCAAAACCACAGCACGGGGCATAAATTCCCTGGGGCCGAAGGCAGGACTGCTTCTCTGACCTCACAAATCGCTCCTAGCGTCAAATCCTCCCGCCCAGCTGGTCTGAATGAAGGTCTGTCTAACCTGGATGGCTCAGAATTTCAAGGGAAAATACAGCTCCTTGGTAACTTAGTAAAGCTGCCTCTGTGGACAATGGTGGTTAGAAAGGCACATTTACTGTGGCTTTTAACGCGTTAATGGTATATGAAGGAGGAGACAACCCTTCAAAACACAGCCCCGCTCTGCTCCCAAGTGTGCACCAATTAAGATGATTACTGGTTTCCTTACAACACAAATACTAATGGCCTGTCACGCTCTGGCATATTTTTCTTGGTAAACTTCAACGTGGAATGATTAATATAGCTCCTGTGGCCAGGCTCATACACACAAAGGCAGAAAACGGGGGGTGGAGGGGGGCACCCAGCTCTGACGACAGCACACCCAGGGAGGCAGGTGTCTGGGAAAACAAGTTCTGAAGGGCTGCGACTGTAGGCGCGGTCATGATCACCGAGGGAGAATGTCCTGGGACTGCTCTGAGGAGTCAGAATCAGGATTAGCTGTGTGACCCTGTCGGGGTCCCTGTCCCTCTCTGGGCCTCAGTTCCCCACTTTTAAATGGGGATCATGATCCCTTTCCTGCTTGCCAGGCAGGGTGTTTGTGTGGGAGGGGGCTTAAAGATGCAGAGCGGGCACTTCCTTATCATGGGCACTAGTTAAAACGAAAGCGCTGGGGAGGCGCACAGATGGGAAGGGGTGCACGGCACAGAACAGCGGCGGCTAAGACTTACGACACCTCGCCTTTCTACGTTCCATCTCTGTAAGCCTCAGTTTGCTCATCTGAAAAATGGGGATAATACAGAACAGCCCGTCCTTAGGGTGCTGGGATGGAATGAGATGATGCGTGCCGAGTGCTCGGCAAGGCCGGTGTCTGAGACAGACTGAGCATCAGTATTGTGACCATAGTTACTATTCCTGTTGTTACACCAAGCTAGGGAAACCGGCATCAGCCTTGAAGCTCCCAAGGAAACCCCACCTCCCCAAATTACATTGTCTAGAGACCGTTCCCCCCATAAAGAACAGTTCAAATTCTCCTTCTATGTCACCAAGGCCAGGGAAGGCACCCAACTGCCCTAGACAGAACTCCTTCCCAGTGTTCCATGCATTTCATTCAGGGAGAAAAACGCTAAAGACTGTCTCCATCTGGTCTTTTCAGAAATATGAACTGCTAGGTAGAGGTACCAACACCTCACTGAGGCTTTTGGTCTAATATTCAGTAATTAATGAGGCTCCCCTAACCATTCCTCCCCCGGTCTATTCATCTTATGTAAAGCACAGTGCAAACAGAGCCTCAAAGCCTTCTCTCTCAACTCAGTCATCACCCCTAAATCCTATATTTTGGAGCACCCTGGACATCATGTCAGTCTCTACCTCAGCTCATAGGGGACCAGACGTTATGGGATGCTTAAAGAGCCCTAGGATGGAGAGCAGAGGGGGGCTCACATGCTTCCAGGGCCAGGCAGCTGAGAGAAGTATATGAAATGGGCCAGACGGAAACCCACAAACCCAACTGGGGTCACATGGGGCTGTGGGCCCAGAGATGATATCAGGAGAACCAGAGGGCCAGATTTTTATGGGAATACCTCCCAACTTCCAACGACTGACAATCAATCAGATTTTAAAATTACTTTGAAGGCCCAGTAAGCAGGTCTATGGGGATGTATCCAGCACCTTGAAAGGAACATAAACTCTTCAAAGCCAGAAATTTATGACCTAGAGCAAAGGAGGAGTAATTTACGAAATGGAGTTCTCTAAACCAAAGGAGTTTAACGCATCAGAAAAGACAATAAAAACCACCTGTATTTCCAAACCACTCCTAGCATTTTATGCTTCCAAGCATTTAAAAATATATGCATGTTTGCAGATGTTTTGCCTGGTTTTTATATTTCATAGGAAGGGCCCAGATGTGCATGCATACTAATGTGTCGTCTTTCTTTTCCTGCTCTCACCTCTACATTGCAATCATCTTTGCATGCTGCCCTCTTCAGGCAGCTCCATATAGCAAACCCTCTTCTTATCAAATGTGCTTACTGGGCCCTTTCTCAGGAATGCACTGAGCCAAAGTTTCTCAAATCAAAGTCATGGACGGCACCCCTTAAAAGAAGCAAACTACTGTGGGCTCCTCCATAAACACACCCAGGGATTTACCTGAGAAATATTAGCCAAAGCAGCCAAGATTTCTGACTTCCAAGTGTGAATTTTCACTGCAAAGAGAAGCATCTTCATAGTTGCTAAAATAATTTTTTAAAAGATTAAAACTCAAAATGAAAAGGCAAATTAAAAAACTCCTGGCTAACTCTTGGATCCACTGAACCCCAGTGGAGAAACACTGGTGTAAGGCACAGGGACCCAAGGTCCTTGTGAGCTGAGCCTCTGAAGCTTCTCTTTGTCTGGGAACCTCCCCCTTGCCCCCCCACCCCATGGGGCCTTCTTCCCTGCAAGTCCCAGGGCTTAGAAACCACAGAGGCCACTGGTTGTCACCCATGCACTCTGGGGCCCTGGAGTTGAATTTAGATTCTCCTCCCACCTTCGGAGGGCTGGGGCGGGGGACGGGGGGCGGGGCATACTTTAAATTATTTTCTACATTGGGCTCTTGGGCAAGATTTCTTTTAAAAAAAGTTTTCACTATTGAAAAAAGGAAAAAAAAGTTGGCAAAGCACAGATGTAGGCCATTCTCCTCATTTCACAGATGGGGAGATGATAATCCGGAGAGGGGCAGGGCTCTCGACAGACGGGCCTGAGGACACGGGTTTTCTAATGGGCTGGTGTTCCCTCCCTTAGCCCCGCCATGGGCCTGCCTCAGATTCCTCCCCTAGACTCCTCCTGCCTTTTTCCTCCCAAACACCTGCGGCCTCTCAGCTTTCCCCCGCGCACCGTGTCCTCCCTGAAAGAAGCACCAGCTCCTTCAGTTTTCAAGGCTTCCCTACGTGAAGGGGTGATCTGTGCAACATGGGGGAACCTCCCATCGACCCTGGCATCGTGTCAGATGTGTGCAGCCGATGGCCTCTAGCATATTCGAGGGAGGGGGTTGGCCCAGTTGGCAGCTCTGTAAACGCAGACATAATCTTCTTAGCTGGAGACACCTTTATGATTCCACAGAAAGAAGAAATGAATTCAACCTCAGAATCCGTTCCCGTTCTAAACGTTAGAACAGAGGCTTTCAGGAAATGCAGGCTCCGAGTCTTGCAGCCAAACATCTGTCTGATGGTGGCACTAAGGTGCTAGGTCTGTGACCCAGAGGAAGAAGGGGCTGTGGGGTGGGGGTGGTCCTTGGTGTGGACCTGGGTTCTAGACCTGAGTATGGCTGGGCTGGCCTCACTGTGTGACCTTAACTCATTTATCCTTTCTGGGCCTCAAGTTCCTCATCCTTGAAACGTGGCCACTACCACATAGCTAACTTCGCTGGGTTCCAGTAAGAATGGAAACACGGGATGGTCTGGAGTCAGTATGACAGATCACTTAACCCCTGCATTTCAGTCACCTCATCTGCAAAATGGGGGCAAACCCACTTACTCATGCTGGGAGGCGTAGAGAGCTATCAGAGAGTCTCACTAAAAAAGAAAGTTAGGATGCCAAAAAATCAATTCTTTGACAGCCAGAGGCGGTGGTTGCCTCCAACACGGCATTTTTAGCAAGTGCTCACATAGCCAGCCAGCTTTCAAGGCAGGCCCACTCCCTGTGCTTTTGCCCTTCAACTGCTCACTCTCCAGCTGGAGAGGCGAGTGCCAGGCCTGGAAGCACACAGACCAAACAGTGAGGGTCCGCCCTGCAGGCTCAGCACCCAAGCTTCAGGGACCCAGGAAAGGGAGACCAGCATGGGCTGGAGCATCAGAGAAGCCATCTCAGAGGACCTGACCAACTTGGGCCTTGGAGGGTAACGAGGAGTGTGAGGAGGAAAGAGGGAGGTACTGGGGGCTGAGGTGGGCCAAGCAGGCTGGACTCTGTGCCCCGTGAGGGCAGACACCTGACTCGGACCCCTCATCTGCCCCATCTCGGCCCCACAGAGCACTGGAGAGGCCCTCTGTGGCCAGTGCATCTTAAGGAGCATCCTACATCTATCCACTACCAGTACCACAACTTGACAATCTGGCTGGGGAGATGAGAACGAAGCAAGCAAAAATAATGCCTAACAATGCCAAGTGGGGACTTGGCAACACATGACTGGCAGTGCTCACGAAGTGACAGGGTCACGTGGACATATCGGGGTCCTGTGGCACCCCGTGCCCGGAGCTCCAAGAGCCACCGTGCCATCGTGTGTTTCTCTCATTCAGGGCACAGCAAATGTGTGTCCTCATGATAAGGGCAGACTAGACACAAAGCTGTGGGTGTTCTCAGAGGTGGAGGCAGAGGGCATCCCATCCACATCCACTCACGTGGACACTTAGAGAACACCATAAATCATGGCAGGGATGGAATCTGGCTTTCTGAGTGGCCACCAAGGGGCTGGGAAGGAGTTTGAGCTTTGACCAAAAGGAAATCGATGAGAGAATGCCAGGTAGAAAAATGTCCCCTTCTCTCTCCCGTCCATGTGCAGGGACTACCCCAGATGCTGTTCCTTCTTGCACCTACGGAGGGAACCCTCCTCCCCCACCGAGAGCACCTGCCTGCCCACACCGGAGCTTACCGTGCAGTGCGAGTCTCTGCTGGAATTGCCTCTGGTTTCTTGCTCCTTCTCCCTTTTTACCCCTACTCTCACTGTTTTGGGCTCCTCCCAAGCAGTGTCAAAGCCTTAATCCTTGCTTAGGGCCTGTTTTTGAGAGGACATAGGCTAAGTAAGACAAAGAAGAACCATACATTTGCTCCTATTTGTAAAATAAAAGTAAGTCATTCATAAGCACGGGTGCTTCAAGAGTTGTCAGGAACCAAATGACTTGCCTGGGGCGCCTGGGTGGCTCAGTTGGTTAAGCGGGGACTCTCGATTTCTGCTCCAGTCTCAATCTTAGGGTCCTGGGATCCGCGCCCAGTGGGGAGTCTTTCTTGCTCCCCTGCCCCCCCACCCTTGCTTGTGTGCACATGTGCGCACACACACACTCATTCTAAAATAAATAAATCTTTTATTTTTTTAAATTTTTTAAAAAAGATTTTATTTATTTATTTGAGAGAGAGAGAATGAGATAGAGCATGAGAGGGGGGACGGTCAGAGGGAGAAGCAGACTCCCCGCTGAGCAGGGAGCCCAATGCAGGACTCGATCCCGGAACTCCAGGATCATGACCCGAGCCGAAGGCAGTCACTTAACCGACTGAGCCACCCAGGCGCCCCATAAAATAAATAAATCTTTTAAAAAAATGACTTGCATGCAGCACACCTGATAACACATCCCGACCCACAGTGCCCTGACACTATAGAAGAGAATGAGAGATGAGAAGGCAGCCTCAGGTGGGCTTTGATGTGAGTACCCCAAGGTGCTCTTGTATCTGTTCATTAACTCAATAGACATTTAATGATGCCGCTATGAGCCTGGCATTGTGTGGGGTGCCAGGGATGCTGAGGTAACTAAGACATAGTCCACATGCTCAGGGAACATGGAAATGCCGGGATGTTAACTACATGGGAGCTGGGTATTTCAGGAGGAGGGCAAAAGGAGGGAAGGATCCTCGCTGTCTTCATTGAGGACGAGAGCGGGGGAAGAGATGGCTTCACTGAGCTTGGTCCAGAAAGGTGGACCAGAGTTTGCCAGGAGACAAGCGCTTTGTTCCACTCCTCTGGATGAGGTGGAGAGGGCTTCCCCTGTAAGTACCTTTGCAGGGACCTGGTGAAGGATTAAATCAAATGTGGGGGATAATATTGAAATAAATCCTGGGGAGTGGCAGTGGTAGTTACCACTGCTGTTTTTGCTCACAACTGCTGCTTCACTCCCTTTACTATCCCTCCCCCACCCCCAAAACCTAAACAAAACCACCATAGCCCTGGAGATAGAAGCTATAACCAACATCAGAAAACAGAAACAAACAAAAGTTGCTGGCAAAGCCAAGGTGCTGGCAGAAACAATATCTTTGGAAGCACACGTCCTGCGTAAGCGTCCAGCCCTCACCATGACTCAGAGCTAGGCAGAGCTGGGCTCTGGGAGTGCGCAGTAATCAGAGAGCAGAGGGGGAGGTCAGAGCGGGTGAGGTGCCTGGATCCAAGTGTCACTTTCAGATGACAGAGTTTGAGACAGGAAATCCCGTTTTTTAAAAAAGTTTACAGTTTTGCCCACCTGAGTGAAATTTCTTCCTTGCGATACTTATATCCTGATGTAAGACTTCGGAGAGAGCAAAGCTTTCTTAAACCCGAACACATGAATAAAATGTCCTAAGCAGCTGCTATAGGCGTTTGGCCCCTTGAGATATGAAGAAAATAGTCAATGGGAATGCAGCTATCACTTGGTGGCTGTGTTCAGGCACTTGGCAGGGCTCAGCACTCCTCATCACCTTACCGAAGCTGGTCAACCCGCATTCACACGCCTGCCAGTGTCTCTGCCACTCAACTCGGGCTTTACCCAATTAACACTAACTATTTACAAGGCTTCATAGCATTAAGTGCCACCAAACAGGCTTCTGCATGAACAGATATGTAACTGGCATAATCTGAAAAATGGCAGGTGACAGTGCAGGTCCAATTCCCTTCTGCTGCCTGATTGATGGGCACGGTCTCTGGGGGCAGGGACCAGAGAAATGGTAGAAAGGAGTGGGGTGGACCTGGGGCCCACTCGTCGCAGGGAAGCTCCGGGCCCTACCACTCACTAGCTGTGTGACCTTTGCCAAGTCACTTCACCTCTCCAGCCTCAGGGTCTGCAAATGCAAGATGGGGATCACACTACCCCACGTCACAGGGTGGCTATGGAGAAGTACTGAGACATGAGTACAAACCACTTAGTACTGAGCCTGGTATACAGTAAGCACTCAGTCAAAGGCCAGGAGACCCCAATTAACAGGTGAACTTTATGTCCACCTGGGGAAGGGTGGTCCGCACTCACAGAGTTATTGCCATCAGAGTGTGTTGAATTTGCCAGGCATCTGTGCCACGGATTGAGCCACATGGATGTGGTTAAAATACAATGATTCTGTGAGAACCTGACTCATCTCTATGACCTGAAAACAGGTTTTTTTTGTGCTGCATGCCTGCTTGAGGAACTCAGACGATGAAGTAATATTCCTACAAATGTGTTCTCAGGTTCTGGTGTTTTGTCTCCTCCCCCCGAAGGATGTTATCTATAAAGCTGGCAGAAACTCTTTCAACAGAAGTCTGGAAGCCAGCAGTGGAGTTACTTAGTAGCCCAGATTGCATTAAGCAGATGCTACTTTGCCCAGCTGGAGCACAGAGAACAGATGAATGAACATCGCAAGAGAGCCTACAGCTAGCTCCTTCTGAGGAGCTCAGCGAACTTGTTAGCAGTAGCTCTGATGTTCTTGAAGCAACTAAGGTATTTGGTATTCAATTACAGTGTGAGAATAGCTGCTAATTACCATCCTCTGCCTAGTTAGGTAAAGAAAAATGTGTTGGTCAGGGAAGCGAAAATAAAAGAAGTCCATCAATCTTAAAAAATAAAGGGAGAGGTGCTTGGGTGGCTTAGTCGGCTAAGTATCCAACTCTTGATTTCAGCTCGGGTCATGAACTCAGGGCCGTGAGATGGAGTTCCACGTTGGGCTCTGTGCTGGGCGTGGAGCCTGCTTAAAATGATTCACTCTCTCCCTCCCTCCCTCTCCCTCTGCCCTGCTCACAAGCTCACTTTCTCTAAAATAAATAAATAAATAAATAAATAAATAAATAAATAAATAAATAAAATAAAACAAAATAAAATAAAATAAAATAAAGGGAGGGGGTAGTTAATACCACAGAAATCAGCAAATGTTTCAAATCAGGGCTCCCCACCTTCACTCCACCTGCTGTTACTTTTTAACAGCACATCATTGGCTATTTCCATTGGTTTTGGCTGTTATAAATAACACTACAGTAAACATCCATGTCCAGACATCTATTTGCTCATCTTTGATTGCTTCCTCTAGAGGTGGAATTGCTAGATCAAAGGCTATTTTTAGGGAGTTCTGATCCACATGCCGTCACCCTATACCCCTGCTAGCAGGGCAGGCTGAGCTTATTGCCCTGTATGGGTTAGGGCGGGTATTTGAGCTGCGGACTGTACAGCCACGATCCCGCACCTGGCCCCTGCGTGCTGAAGATACAGGGCAAGTCCAGACATTATACACCAAGCACCACCTCCTGCTCTCCTCTCCCTCACCTCCTGCTCTGTGGGGGCCGCACGTCACTGCTGTTTCCCACTTGGCCCTCTGGAGTAGCACTGTCCAAGAGAATTTTCTGTGATGCTCTGTCTCTGTCCTGTCCTACGTGGTAGCCACTCATCATGTGAGGCTACTTAACACATGGAATGTGTCTTGTGTGACGGAGAACCTGAATTTTCAACTTTACTGAGTTTTAACTTAAATTTCAATAGCCACACGTAGCTGGTGGCTACTGTATCAGAAAACACAGCTCTAGGGGTTCGGGAAGGACTGTGGTTTATGGTTCTTCTGTAACTGATAATCATGGTGATGAGAGATCCTGCATTATTTACACCAGCTCTGAGTTCAAATATTTTGTTCCCACTGACTCATAAACATTGACATTCTGGAATTTCTTAAATGTCTGGAAATACTGATATTTCAGAATTTAAATTACACTCTCTCAGACTACATTTCCCACCTAGAAACTTCTGTCAGATTGTCCCCTTAGGGACTGGGAAATATTGGGCTCCCAGCTCAGAAGAGAAGCAGAGGTCTGTCACTCAAGGGGGATAGTCTCTCAACAATCACTAATGCTATTGCAATATGCCATCTATTGCTGATACATCATCCTGCCTCTGTGCTTTTGCTTATGCTGTTCTCTTAGGCCAGGGAACCCCCTTCACTAGGCAGTGACATCTCCTCTAGGAAGCCCTCCCTGATCATTCCCTTTCAGAATTAAAGGCTGAACCCTCTTTGTGACCACTAAACATGGCTCATGGCTCAGGTGAGAGCTTTGAGTCACCACTTGGGACCTATTTAGCCCCTATTTTATTTATTAAACATTTTATTTATTTATTTGTTTGTTTACTTATTTATTTATTTATCTATTTATTTATTTATTTTACAGAGAGTGCGCGCGCGAGAGAGAAAGAGAGCACATGCGAGGGAGGGGCCGAGGGAGAAGGAGAGAGAGAATCCCAAGCAGGCTCCATGCCCAGCATGGAGCCCGAGGTGGGGCTCAATCCCACGACCCTGAGATCATGACCGGAGCCGAAATCAAGAAGCAGGCGCTTAACAAACTGAGCCACCCAGGCGCCCCGAGCCCCTATTTCAGATGAAATTTGAATAACTTTAATTCTGGATTTCTTACTCCAAAGCTTATTTGAAATAGCAAATGAGGGGGGAAAAAGGCTCATAGGGACAGAGCCGCTGGAGGTGATAAGAAGTAAAAATCATCTAAGAGTCATGCAGTAAGGGAGAAGAGCTAGACAAATGTATAAATACCAAACCTGGGCTTCTGAAAACTGAGACATTGGGTCATCTTGTGCAAGGGCACATACTTTTCCAGACCTCAGTAGTTCTTGAGGGTAGGGCTATAATGAATAACTGATACTCATTAAGAAAACTATAAGGCATCAAAGGCTAACTCTAAACACTGGTGAGGAAAGTCATCCTAAAGTTCTAGGATTTAAAGCTTGACGGGACTTTAGAAGTCATCCATACTCTATAGATGCAGACACTGAAACCCAAAGAGATGATGTAATTTGTTCAAGGTCACAAAGCTATTTACTGGCAGGGCTAGAACCAAAGCTGGTCTACTTGTTCTCATACCAATACCTGGAGAAGTCACTTGATGAACTGTTTTACTCCATGATGCCACTGAATTGATGAGGAACTAATAGAGGAAAAAATAATGTATCTTCCTGACCCCGTTACACAAAGATATTTTCTCTCGTCACTAATGATAAATACTAGAAAAGGAGATCTCTTCGTATGGAGACAGGTGTCAAAAGGAAGAATGAAACAGAAACTGGCATTTTGATCTTTATGATGAACATGGTGTGAATAGCATGACTTGGGGTTGATATAATATTTGAAAGAGCGTTCTCTAATTAGGATGATTAATATCCAAATTGGCATTACACATGGGCAATACATTCAGTCTGTAATGAAAATGAAATCCCCCAAACACATGACTGTCCATCACGATGCAAATGGCAGAAAAGAAGTCAGTGGCTGATGATACACAGATGATTTCAATGATCTGTGCATCACCAGCCATTTATTTGGGGGCTTTGGCCATGGAGAAAGAATAACAGGATTGATCTAAGGCAGTTATAAACCACCATTGATAGATAAATATCCATCTTCTCACTGTGCAGGAGCAGGTATTCAGAACAAGGTGGTTCACGCAGACAGAGAGCTCTTTAAATGATACCTTGCAATTACACTGCAGCCTTCCAGCAGATAATAAACCTTCAATGTCTTGAATAATTTAAAATTTTCCAGCAGCATGAAGGTTGAAAGGAAAGAAAATCACACTCTGCTTTGGAGGGAGAAAAAAAAAAAGTCCTCAGCAGATCAACTGTGGGAATTCTGGCAGAAAAATGCCCAGTTTTTCATTTGTTTTCCCGATAGGTGGCTATAATCGTCCCAGCCCAACCTGGTCCCTGATTTTCAAAGTCAAAGAGCCAAGAGTGAATGGATCTATAAGAAATAAAATTGGAAAATATAAGGTATTAAATCTTTACGTGTTATCACTACCGTCACAAAGATGGTAATACGTAATAGTGTATTATTCTGGATCCAAATAAACTTGAGTTTGGATCCCAACTCCACCACTCATTTGTGGTGTAAACTTGATCTTTCTGATTCTGTTTCATCACCTGTAATATTCAGGACGATAATGCCAATCATAGGATTCAGTGAGATTATGAATTAACAGTTCCTGGCATATATTAAATATTAATAAACAATGGCATTAATTATTAGTTTTATAAATTATTATTACTAATTATGATAGTTTAAGTTTTGGGGGTCTTCAAGGTGTAGCTAAAAGGTGTGGATTAAGGGAAAAATAGGGACAGATGAATAGAGTTTCATATCAAGGAACATTATGGTGTCTACGTTAATGCTCACGGTGTGGTTAAGCCATGGTTACTCTGGGCCAGCCACTGCTCTGATCCCTCTACGAGCAACATCTCAATCTCTCTTTATGGAAGTAGCCTAATTTTACTCATTGAGACACACAGAGATTAAATGCTAGTTCAATGTCACCTATTGTCTGACTCTAGAGCAAGGGTCCTTAGAACCCAACTCCAATGTTAAAATGGGGTGGATACTCGACAGCACCGGTTGGGAAATGTATTCAAGGATGAGCTTTGGCGCAAATCTGGCTCACACGGTAAGTCAGTGAAGGGGAAAATAAAAGGACATGACCAGGGCGTCTATACCTGCTCCTGTCACCTTGCCCTTTCAGCAGGTGCTCCTGAACGGGAGCAGGACTTGCTCACAAACCTGCCCTATGACTGAAGTGCACCTCTCATCTCGGAAATGTGCAGGCTGGCTAGAGATTCCTGAAAGTAGAGCAGAAATTCCCTAAACTCTGAAGTTGTGCCGCCTGCAAACACTAGGCTTCTTACCATCAGCGGAAAGCCTTGATTTCTTCCAGATTTAAAAATAGATTTTGCGTGTGGGTAACTTGCAAATGCCTGAACTTGAGGTTTTGCATGTGGAGAGCTCGCTAAGAGATAGGATCCGTGGGAGTGTGGAAGAAATATTTAAAAATAAAGGTTGAAATGTGAATAGAACCAGAGTGTCTGTTCTTGAATGTACTCTACCACCACATTTTTAAGAAATTTATCTTGCAGTGGAAGGAACTTGGGGGTGGAGATACAAACAGGGTCTTCTGTAACCTGGAGGGAGCCATGGGAAGATCAAGGCAGAAATAAACCCGGTTGACGGATGTTGTAGGGTGGCATGATTTTAATTCAAGATGTGGAAACGCTTTCCCAAGAGCCACCCGGGTCATCGTGACGCAGGACGGACATGGTGCAGGCATGCAGAGGTGGCCACCAGCATTGCTGACCTAGCCTCGCGAGGCAAGACACCTGCAGCAAACCTCGGCAGGTGAGTACGCTGAGCTGAAAGAACCGAAACCCGGGGTACCCTGGCTTGAGCTTTTCTATTTCCAAAGTCATGAACGTGGTTAGAAGTGGGCTCATGTGGAGGAAGCCCATTGGGGGCAAAAATGTTCACGGGTGAGTCTTAAATGTCTCAGGAAAGGGCCAGAAATCCATGTGCCAGAAAAGAAGGCTTTGAAGTCAGGGGCTCCCAGGTTGGAGGAGATGTCGGTCTACCCCAGAAAAGACGGGACCAGTAACAGAAAAGGCAGGGAGCTTTTGACGGAGGACCAGGCAGGGACCCAAGCACATTCTCACATCAAGAGAAATTTTTTTTACTGGATGTTTCGGGAGGAATTTCTTCCATGCCTGCTGTACTTGGAGTTATGAGCTTGGTTGGGGCCCAAACAGGTGATTATGGTAATTTAGAAAGAAAGTACCAAGCCATTTCTGACACAAGGCCATTCCAGCTTGAAAATAACAGTGCCTCCTTGTATTTATAGAGTGCTGAATACTTTCCAAAGCCCTTTCTCATCTATTATCTCATTTGATCCTTACAACAGGGCCAGAGATGTGAGTTGTGGCTCTGCTGCAGGGCTGGGAATGAGAGCTTTCTCCTCTGGGGACTTCAGTCTCCCCACGGTGGTCCTGGGACCACCTGCGTCAGAATCCCCAGAAAGAGGGGCAGAGTGCAGATTCCTGGGCTCCCCCGACTGAGAACCTGGGTGTCTGCTGGGGCGGGGCCTGGGAATCTGCATGTTAAACATACCTCCTAGGTGATTCTTACACACACCACAATTTGAGAACCCCTGCTCTAGGATTTCATACCTCCTCAGCAGTGAGGTCTTCTCATATGAAACACACACACACTCGGCAACGAAAAAACCCTGAAAAAGTATAAAATTCTGATGAGTGGGGAGAAAACAGTCTGGTGTTGGCTGAGTGTATGTGATCATCCAGATAATAACAGCCTCTCGAGGATATAATTAGTGCCCTCGAAATTGGAATATGACTGTTTAATAATTTAAGTGAGATCATCAGGATTAATGAATAGCAGTTGAAATTAAATGTGGGACCATAAATCCACACGGCCTGTTCCAGGCCAGCACTTATTTATGACAAGGCGTCCTGGACAACAGGAGTCTGGCTGAAGCTGAACTTGTCTCTTCCTGCAATGGCCGTGTGTGTTTGCACCTCGGGCAGCCCAGACTACACACACGTTCAAAGCCCAGACTACACACACGTTCAAAGAGATCACCATCCCACTACATCACATAGCATCTGTCTGTGATCTATGATCTGCCATTCCTGGAATCCAGTGTTTCCCAAGTCTAAACATCGTTTCAACACTATCAAACTAGGATGAGATGCTGGTGAAGAATGCGGATCACCACTGATTCAGAATCTCTGTGGGTGGGCCTTGCTAGTCTGCATTTTAACAAGCTCCTCAGTTGACGCTGACACGGAAGAGTTACGAATCACAGCTTGAACCCCGATGGGAACTGGAGGCCACGGGGGACATACTCCAGGCGCGGGCTGTCTGCCTTTGAGGTCACTTTCTCCTTGTCCAGCAGGCTGGTGATTCCTTGGGGTTCTTTCCTTCCATGGAAATCGGCATCCTCTTCAATGTCCTTACTGAGTTTTTAGCTCATGAGGCTCTTACACGTTTCTGATTTCATCTAAGCCCTAGAACAGGCCTTTGAGGCAGATGCGGTAGCTCAGCAACCGTCACCCCACGTTCCAGTTAATAGTAATAACCACCGCCACCACCATCATAGCGTCATTAACAAGGACAGTTTACTGAATGCCAACACATGCTGGGCCCTGCCGAATGCATCGGCTCATGAGATGGGAAAGGATGGGGGTCGAACTGGTTGGGCTCAGCTGGCACCCCAGGCCAACCCCCCTGGATGAATCACCATGGCCACAGGGAAGGGACATCATTGGCCAGACGGGGCAGAGCCATCCCCACGGCTGGGTGCTATTACCGCCCAGCTGTCCCTGCAGGAGCAGAGGAACAAACTGGGGGCAAAGAGTAGTTCACCAAACAGACTCTGTCCTTCATCGTCCCTCAGCCGGAAGGCAGGAAGGAAACAGGGTTTTGTGTCTACTATGAAGAATATGTAGAGTCGACTCTGCTCAGGAGCAAGGTCTATTTATAGGTCATTTTTATTCACTCATGAGTTCAAGCACTGCTTCTTCGTCTTATGGCAGCAGGGACATGTTTTCTGGGAAAGGTCAGGCCCAGTCTTTTCTCCCACCCGGTTGAAACAAATCTGCTGTCTGTCATGGCGGGTTCTGGGAAGGTAATGGTTAGTTTGAATTTTACATTAACAGAGATTGGAATGCAGTTATTATTTAGAATATTCTAGACCAGATATTCTGACAGCATACAGAAAATAAAAACAACCCCTAACAGTTTCTAAGAAGACTGGGCACAAAGCATAGCTTTATAATTCCCCCTATATTCACCCTCACTGCAGATTATTAGCAATGCCCAATAAATCCCATGCATTAATAAGCACAGGAGTGGAGGACACACAGTTGATGGTGGGAGTTATTGGTTATTTTGAGATTCTTCGATGCTTATAAATAATGTGGGCATCTTTGAAGAGGTCTGCATTTATGAAGCAAACAAATAAAATTAAATTTTTTTTTATTATTCTGGGAAGAATGAGCGCTTTGGTCTTTCAAGAGAAGGAAGTGAGTGTATGTAAGGATCTAGAAAGGTTGGAAAAGGCAGTCTGAATCTGTTAATACTTTACAGGAACTGACATCACTAAGCCACACGAGAGGAAGGGATGTTACGATGGCCTTCGTACATGCCTATTTCTTTGTTCTAGAGAATGATGCAAAAATGGCATTTTCAGGAGATTTTTCTATTTGAGATAGTAAATCTAGAGATTGAAGAGAGGGAGGAGAGAAATTAAACTTTCAATGCCCATGAACACTAGATTGACTGGCAGGACTGCAATGCTCTCCTTTCAATTTTTAGAATAAATAACATGTAAGTATGTGGACTGGTCCTTCTTGATCTTCAGAGCTGTCAAGTATTGCCTATTTTTGGGCATGAAAATTGGTTACATTTTAAGTTGCTGATGTTTACAGCTCTGAAGGTGCCTCTGGATTCAACTTAAACCAAAATCGGCTCTGGAGTTGGGGGTTGCCCGATAAAGACGTGATGGAGCCTTTCGGGGGCTGGACGTTCTGCAGGAAAATTGGGAAGAATCCCTGAAGTATCTTTCTGTAGTAGGTTCTTTACAGCTGCCTGTGTGTCAGGCGTCCGGCGGTAGGTTAGAGCTAATGCCTACTTTTTGGCCAATGTGCTTTGTGAACGGGCTAGAACCTGTTATTATTTGGGCTGATATTTATAGTGAATGAAAACAGCAGGACCTACAGATTAGACATAAGCATTTCTTTACCTAAACGCTTTTTGTTGTTTTTACCTAAAAGTTGTTTTCCTTAGGAGGTGGGGTAGGGAGAGGAAGAGAATTTCTTGTACTTTGCTTTGTACTTTCTCCTAAACGTGAATTTCCCCTTTAAGTAAATGTTGGCAACTAAGAGGCTTGCTATGAAATCAGATATGGCGTGTTTGAATCACTTACAAGAGTGCCTGGTTCACAGTATTACATGGGTACCATACCGCATTGTTGTTCTTGCTGGTAGGGCCTGATCCTTGCTAGGATGCAGACAAAGTCAGCCCTTTCGGCTCCCCACCTAACGAGCTAAGTGTGCGAGATGTAGAAAGACTTGGTTGGTTTGAGCCAAATCAAGTTAGGTACTAAGGAACCTCTTCCTTTCATTTCAGCCTCAAATTTCATCTCCCTCAAGACCCTGAGTAAATAACAATTCATGTCAACCCTAAGCCGAGGGCTTTCTGTGGTGCTGCTTCTGGGGGACCTCCAATAATAACCTGCTCTCTTGGGGTTTGCTTCCCCCCATTATGTTTTCAAGGAAACACTAAAACAGTGGAAAGGGTTAGATCTTAATCCTCACAAGAAAATCAGCAGAATATCAGCAATTTAGCATAGTTGTGCTGTACCAAGTTTTTAAAATGTAGAAGGCTCACCCTCCTCAATAGAAGCGTCACCTTTCTGAAAATATAATGCAGCTCTTTTCCACTACAGAAATGATTCTTTCCCAAACATCAGAGTTTTTGATGCTTCAGATGCAATCTGAGCGATTTATTTGATTTTTTTTGCTATCTCAGTAAATCATTTATCCAGTGCTTGATTCACAAAATCCTGTTTTTTTAAGATGCACAAAATATCCCATAAAAATATTGACTCCTGCATCCGTTGTTCCTGACAGATATCCACCAAAAGGTTTATAGATTTCCCTCATTATAAACTAATTGATATTCCATAACAGCTCTAATCTTCTTAGTAGTCCTCTCCTTTGGAGTCCAAGAGAGAAGCATTCCGGATGTCAAAGATATTATAGGAGAAGAGAAACAAGAAGCCTGTGGGTTTTCTTAGTGGTAAGACACCCTAGAGACTGATACTTAAGGCGTGGGATTCTTAAGATTACGGAGCCCATTGTGGGGAAGATCAATCCCTCCTGGCAAGTGGGATTACTGACCAGCAGGAGACTAGCTCAGGCCCCTCTTATCCACAGTTTTGATTTCTCTGGTTTCACCTACCCGCGGTCATCGGTGGTTCCAGAGGCAGGTGACCCTCCTGACATATGGTCAGAAGGTCAACAGTAGCCTAATGCCACGTCACAGTGCCTACGTCATTCACCTCACTTCATCTCATCATGGAGGCATTTTATCATCTCACATCCTAAGAAGAGTGAGTATGGCACAAAAACATATTTTGATTTGAATTTCCCTGATGGCTAATGATGATGAACATTTTTTTTCATGTGTCTGTTAGCCATTTGTATGTCTTCTTTTGAGAACTGTCTGTTCATATCTTCTGCCCATTTTTTGACTTGATTATTTGTTTTTTGGGTGTTGAGTTTGAGAAGTTCTTTACAGATCTTGGTTATCAGCCCTTTGTCTGTAGTGTCATTTGCAAATATCTTCTCCCATTCCATGAGTTGCCTCTTTGTTTTGTTGACTGTTTCCTTTGCTGTGCAGAAGCTTTTTATCTTGATGAAGTCCCAAAAGTTCATTTTCGCTTTTGTTTCCCTTGCCTTTGGATACCACCTTACACCAGTTAGAATGGCAAAAATTGACAAGGCAAGAAACAACAAATGTTGGAGAGGTTGTGGAGAAAGGGGAGCCCTCTTACACTGTTGGTGGGAATGCAAGGTGGTACAGCCACTTTGGAAAACAGTGTGGAGGTTCCTCAAAAAATTAAAAATAGGGTTACCCTATGACCCAGCTATTGCACTACTGGGTATTTACCCCAAAGACACAAATGTGGTGAAAAGAAGGGCCATATGCATCCCAATGTTCATAGCAGCAATGTCCACAATAGCTAAACTGTGGAAGGAGCCAAGATGCCCTTCAATAGACGAATGGATAAAGAAGATGTGGTCCATATATACAATGGAATATTACTCAGTCATGAGAAAGGATGAATACCCAAATTTTGCATCAACATGGATGGGAGTGGAGGAGATTATACTAAGTGAAATAAGTCAAGCAGAGAAAGTCAATTATCATATGGTTTCACTTATGTGTGGAACATAAGGAATAGCATGGAGGACATTAGGAGAAGGAAGGGAAAAATGAAGGGGGGGAAATCAGAGGGGGAGATGAACCATGAGAGACTATGGACTCTGAGAAACAGAGCGTTTTAGAGGGGAGGGGGGTGGGGGGATGGGTTAGCCCAGTGATGTGTATTAAGCAGGGCACGTATTGCATGGAGCACTGGGTGTTATATGCAGACAATGAATCATGGAACACTACATCAAAAACTAATGATGGTGACTAACATAAGAAAAAAAAACCATATTTTGAGAGAGAGACCGCATTCACACATAGCTTTTATTACAGTCTATTGTTATAATTGTTCTATTTTATTATTAGTTGTTAATCTCTTATTGTGCATAATTTATAAATTAAACTTTATCAGAGGTATGTATGTATAGGAAAAACCATGGTAAACAGGGAGTTGGTACTATCTGTGGTTTCAGGCATCCACTGGGGTCCTTGGGACAT
The DNA here is from genome assembly GCF_964656455.1 of Halichoerus grypus. Classification (NCBI taxonomy): domain Eukaryota; kingdom Metazoa; phylum Chordata; class Mammalia; order Carnivora; family Phocidae; genus Halichoerus; species Halichoerus grypus. Next base: position 45,075,144 of record NC_135713.1, on the reverse strand, counting down.
ATCCCCACCCATAAGGGAGGACTCCTAGACTGTACGGGCAGGTAAGCAGTTTAGGCCACTTACCGCCCATCTCTTTGAGCCTTGGTTTTGTCGTCTGTAAGACGGAACTGCTTCTCCTGCCCTCATACTATAGAGGGAACAGTATTTCACTTCCGAGGTGGTCAGGGGAGGTGATGCTGGGCAGGCCAAAATACAAACAGTCATTCCGCCTGCACGGCCTGCTTCATCCTTTCCTGCCTGTGGTGCGCTCACTGGCGTGGGCTCTGCCCTGCCACGGAGGCTTACAGTCCCTCAGCCGCTCAGCTTGTCCCGGGGTCAGTTAGTTCAGGAGGAGAGTGGGAGGAACAGATCAATGTTGTGTTCTCTGGATCAGCCTCTCCAACAATACTGCTCATATTCTGGGGTCATCTGACTCCCGTCTCTATTTCACAGTTGCCTCAGAGGAGGAGATGTGACAGTCAGTTTATAATGACAAGGGGAACGGATTGTAGAAAGTTAAGTAAGAGAAGCCCGGATACAAAGTTAAATATGACCGGATGACCATGACACAAAGTGCAACGTAAAGGCACTAAACGTCGGCTCCCAGTATGGAACATGATTTAGCTATTAAAAAACAGATGAGTTAGCTCTCTATCTTTTTGACTTAAGGGATGTCTGTGATATATTAACAGGAATAAAAAGAGTAATGTGTACAGGATGACCCCATTAAAAGGAAAAAAAAAACATGTAAAGATTAGGGGTAAAGGCTTTAGCATCAGCATGCACGGTTTTAAATCAAAGCTCTGCTTCTTTGGGCTAAGTACATGCCGACTATTTCCTTAACCTCTCTGTATCTCAGTTTTCTCATCTGTAAAATGGGGATAAAAATGTGACCATTTTCAAGTAGAAAAAAGTGGTTTGAGATCACTGAGTCCAGTGGTTTTCACTCCAGAAATGACAGAACCCTCAAGAGTGGCATGGGAATGAATGAGTGAATTCACTTAGCACAAAGTAAGCGCTCAGTGAGTCCTAGTTCTTGTTACTACATGCTGTTACATGTTAGTATTACTATGCAGGATAATGCACATCAGACTATTAACATTAGTTACCTCAGCTGGAGTGGAGCTAGAGGGGGATTGGGAAGGTATGAAAAAGGAAATGGACATGAAAAGACACTGGACACCAAACAAGACATAAAAATGGCAGATAAGCATGTGAAAAGATGCTCAACAGCAAAGGTCATAGGGAAATGCAAATTAGAACAACGAGATACTCCTACACACCTATTAGAAGGGCAAAAATCCAGAACACTGACAAGTCCAAATGCTGACTAGGGTGTGGATCAACAGCAACTCTCATTCATAGCCGGGAATGCAGAATGGTACATACACTTTGTAAGAAGAGTCTGGCAGTCTCTTACACAACTAAACATACTCTGACTATGTAATCCAGCAATTGGCTCCTTGGTATTTACCTACGTTAGCCGAAAACATGTCCACACAAAAACCTGTGCATGGATGTTTATAATCGGGTTTATTCATAACTGCCCACACTTGGAAGGAACCAAGATGTCCTTCAGCGGAAGAGTAGATAAATAAACTGTGATACGTCCAGATAATGGAGTATTAGTCTGCACCAAAAGGAAATGAGCTACAAGCCATAAAAAGACAAGGAGAAACCTTAAATGCATATTACTAAGTGAAAGAAGCCAATCTGAAAAGGCTACATAGAGAATGATTCCAGTTATATTAGACATTCTGGAAAAGGCAAAACTATGGAGCCAGCAAGCAGGTCAGTGGCTGCTAGGGAGAGGGAAGGATGAACAGGCAGAGCACGGAAGAGTTTTAAGGCCATGAAACGATTCAGTATGATCCCATAATGGTGGATATATGTCCTCATACATTTGTCCAAACCTACAGAATATACAACACCAAGAGTGAACCCCAATATAAAACTATATATTTGGAGTGATAATGATGTGTCAACATAGGTCCCTCAATTGTCACCAATGGACCACTCTGATGCAGGTGCAGAGCACTGAAAGGGCCTGGGGGCTAGCTACGTGTAGGGTGAGGGTGGAGGGGTATATGGGAACTGTCTGCACTTTCAGCTTAACTTTGCAGTGAACCTAAAATTGATCTACAAAATAAAGTCTATTAAAAAAAAAACCCTGAGGGGGGGAAAATCCTAAATGCTAATAGTAATTGCCTGCAGATGATAAGGTTATCAACAGGTCTTTCTGCACCTTCAACGTTTTCTCCTTGCTCCTAGCCTGGGCTCATGCCGTTCTCTAGGCCTCCGACACTCTTCCCCTCCCATGCCCTGGGGAGTAGTATCTGCTTATCCCTTAGGGTTGAGTTTAGCTGGAATTTTCTCTGGGATGTCTTCGCTGACCTTGTCTGTGCTCCTCAGAGCCTGGATCTCCACCAACGGGCACACATTCATGGTCTTACAATTGTCCCTTACCCCGTCTGTCTGCCCTTCTAGATGGGAGTGGCTGGGGGGAAGTGTGTCTTAGTCCTGGTGCATTCCCAGCGCCTCGCACAGCAGGTAGTACAGGCAGTTCATGAACTTTGTTGAATATATGAATATGAATTAAATCAGGAGAAGTGTGGAGAAAAACAAAATACGCAGTACAAATCTCAGGGTTAAAGAACTGAAACAGTACGGTGCAAGTGGGGAATGGGCACCCCAGTAGTTGAGGGGGTCCTGGAAGCAGATGGAGGCTGAGAAAGGAACAGACCCATATGCTCAGGGGCAGTGTCAAGAGTGGTATGTTGAAATGCAGATCAGGACAGGGCAAAATGGATGGCCTTGGTGGGTCCCCACGACTGGCATGGTATGAGAGTGCAGGTCAGAATTAATAAGCCCCTCGTGGAAAAAGGACCTGACTCCGGCTTCATTGGTGAGGGCCTCTCTTGTGTGAGCCAGTGGGTCCAGCAATGTCCATAATCCTCCCAGCACCAATCACTGCCAACAATCCATCAATAGCTCTGCAAACACTTGAAACACTTGCTTAAGATTTCCTCCTAGGGAACCATTCCCTGTGCATGTTTTTGTTTGTTCCCTGATGGGGAGTTGAGCTGGGGAGAATACCGTCAATGAGATCATACCATAGCCTTTCCTTTCTGTGCCTCATCATTCCAGGGAGCCCATCATCATTCAGGTAAGGACAATAACCCTTTCCATTACTACATATCCTGTTTTTCTGCAACACCGACACTATTTGAAAGTGGGGAGAAGAAGGAGAAAAGGAGTAGAAAAAACCAAATGAACAAAGGCCTCTCTTGTTTCTTCTAATAAACAATCTCCCAACCGGGCAGTGTAATCTGGAGGCAGGTCTGCTCCCCTATACCCTCATCGCTCTCTCCCACTAGAGCAAAAACACCTTTATGTCCTCCTAATCCTCAAGCAAAGCTCACACATTTGAAGAGCTTTTGGACACCCCTGGAAAACTCTGTAGCGCTCTATTTGCAGGCAAGGCCAGGATTATTCTGGGGTCAGCAGCAGCCTCCAGTCTAGTCCCAGTGCTGCCTGCACAAAGCTGGGGATCTTATTTCAAGCATTCATCTACTCCAATTTTGTCTCCTACCCGAGGGCTCAACCCTTAGCTGAATTACAATTAGTTGCCCTGAGGAGCCTGGAGGAGACTCATTTCAGAGGAAAATGCCTTCTGCTGAGCAATGCCAATCTAGCCTGTAGTTAGCATCTATGAATTTCAACTCTGAGAACTGCCTCTGCTCACATGGCCCAGAGAAATCTGTCTTTTATGATGGCCCATATTTGCTGTACTTTGGACAGGCCTCTCCATAGTTCTGAAATTGTTTCTCCCAAATCTCATTTTTAAAACAATCACTGCTGAGTAAGTTTTCTTCCAAAGCTGCCTTAAGAATTCCTTCTTGAAACTAGAATAATGATTGCTTTTCTGAAAAATGCAGGTTGTGAAATCTGACAGCTACTGTGCAGGACTGAGGGGCATGACGCAGGAGTTGGGTCTCTGGGTTGCACGCCTGATTCATTGAGAAAAAGGGGCAACAATTAGGGGCCTCAGGTGTCATTCGCATCTGGGAAATGGGATAGTATCTGCTCTCTTCCCTGTCTTATTAGGGTCTGGCAACGGCACCACATTGGATCAATATTTTTGCTCTCTGGAGAAACAGATATGCTAGGAAAATGTCATTCTTATGAAATCTGCCTCTTCTTTCTCAAGACTGCCACATTCTTTTATTATTGGGGGGTGGGTGCATCATGTTATTTTTATCACTGAGGAAACTGGGATATTAGAGGTACAAACCATTATAGTCCAGGATTGGATGTTTTTGATGATGAGCTCTTTATAGCAGGAACTCTGCTCTTTAATACAATGGAAAAGTAATTTATTGAAAAGTGTCCTTGGGGATAGAAAAGAGTATTGCACTTCTGCTGATGTTTCTCATAACCAGCTGAGGTGAGGAGGGACAGGCTGCCCCAGGAGCCCAGAGATGGGCTTCTCGTCCCTCCTCTGCAACCAGCCAGCTGTGTGCTCTAGTTAAGCCTGTCCACTGCTCCAGGCCTCGGGTTTTCCACCTGTAAAAGGAGCAGGCTAAGTGATATCTGTGATTACCACGCATTTTTAAGCAGTGCAGCTGCTCTTAGTGAATACCTTTTCAGAAACCAAATATAGACCATGCCAGGAGAGGGAGCTGAACACCCGCCAACCCCCCCCCCCCGCCCCCGCACCGGCGAGGTTTACCCTCTTGCTAACAGTGTTCTGTGAGGCATCCCTGGGCCCTTACTGCTCTGAGATACACACTGGAAGCCAGCAGCCTAGATGGTCTTACAATTCTTTTCTAATTGAGCAGGGAGAAACACTCGTTTCTAATCCAGCAGATGTGTGGTTTATTCTACCTCTGGAGGACTCATGCCCCATGACACTCAGAGAGGGACCCTACCAAGTGGTGTAGGGTCAACCCCCAGGACAGCTGATGCTTCAGAACACAGGTGACAGGGACCTGAGGCTGAGCACAAAACACAGGCTAGCACCGGCCATGGAAGGAACGTCTGTGTCTTCCCCAGCCACGGCCGTCTCAGTGGCTGAAGATGACCCTGCTGCTCGTGTGGCCGCGCGCGCGTGTGTGTGTGTCTGCCACGTATTTCCTTCCTTCCTCCCTCCTTGTTCATTCGTTCACTAAGTCACACACAGTTATGGATCCCCTGCTCTAGACCACGAATGATCTAGTGAGGAGGACTGACAACAAACAGGCCAACCAACAGCCACACAACTACGCAACTACACACGAAGAAGAGTGAGCAGTGCTGGTGGTGCACCTAACTGAAGATGGTGTGAGGAGCCAGAGAGGGGAAGACGCAAGAGGATGTGTGGGCAGAGGGAGCAGCGGGGGAAGATCCCGAGGCAGGATGGAACCTGGCCTGCTTGAGGAGAGAGGGTCCTGCTGTGGTTGGTACCTCGACGGCAAGAGTGGATGAGCATAGCCCTGCCTACTGCGGCCGTCGGGTTCAACCACGGCAGCGAGCCCGCTCAGAGCAGGCAAGCTGTAGCTCAGTCTTCTCAGCGGTAGAATGGCGTGGCAGACACTGGAGAAGGGCTCACTCAACACCTTCTCTAATGCACGTCTCCCTTTCCTACCTCTCTTCAAGAGGCCCCAAATCAAAACACTTCCATTTCTAGCCATCCTGGCAGATAGGGATGCCTGGATGTCAGAGTTCTGGCCAAAACTCTTTCCTGAATAAGAAGGCAAAATCTTGAAAAAGGGAGGCTTTGTTCTCTTTACCCTTCCTCCTTCTCCCTGTCTGAAAGGCAGACTTCCCAGAGGTACAGCAGCCATTTTGTGACCATGAGGATGAGGAAGCAGGAACAGAGAAGCCTGGTACTTTGATGATAGCCTGAGGCAGCTGTACCAATCCTGGATCCTATTAGAAATGAATGAATGAATGAGCCCCCTTACTTGTTTGAGCTATTGTTTATCGAGTTTTCTGTTATTTGCAGTTTAGTGCACTTCTACATCGATACAAACAGGATAAAAACAGAATGTACTTCATGGGATGTTGTGAGAACTGAATGAGATACTGTGTATAGGGCCAGGGTCACGGCCAGGCACACAGCAAGCATCAGTAAACAGTGGCCCACCTGTTGGTGCTGCTGAAGAAAACCTGCCACCCTTTTGGCCAGTCACTGAATGGAGTGTGGGGGGCAGGAAGCTGGGTGGGGTGGGCCCTACCTCGATCGCTGAAGTCATCAACCAGCACAATCTCGGCGATCAGCTCCGGGGGCGAGCGGTTCAGCACGCTGTGGACGGTGCGGAGGAGGGAGGACCAGCCCTCATTGTGGAAGGGGATGATGATGCTGGTGTTGGGGAGTGTCTCCAGGTAGCGTTTGCCATTGCAGCTAGAGGGAGACACAGGGGACAGGAGACGATAGGTTCAGCTCTCATCTTGCCAAGAGAACTCCACAAGCACACGGTTTGGCTAACTGCAAATGCCACACCTTTCTAGCCTTCTGGGAACGAGTGAAAGCCAGGGACACCTCAGTCACTTTAGAACCTCCTTCCACTTAGCACCCCGAAGTCCTGTCTCCAATTCCTACACACACGGTGGACAGGGATATGTCTACAAGAAGCCCCTGACTCTGTATAAGAGCAGTTACAAACCCACGACAGCAGCCCTGGGGTTGGGTGCCCTCCCTCGCTACAGGAACATGGTTCCCCATCCTCATGATTCCACGTGGAAGAAAGCCCTTCAGTAGCCCTCTGGCCTCTCTCCTCACCCCTCGCACACTCCTCACCCGTGGAGGAGAAACCATTTATGCCCGAGTTTGGAAGAATCAACTGGGCTTCACTGGCCCAGCCCCCTCCGCTCTCCCTCCCTGGGCTCTACTGGCGGAGGGCACGTTTTCACTTCTGCTCAGTCCCATGGTAAGCTTGGGGGTGGGAGGCCCTGCCCCTGTGGGCCTTTAATATCATTGTAACACCCAAGAGAATTAACATAGTTCCTTAATACCATCAGATATCTAGTTGGTGTTCAAGTTTCCCTGATCTGTTATCTTTTTACAGTTGTTTAAATCAGGATCAAGACAAGGCCCACATGCTGCCTTTAGCTGATGCACCTTCTAAGTCTCTTTTTTCCTTACAATTTGTTTGTTGAAGAAACTGGGTCATTTGCGCTGTCGGATCTCCTACAGGCTGCATTTTGCTGCTTGCGTTGCTGTGGTGTCTCTGAATACCTTCCTCTGTCCACCCCTCCTTGGCTCCTGTAAATTGGCAACTAGGTCTAGAGGCCTGGCCTAATTCAGTGAGATATTCTGGCAACCTCTTTATAGTGGCGTGAGCCTCCTATAGGAAACATACTCTTCAGTGGTCTTTCCTTTTGTGATGTTGGTGGCCACTGATGATCAATGCCTAAATCCTTCAGTTCATCAGGGGTTTTCAAAATGGTGATACTCTTATTCTATCATTCTTCATTTACTAGCTGGGATACTATAATGAAGAAAAATCACCACATCAACTATTTGGTTGAAGTACAGGAAAGTATAGGAAAAGTACAGGAAAGACATGACACATTCTTTTTTTTTTTAAGACTTTATTTATTTATTTGACAGAGAGAGACACAGTGAGAGAGGGAACACAAGCAGGGGGAGTGGGAGAGGGAGAAGCAGGCTTCCCGCAGAGCAGGGAGCCCGATGCGGGGCTCGATCCCAGGACCCTGGGATGATGACCCAAGCCGAAGGCAGACACCTAACGACTGAGCCACCCAGCTGCCCCAAGACATGACACATTCTTGATTGTCAGTTTTCAGAATGACTTGGTTCCCTACCATGTTCCAAAGATGGCCAATTATTTGTTTTCATTATGAACTCATAAATTTTCACATAATTAATGTTTCAGTTCAGTGCAAATATTATTATTCTTATTGGTTCCCAAATAATACCATCTCGAGTCCAAGAGAGTCTTCTCAAGTTGGCTCCTAGTCCTTTGGATATGACCACAGAGTATTGATAAAAGATTACAAAAGATTCTCCATGCTTAACTTGTACATTTTCTGCCCTAACCTGGATCAGCCATTCTGCCAAGGAACCCCGGCTCCAGATTATCATCGAGATCTCCATTTGGATACTGCAATATGGGTGCTAAGGGCATTCATTACTCCTGGGTTGGTTATGGTTTCTATGCCTTTACAGTGGTCAGAGCTAGAAATGCTTTATTTTATTTTATTTATTTTTAAAAGATTTTATTTATTTGAGAGAAAGAGAGAGAGAGCACAAGATGGGGGAGGAGCCGGGAGCTAAGCAAACTCCCCGCCGAGCAGGGAGCCCGATGTGGGGCTCAATCCCAGGACCCTGAGATCATGACCTGAGCTGAAAGCAGACCCTTAACTGACTGAGCCACCCAGGTGCCCCAGAGCTAGAAATATATTTTAATGCATGCATCATGAGTTCATGCTGAAGTTTAATATTTAATAGATAGGACTACAGAGTTTTACTGAACCTTAATTTTATATTGCATGTCCTTTTAATTGAGATATGATTTATATACCATAAAATTCAACATAAGATGCACCCCTTTAAAGTGTATAATTCAGTAGTTTTTAATATACTCACAAAGTTGTACAACCAATACCACTATCTAATTCCAGAACATTGTCATTGCCCCTAAAATAAACTTCATATCCATTAGTAGTCACTACCCCTTATCCCTCCCCTCAGTCCTTAGTAACTACTAATTTGCTTTCTGTTTCCATTGGTTTTCCTATCCTGCACATTTTATGTAAATGGAATCATATAATATGTAGCCTTTTCTGTCTGGCTTCTTTCAATGAACATCTCTTTAAGGTTCATCCATGTTGTAGCATGTATCAGGACTTCATTCTTTTTATGGCTGAATAATATTCCAATGTATGGATATACCATATTTTATCTATGTATTCATCAATTGATTGACATTTGAGTTGTTTCTACCTTTTGGCTATTATGAATAATGCTGGTACAAACATTCATGTTTAAGTTTTTGTGTAGACATGTTTTTAGTTCTCTTGGGTATATATACCAAGGAGTAGAACTGCTGGGCCATATGATAACTCCATGTTTAACTCTTCAAAGAACAGCCAAACTGTTTTCCAAAGTGGCAAGAACATTTTACACTCCCACTAGCAACCTATGAGGGTTCCAAATTCTCCACATGTTGACCAACTCTTGTTATCATCCATCCTTTTGATTATAGCCATCCTAGTGGGTGTGAGGTGGTATCTCATTTGGTTTGATTTGCATTTTCCTAATGACTAATAATGTTGAGTATATTTTCAAATACTTAATGGCCATTTGTATATCTTCTCTGGAGAAATGTCTGGTAAATATGCATTTCCTTTTTAGATTGTTCTTACTAATGTATAGAAATATGATTGATTTTTGTACATTGAACTTGTATCCTGCAACTTGCTGAACTCGCTTATTAGTTCTAGTTTTGTGTATGTATGTATTCCTCAGGATTTTCTATATATAAGACAATGTCATGAGCAAATGGAGAGTTTCACTTTTTCCAAGCTAGATGCCTTTTATTTCTTTTTCTTGTCTAATTGCTTTGGCTAGAAACTCCAGTACAATGTTGAATAGAAGTGGCAAGAGCAGATACCCTTATTTTGTTCCTGGTCTTAGAAGGAAACGCTTGCAATCTTTCACCAACAAATATAATGTTAATGTTGGTTGTTCATAGATGTTCTTTATCAACTTGCTGAAGTTCCCTTATATTCCTAGTTTGTTGAATGTTTTTATAATGGAAAAGTGTTGGATTTTGTCAAATGCTTTTTCTGCATCTACTGGAATGATCATATGGGTTTTGTTCCTCTATTCTATTAATAAAGTGTATTACATTGATTGATTTCCATATGTTGAACCAACCTTGCCTTCCTAGGATAAACCCTACTTGGTCATGGTGTATAATCCTTCTTATATATTGCTGAATTTGGTTTGCTAGTATTTTGTTGAGGATTTCTGCATCTACATTCAAAATGGATATTGGTCTATAGTTTTCTTGTGATGTCTTTGTCTGGTTTTATCTATTTTATCTCTTTTGCTAAAAATCTAGGTTCTTAACATTGTTACTTATTTGGTTTTTCCTATAATATATAATTGCTTCAGAAAAGCAATTCCAATATCATTGCTAACAATCTGATTTTATAAAATTTGAGATTCCTTTTGTCCTTCACTTCTTTTTGTCTGTGGGGTATATTTCATTAGAGATATTAAGGATTTTCCCAGGGCCCAGAAGATAGGACCTGAGGACCAGGCAGGTGCAGGTGGAATGTCAAAACTGTCTACTTTGTCTCCAGTCAGAAGCCAGGTATGGTAGGCAGAGTAGCAGCCCAAAGATATCTAAGCCTTAATCCCCTGAAGCTATGAATATGTTATCTTACATGGCAAAGGGACTTTGCAGATGTCATTAAGGTTAAAAACCTTGAGATGAGTTTGAGAAGCCTGGATTACCCAAGTAGGTCCAATGTAACCACAAGTGTCCTTAAAGGTAGAGAACCTTTCTGGCTGGCTCAGAGAGATGAGAAGGAGGGAGTAGAGAAGTGAAGTGTGAGAGGGACTCAACTCACTATTGCTGGCTTTGAAGATGGAGGAAGGGGGTCATAAGCCAAGGAAAGTGGGCGGCCTTTAGAATCTGGGAATGATCCTCAGTTGATGGCCAACAGGAAAACAGAGTTTCACTTTTCATAACCAGTCTGCCAATAACCCAGATAAGCAAGATTCCCCAGGGCCCTCAGAAGGGAATGAAGCCTGGCCAACACCTCGATTTTAGCCCATGTTGGACTTCTGACTTGCGGAACTGTTAAGAATAACTTTGTGTTGTTTAAACTGCTAAGTTTATGGTAATCTGTCAAAGCAGCTGCAGAAAACTCATACACAAAAATCATCTTTGATACCCTTTGCCCAGTCTGTAAACATTATTTGCAAACACTTCAAAAGTAGAAGATTTCACAAAAAATTCTCATGAGTCTCACATGGCAGCAGTGGGTTGGAGTTGACAATGGACACCCCTCTCCATGGAACAGGTGCTCTCTGGGTCCCCTCAGCCTTACACCAGAGCTGTTTCACTCCCTTACATTGCCTCCCAGGCCCCTGGAGACCTTTGAAACTGACAGCCCACAAGTAAAAGGCATTGTGGGAGGGAGCTAGCTTCACAAGACTGGTAAGAAGTTTTTTGGAGAAAATGTGGAACAACAAATGTAACAACAAACTGTCTCCTTTTGTATGCCGCTGCAATCCACTGTTCAACTGCCAAAATGCATCAGGGGCTCTCTGCAACCTACTTTGAAACATCTCAAAAAATAAAATAGATTGACAGATGGAGAGAGGGATGGACAGATACGTGATGAAACGGGGAGAGAAATGCTAACTGCAGAATCTAACATGAGCGCTCAATGTGCAATTCTTTAAAAACTTCTCTGTATGTTTGATAATTTTCAGAAAGAAACATTAGGGAGAAATGGGTCAGGGTCCCCAGTCTCCTTAGTTTCAAATTCTACCTCTGCTAGAGGCACCAAGGGAAGCTGGGGGTGGGCGGCAGGGACAGGAATGAACCCTTGGTGTCTGGCAGTGAGCTCAGTTCCAACTGTGTGGACAGGAACCCCCCTTGCCCCCGGCCAAATTCTGCCAGTCCAGTTCTGCTGGACAAGTCAGTCTCTTTCCTCTTGGGACCTTGGGACTTCTTTCACGTCCTGTCTTGCTCCTCCGTCTGGTTGGATGGTTTCTAGCCAGGCCTCACACAGCAGCCCTCTTCTGGCCCTTCCCCCACCTCTAATCCCTTTGGTCACGTCAGCCAGCTTTCTCTGGGAGCCATCTCCAACTTCATTATGTGAGTTTTCGCAAATAAACGAAAGCACCTCTCTCTTAAAAATCCCTTTCCCTTGACTCGGCTGGGTCCTCTGTGGCCAAGAAAGACAGCGATATCTAGTTTGCTAAGGAAGTTCCTGCCTTCCACCCAATTTCACAGGAGGCTCGTTCGACTGAAGCAGGGTTGGGGCGGGGGGCTGTTAGCAGTAATAAGCTGCCTGGAGTCCACGGGGCGAAATATAATAGAGCTATTACCCCACAGAGAGCCTGGCTCTCTCAAACCCCAGGCTGGGCCCCACAGTCTGCCAGCAGACACACAAACACCATCACGTACTGAGGGAAATAGGCAGTGCCACAATAGACTAAATTCACTTCTAATTTGATTCAGTCATGGAATTGCAGATTATTCAGAACTCAAATGAAAGGCTCAGCTTGGATCATAGCCTTGAACATGCACCTTTTTTAGGGGGCCTCAGGACTAGTCTTTTTCTCCCTCCTCTATCCATCCACTCATTTACTTACTAAATAAACACACAACAACACTTTGACTTTTGCCATGGGCACTAGTCATTAGCTGGGTTCCAGCTTAGTAGAGGCTCTTTGTTTAAATAAAAAATTGTCTGACATGCTGAAATCAATCTCTCCAGAATCCAGCAGGAAGTGTGATGCCACAGACCTGCCCACAAGCCACCTTCCTGTAGGGGAACTCATGCAAAAAGCCCCATCTTTCCTCTTCTTATGAGGCCTCAGATACCAGCAGGAAGAGGAGGCCTGGGGATGGCAGGGAAGAAACAGAAGGCCCCCGCCCCCACTGACACCCCCATCTTAGCAGTCCTCTTTAACACCCGTCTGCATGTTGTGTCTTGAGATTTCACCACTGGATGGTGGAGTTATGCCCAGTTCTTAGGTGTGTGATAAACACAAGGCATCCCTGTGCCCGATGCCTTTAGAAAGTGGCCACAGAGAATGTGGTCTCCAGGAAGGGCAATTAGGGCACAGTATTCCCAATGTAAGGAGGCTGGGTTCGGCCATGACCAGACAATAACAACTCTGTCTTCCCATGGTTCATTGTGCCTGATGGTTTCCAGAGCACTTGTCCTTCTCTCTGCTTTAATCTGTACCAACCCTAGGGAGGGAGGAGAACCAGAGAGTACTAATCTCATTTTCCACAGAAGGAAAACAGGGCCCAGACAGGTAAGGGACTTAGATCCAGGACTCAAATCTAGATAGTATTTATTTAAAACAACACTTATTTTAGCCATTCTGACAGGTGTAAAATGATATCTCATTGTGGTTTTAATTTCCATTTCCCCGATGATTACTGATGTTGAGCATCACTTTACACCTGTTGGAATGGCTGAAATAGAAAACACAAAGGAATAAGAAGTGTTGGCAAGGATGTGGAGAAAAAGTAACCCTCTTGTACTGCTGGTGGGAATGCAAACTGGTGCGACCACTCTGGAAAACAGTATGGAGGTTCTCCCCAAAATTAAAAATAGAATTACCGTATGATCCAGGAATTCCACTACTGAGTATTTACCCAAAGAAAACAAAAACACTATATCGAAAAGATATATGCCCTATGTTTACTGCAGCATTATTTACAATAGCTAAGATATGGAAGCAACCCACGTGTCCACTGATAAACAATGTTATATCATTCAGCCATAATAAAGAATGAGATCTTGCCATTTGCAACAACAGGGATGGACCTAGAGAGTAAAATGCTGAGTGAAACAAGTCAGAGAAAGACATACCATACATTTTCATCCATATGTGGGATTTAAGAAACAAAACAAGCCAACAATAATAAAAGGAGACAAAGAACAGACTCTTAACTATAGAGAACAAACCAATGGTTATCAGAGGGGAGGTGGGTAGAGGTGGGTGAAATAGGTGATGGGGATGAAGAGTACGCTTATCGTGATGAGCAATGAGTCATGTAGAGAATTGTTAAATCACTATATTGTGTACCTGGAATTGATAAAACACTGTATGCTAATTATACTTGAATAAAAAAATACCACAATGTTTTTCTTGATGACAAAAGTGGTAACTGCTCGGGATAAAAGTCTAAAAAGCACAGAAAGGCTAATGAACAACTGGTAACAACAGCAACATCCTGACACTTGGGGCTGACCTCTGCTAAACATTTAGGGAATGTATTCCTCTGCACCCTTCTCTGAACATGTATTTGTTTCTATGACATGGCAACGGCAAACCCACTCGATGGCGATGCCCTCTTGCCTCAATATTTCTGGCCCCCGATGGCACCATAAAAGAGGCGCCTGTGGAGTTTTGGCCCTTACAGCTAGACCAGAGTGAAGAGCAGGTGGCCCCTTGCACAGGCATGTCCGTCATCACCTGGTTCGCGGTCTAGGGAGGTCCCGCCTCAACAGTCACACATGCACAGTGTGAGGACAAAGGGTATGACCAGCGGTGTTCCCTGACCCACTGGGAAACAGTGAAAAGAGGAGAAACAAAGTGAACATCCATCAATAGGGAAAGCTTAAATACAAACTAGGGAATACTGATAAGCAGTGAAAAATAAGGTGGAAGATGATAATGATGACAACCGAAAATATCTGTTAAGGATCTCCATTATGTCTGGCATCGTTCTAAGCGCTTTATATGCACAGAGTCATTTTATTTGATTAACAATGCTCTTTTCGAGGTAGAGACTATCACTACTCCCATTACAAAGAGGAGGAAACCAAGCACAGAAAAGCTAAGTAACTTGCCTGAGGTCGAACAGCTGGTGAGGGTGAAAGCCTGGATTGAAAACCCATCTGCCCTTTATACATATTAATACTTTTATATAGATAATGTAGCAATGATATTAATTGTACAGGCAAAAAGAAGAATGAAGAGATAAAAGACAAAAATTGAGGGAACTAAGTAGGAGCTTGACATCCTGTCTTCTAGTTTCTGCTCTGCCATGCAATAATCCAAGCCCCCTCTTCTTGCTGGATCTCAGGTAGAGACGCAATAAGCAAGTCTCAGGCACTTGCTTTGTATTCTTTTTCCTTCTTTGGTAATAGCATCCCGATTTTCCTTGAGGAATCTTCCACCCCTCAATTCTATAGGGCTCAGGGGGAGGTCCTTGCATTGCCTTGAGGATGGGCAAGGGAGCCTGGCTCAGCCAATCAGAACACTCCATCTCTCCAACCACAGTGACAGTTCGGGGATGGGCACCTGTAAATCAGAGGACATCTTGGCTAAGAGAGAGATCTGCTCTTTTCTGCTGAAATACTGATATAAGTCTGGTCTGTCTGGGGCCACCATGTGTGCTCTCTGTCTTAAAATGAATTTAACAGAGTAGAAAATAGAGCCAAAAGTTGGAGAGAGGTTCCTACTGGCATCATTTAGGGACTCGGATCCAGGTATAGCTGAAGCCAAGCTCTGCTCCTGGCCTTTTCAGCTAGTGAGTCAATACATTTTCTTAAGCCAGTCTGAGTTAGGTCTCTGTCACTCGTCACTAAAAGAATCCTTGCTGTTATAACTGGATCATCTCTAAGCCCTCTCAATCAAATGAATCTGTTTTGGAACTAAGGATGGCTTCTGAAGGACAGAGGCAGAAATGGTCCCCCAGGAGTCACCTCTGATCTTCAGGGGGCAGCCTCTGTCTCTCACTGCAGAATTCTGCTTATCACTGACTGGGAGAAAGGGGCTGGGCTGAGAGGGCTGTTGTGAGGGTGGGAGGCAGTGGGATGCCCGGGAGGTAACTGAGCCCATCTGTGGCTGAGCAGCCCCCAATTTAATATTCACTGAAGGATTCTGAGCTCTTGGGACACAAAGACAAATCTAATATACTGGCCCTTAAGATGCCCCCTCAGGGCTTAATGCTGGAGCACTAGAATATGAAAGAAAGGAAGTCAAAATCAAAGGGAAGCATTTCAAAAATCTTCTCTCCGAGTCAACTTTGAATAGAACAATCCAATCATTTTGAAGGGAATTACAAAAGACATTTAATTCCCTAGCACAGGACACCATCCACAGACCCAGCAAGTCAACTGAACAAACCTGATGTTGTATGTGTCTAAGGGAGCAAAAGTGCTCTCACCCTGGATTCAAATCCTGACTCTGCCACTCTGCAGCCACAAGACCCAGGGGTAGGTTTCCATACTTGCTGAGCCTCAGTTTCTTATCTGTGAAATGGGGATGGTAATACCATGAAAATGTCATGATAACTAGGTGAGACTGTACATTTAAAACAGCCACATGGAGGGAGTGGCTAGCTCTGTCCTTGGAGATAGGTAAATGTGGAGAGAACTCATAGCAAAAGAATGCTCCTGATTTCAATTCTCTTGGAATCAGGGATGGACGTTCCAGAGAATTGGGCTTTAGTAAGGCCTAAGTAAGAGCTGTGCTCTTGTAGACATGCATCCCATTCTTGGTACCCCAGGCTTTAGCCAGCTCATGGCTCAAAAATTCGCAATTGCTCACTCCCTCAATCATATGTATTCAAGAAATGTTTACTGAGCGCCTACTATGTGACAGATACTATGCTAAGCCCTGGGATTATACTGGTGAGGAACGAGTCATTGTCCCTAAGGGATACAGAGTTGAATGGGGGGGGGGGGCAGACAAATAAGCAGTAATAAATTATGATAATTTTTCCTGCCTCCCTGCGTGAGGCTGTGAGGGGAGAGCAGAATGAAAATGGCCTAGAAAGACAAAGTGTGAAGGCCTTAGGAGTAATGTATCCTCATGCCCAGCCCTGCGCCTTGCCAACAGGGAGTGGGTGATTAATGGTTGCTGGGTTGAACTGGAGTTGGAAGGGCCTAGTCCAACCCTTTTGTTTTCCAAGTATGGAGGTGAGGCTTACTGAGGTTGCATGGAGATCCCAGCCTACATGGCCAGCAGCTACTGGACTGGGAGTGGGGGCTGGCTCTTCAGTTTAGTCACACCACAAAGAGGAAAGCCTTTGGAAACTCTGGATATAAAGAATAAATCCAAATCATAAAGGTTTCAAGGAGCTGGTGTCTGCTGTCATGTTCCAAGTGCTACCTGGGGGCTTTGGCAGGTCTGTGGGTGGCTGGACCATGCAGCCTAAAGAAGTGGGTCTCTGGGAGTTTCAGTGAACTTCAGCATAAAAACTACCACTAGTAGGAATGTGGATGCTTTCAATATGCTAGCCGATGTCCATTCATTCAATGTTTGTTCACATTTATCAGAAGTAGTTTGTATGGATGTGGAACTGAAAAGACCAACTACTAGTTGCATAACCCCAGGCAAGTTATCAAACCTCTGCAAGCCTCAGTTTCTTCCTCTTTAAAATGGGCCTTAGCCAGCATTGATCCCAAAACCAGACAAAGACCCCATCAAAAAGGAGAATTATAGACCAATATCCCTGATGAACATGGATGCAAAAATTCTCACCAAAATACTAGCCAATAGGATCCAACAGTACATTAAAAGGATTATTCACCACGACCAAGTGGGATTGATTCCTGGGCTGCAAGGTTGGTTCAACATCCGCAAATCAGTGTGATACATTAATAAAAAAAAGAACAAGAACCATATGATCCTCTCAATAGATGCAGAAAAAGCATTTGACAAAGTACAGCATCCTTTTTTGATTAAAACTCTTCACAGTGTAGGGATAGAGGGTACATACCTCAATATCATAAAAGCCATCTATGAAAAACCCATAGCGAATATCATTCTCAATGGGGAAAAACAGAACTTTCCCCCTAAGGTCAGGAACACAGCAGGGATGTCCACTATCACCACTGCTATTCAACATAGTACTAGAAGTCCTAGCCTCAGCAATCAGACAACAAAAAGAAATAAAAGGCATCCGAATCAGCAAAGAAGAAGTTGAACTCTCACTCTTTGCAGATGATATTATACTTTTTGTGGAAAACCCAAAAGACTCCACCCCAAAACTGCTAGAACTCATACAGGAATTCAGTAAAGTGGCAGAATATAAAATCAATGCACAGAAATCAGTTGCATTTCTATGTACCAACAAGAAGACAGCAGAAAGAGAAATTAAGGAGTCGATCCCATTTACAACTGCACCCAAAACCATAAGATACCTAGGAATAAATCTAACCAAAGAGGCAAAGAATCTGTTACTCCGAAAACTATAAAATACTCATGAAAGAAATTGAGGAAGACACAAAGAAATGGAAAAACGTTCCATGCTCATGGATTGGAAGAACAAATATTGTGAAAATGTCTATGCTACCTAGAGCAATCTACACATTTAATGAAATCCCTATCAAAACACCATCAACTTTTTTCAAAGAAATGGAACAAATAATCCTAAAATTTGTATGGAACTAGAAAAGACCCCAATAGCCAGAGGAATGTTGAAAAAGAAAAGCAAAGCTGGTGGCATCACAATTCTGGACTTCAAGCTCTATTACAAATTTGTAATCATCAAGACAGTATGGTACTGGCAGAAAAACAGACAAATAGATCAACGGAACAGAATAGAGAGCCCAAAAATGGACCCTCAACTCTATGGTCAACTAATCTTCGACAAAGCAGGAAAGAATGCCCAGTGGAAAAAAGACTGTCTCTTCAACAAATGTTGTTGGGAAAATTGGACAGCCACATGCAGAAGAATGAAACTGGACCATTTCCTTACACCACACACAAAAATAGACTCAAAATGGATGAAAGACCTAAATGTGAGACAGGAGTCCATCAAAATCCTAGAGGAGAACACAGGCAGCAACCTCTTCGACCTCAGCCGCAGCAACTTCTTCCTGGAAACATCACCAAAGGCAAGGGAAGCAAGGGCAAAAATGAACTATTGGGACTTCATCAAGATAAAAAGCTTTTGCACAGCAAAGGAAATAGTCAACAAAACCAAAAGA
This sequence comes from Halichoerus grypus, assembly GCF_964656455.1. NCBI lineage: Eukaryota > Metazoa > Chordata > Mammalia > Carnivora > Phocidae > Halichoerus > Halichoerus grypus. Next base: position 45,056,508 of record NC_135713.1, on the reverse strand, counting down.
CAACCAACAGAATGGGAGAAGATATCTGCAAATGACATATCAGATAAAGGGCTAGTATCCAAAATCTATAAAGAACTTATCAAACTACACCCAGAGAACAACTAATCCAATCGAGAAATGGGCAGAAGATATGAATAGACCTTTCTGCCCAAGAAGACATCCAAATGGCCAACAGACACATGAAAAAGTACTCAACATCACTTGGCATCAGGGAAATCCAAATCAAAACCTCAATGAGATACCACCTCACATCAGTCAGAATGGCTAAAATTAACAAGTCAGGAAACGACAGATGTTGGCGAGGATGCAGAGAAAGGGGAACCCTCCTACACTATTAGTGGGAATGCAAGCTGGTGCAGCAACTCTGGAAAACAGTATGGAGGTTCCTCAAAAAGTTGAAAATAGAGCTACCCTACGACCCAGCAACTGCACTACTGGGTAGTTACCCCAAAGTTACAAATGTAGTGATCCGAAGGGGCACATGCACCCCAATGTTTATAGCAGCAGTGTCCAGAATAGCCAAATTATGGAAAGAGCCTAGATGTCCATCAACAGATGAATGGATAAAGAAGATGTGGTGTATATATACAATGGAATATTACGCAGCCATCAAAAAAAATGAAATCTTGCCATTTGCAACGACGTGGATGGAACCAGAGGGTATTATGCTAAGCGAAAGAAGTCAATCAGAGAAAGCTAAGTATCATATGATCTCACTGATATGAGGATTTTGAGAAATAAGACAGAGGATCATAGATAGGGGAAGGGAGGGAAAAATGAAACAAGATGAAACCAGAGAGGGAGACAAACCAAAACAGACTCTTAATCTCAGGAAACAAACTGATGGTCGCTGGAGTGGGGGTGGGGTGGGAGGGATGGGGTGACTGGGTGATGGACATTGGGGAGTTATACTATGGTGAGCACTGTGAATTGTGTAAGACTGATAAATCACAGACCTGTACCCCTGAAACAAATAATATATTATATGTTAATAAAAAAATTAAAAAAAAAAATCGGCCTCAGTTTCCTCCTTTTTAAAATGGACTTGCAGGGGTGCCTGGGTGGCTCAGTTGGTTAAGCATCTGCCTTCAGCTCAGGTCATGATCTCGGGGTCCTGGGATCGAGTCCCATGTTGGGCTCCCTGCTCAGCAGGGAGCCTGCTTCTCCCTCTGCCCCTTGCTCCCGCTCATGCTCGCTCAAGCTCTCTCTCAAATAAATAAAATCTTTAAAAGAAAATGGACTTGCAGGTATGAGCTGAGAAGGAATAGGACAGGAACATCTTGATGCTCTGCAAACATAAGGGTGCATCAAGTGCCACCTTGGTCCAAAAAGAAACATCCGTGCTGATCAGGTCAATCCTAGTTGGCCATGCCTTCTATGCCTGAGGAAGGCTGAGGAAGGAGTCCTGGGTGGGCCTTGATGACCCACCTTCCCTGGCCATGACGGTGCTGGGGGGCAGGGGCAGAGCCCTGACCCAAGGGCAGCCAATGCAACAACTTGCCAGTGGTCAATAGCCTAGCAAGAAATGTGCCTAAATGGGGTACACCAGGCCAATCAAATTATCTTTCTCTTTCTTGGAGATGCACCTGATGTATGGAAAGGGAGTCCCAGAGTTAAGAGGGAAGCAGACACAGAGCTACACAGAGAAGAGCCAAGGCCTCTTGATTGATGGGATCCAGAAATTTCTGCTGTTGAGGGTGTCATAAGAGTCTGGTAGCCAGACTTGGAAAGATCTGCCCATTTCAGGCACTGGGAGGCCTGGCTATGCCTTGGTTCCACATCCTCCTCCTAGAGAGCCTCGCTGGTTTTTCCCACATTCCAACTAGCTACATTTCCTTTTCCCTTTATTGTCCCTGCCTCCTTGCAGGGGACTGCCCCATCAAAGTAACCTTGCGGCCAAGGAGTCCATCCTATTCCCAAGTCCATTCTCAGAAAAGAAAAACAAAAACAAGCATCCAAAAGTTGTACTTGAGCTGGATGAAGTGTCCTCATTTTTTCTTTATTATTTTGAAAAGAATGGACCTTTATAGAATTAAGATTTGTAAACTCCAGAAATAATGCTAACATGAAAATCGGGACTTCCAGGTCACAGACACTTGAGGCTGCTGGGGCACATGGTATTGTTCCACACGATTAGTGATGCCCTACCAGTCTGCGCCACCTGGGCCACCACGGCATCATGAGCAATTACCCTCAGCCTGTGGGGTTTTATCACCACTGTGCTCTATACACTATATAGCGAATTGTTGTTCAGTGAATATAAGGGCGAGTTGTGTGTGTTTTTATAAAGGAATGATCATTTGAAAAAATCCTTGTGGAGTGCTCTGTTGTTTAAAACTCCCAGTGTGGGGCGCCTGGGTGGCTCAGTCATTAGGCATCCACCTTCAGCTCAGGTCATGATCCCAGGGTCCTGGGATCGAGCCCCGCATTGGGCTCCCTGCTCCGTGGGAAGCCTGCTTCTCTGTCTCCCACTTCCTCTGCTTGTGTTCCCTTTCTCGCTGTGTCTCTCTCTGTCAAATAAATAAAATCTTAAAAAATAAAACTCCCAGTGTTTGTACTCTTAGGTAAACAATCTTCTTCTAGAAATAGGTGCACCATTTTAGCACCTTCTCATGGGAGTCAAATTAACATACCTTCCTCTGCCAAACAGATGATAGTTTTGGGTTTTCCACTGACCAGATGGGCTTTTGGAGTTGGTTTGTGTGTCTTGGGGGTGGCAGAAGCCAGGATCTCTTTGGGTTGAGGAAGAAGGCCAACTACTGCATAGCTTCAACATGAAAAGCCAATGAGAATCACTGAATAGGAAGGCTGGAAGGGCCTGAAGTTCACCTTGTTTGCACTCCTTATTTTATAGATGAGGAAACTGAGGCCCAGCATGGGGAGGGACTTTTCCAGAGTCACAGAGTGAGATGACATACGGATTATCTCAAATAGTAGCCTGAGAGAAAGGGTACTTCCTAAAGTGGTAACAGCAGGTATGGTGAGGGAAGTGGCATGGCCTGAAGAGACATTTAGATCTGGGTCCAAATCCCACATCCGTCATTTAGCAGGGGGTCACCTTGGGAACATCACAGCGTCCCTAAGCCTCAGTTTCCACTTGGCTAAAATGGGGATATAATTCCTTCCTATTGAGGTTGTCACAAGGAATGAAAGAGATACTCCAGGTGAATACACCTGGTACAGCATCTGGCTCATAAATGTGAGTTTCCACCTTCTAGAGGTCACAGTGTAGGTCATTTTTCAGTAAATGATTTAAATTCAGTATTCCAGTGTTTTTCCCTCTCTATTTTACATAAAGGATAGTCCCTTATAATAAAACATTCTCAGTAAGACTATGTCCAATGGGCTCTGGAGCCACTAAGAAGCTAAGAGGAAGTTATAAATAGCTCCAGGCTCTGGAACAAAAGGAAGAAACTGGGTCTTAGTGGGCAGAGTGTGAAAAGCTCCTGCCCACCTCTCCTCCCTCCAGATGCAGATCTGGGCCCTCTCCTGACACATCCCGACAGCAAGCCTTCCCTCCTCAGCTGGGGCTTGGCTCCCAGCCCTTCTCTACACCTCTCTGGGGCCATCATGGGATAGGTGCTGGCTTTCTCTTTAACAGTCTGGCTGGAATCAGAGGAGCCAGAAGATTAGTGTAACAACATGCACCAAGGCTGACGTCTTTATGAAGGTCCTTTTCCATTCAGGGAGGCTTTGCCAGCAGCCAGCTGCACCCACCTCCTCTTTCCTCTCCTCAACAGACAGCTCAGAGAATTGCAAAGGTTTATTATTACTTATGCACCCTGCACCGTCCGTTCATCACCGGTGTGGCTCCCCCTAACCTGCACCAGACTTCAGATACAAGCAGTATTTAAGGGATCTTGGTTTGTGCTATCTTTTCCTTCCCTTTTGAACTCACATTTTGGAAAGCCCTTTGTTCTGACCGTATCTAGTTTTAAGACAGTTATGAAAACAACAAAAAAAATTTTTTTAAAGTACACAGCGAAATCCAACGGTTTCTTTACACAGCTGTCCCACATGATAAAGTTGGTCCTTCCACAGATGTAACACCCAATGTAGTCCACATGCTCCAACTTTCAACACAGGCTGACAGTGGGAAGAACTCTGGTTAATCGATACGGATATGGAACGTGAGGTCAAGGTACCCGGAACTAGCAGCAGGAAATAACTATCAGAAGGACCACACTTCAGATCCCGGGTAAATGCCAACTGCTGGGTAAACATCATTAGGAGGAAATGGGCTTCAATAACAAGATTCTTGATGATTCATGAAAGAGGAAAAAAGAAAAAGCAAAAATGTAAAGATATGTTCAAGGATATTGTTGCCGCTCTGTCTAGAGACAGAGAACTGGAAGAAACAATCTGTATGCCCATCAGCAGAGTAATGGTTGCGTAGGTTAGATTCTTGTGGAATATTACACAGCTGTTAGAAAGGTCTTGGAGACATGACCATAATATATTAAGTAAAAAAAGCTACTTGTAGAATAAAATATGTATAGTACAACCACATTTTTGTAAAAAAAGACCCCAAAACCCCCAAACAAAAAACGAACCCCTTCATCTGTCTATATATGTTGCATAAACAAAGGAAAACAAAACTACAGAGAGCTAAACTGTTAGCATTCACTACCTGGGCAGGTTTAGGATTGGAGGTGGGTGGTGGTAGTAGGGAATACTACTGATTTCTTCCCCTAAGAAAGGTGGGAGCAGGAGGTTTACAGTCAGAAGTGAATGATGTCCTATTCTATTTATTTATTTTTAAAGATTTATTTATTTATTTGACAGAGAGAGAGCGAGTGAGACAGAGAGCGAGAGAGAGAGGGAGAGAGAGGGAGAGGGAGAGAGAGCACAAGTGGGGAGGAGAGGGAGAAGCAGGCTCCCCGCTAAGCAGGGAGCCTGACTCGGGGCTTGATCCCAGGACCCTGGGATCATGACCTGAGCTGAAGGCAGATGCTTAACAACTGAGCCACCCAGGCACCCCTGTCCTATTCTATTTAACAGCGCTGCTCCGCTGAGCTCTTCTGTTGGTCTTACCACCATGCTGCCCTGGATGCCATCTTAATGAAGGGAGAGAAATGATGATTGCCTTAACTCATAGTTATCATTCTCTTTTTCCTTAAACCCTTTCGAGGCCAGCACCACTTAGAAATCAAACCCAACTCTGTAACCAATTTTACTGAGTGTTATCTGTCTGCTCCTGGACAAGCATATATTACCTTCAGCACGGTGAGTGAAATGCAACCTGAGTCATCTGTTGGTTGTGTCTATTTATATTTATCTCACCAATCCTGCTTGCCATGCCTGGTCCAAGAACCTTCATGCACAAAGGATTAGAATTTAAAAATGTCTCTCTCCTCTGCAAGGAAGGGGTCTTGGTCTGTGTGTGAGGCAGCAGAAAGAGCATATGCTTGGATCTAGGTTTGAGTCTTCCCTGCTCTCTGCTGGCTGAGCTTATCTGAGGTCCAGTTTGTGCATCTGAGCTAGTGATCCCCGTGAGATACAAACAATTTCAGAGAGGCTGGAATCACAAAGAGTTGTAGTGTTTTTGTAAACGAGGAAACAGTGTTGAAACATAAAGGAAAAAAATACAACGCAAAACCTCAAAGTTGGAAGAAGTAAAATGAGGCTGGTGAAGTGCTCAACTCCACGTTTGGCACATAAGCACTTGATAAATGAGAAACATTGTTATTATTCATGGAGAACACAGCATCCATTTCTAGAAGATTCAGAAAATGCATTGGTCTGCAGAAATGATAAAAGAAGAGAAACCACACATCAGCTCATGTGGATGTCAAGTGGTTTTTGCCTAGCATAAATTGTAGGGGATGTATGCCCATTTGATTTTTTAGTTGACAGGCAGCCATTTTTGCTTACAAGCTAGTTATCTCTGTAATTTCAACCCAAGGGCTGAATTCACTGAAATCTGTTTTTAAAATTACAGAAAAGAAGTCAATCTGAGAGATTTTATTAGCTGCCATTTTAAGGCTTATGAGCAACTTTAAATCTCGATATTAGGTCTGATGGATCAATAACTATTGTCTTGAAAGAAACACCACTGTTCAGAAGGGAGTCATGTAATTTCAGAGAACTGATTTAAGCCTCCTGAAAAATCAGTGATGTGCCAAAGAAATCTGGACTTTTTCCTTTCTCAGCTCACAAATCACACAGGCTACAGCCCTTCTTTCCATCTTCCTGCCCCTACCTACACACCTGCCTAGCTACCAGCCTGCCAAACTAGGGAGTCCTCATCCCTCCCAGACTGCGCGTCTCGGGGGTGCTAATCTTAGACCGAAGTTCTCCATTACGAACTGTCAAGCAAGCTTACTCCGGCACACGAATCATGAGAAAAAGCGTAAAAACTGTAAAAGTACATACTAAATATGTCTTCCAAGCCTGTCGCTGTTCCATGGAGTGTCTGACCAACCTCGCAGCACTGTGGCGGGTGGGACAGGGCTGGGTGCAGACTCCGGCCCTTTAGTCCCATTGCAGAGGGTGGGAGGAGGTATGCACGGCCCCTGCCATGACCTGCACGCGGCACACAAGCTCCATCGTCCCGCACGCCACGCCACAGCCCACAGCTGATCTTGGATCACTTCTAGATTTACTATCCATTATGCGTCAGGCATGTCCTGCTATTCAAGGAAAGCAAGTTAATTAAAACCACAATAAAAACAGAGCAACTCAGGGGCGCCTGGGTGGCTCAGTCGGTTAAGCGGCTGCCTTCGGCTCAGGTCATGATCCCAGGGTCCTGGGATCGAGCCCCACATCCAGCTCCCTGCTCAGTGGAGAGCCTGCTTCTCCCTCTCCCTCTGCCTGCCGCTCTGCCTACTTGTGCTCTCTCTCTCTCTGTCAAATAAATAAATAAAATCTTAAAAAAAAAACAAAACAAAACCAGAGCAACTCAGAAAAGAATCCTGTCATCATTTCCACTTTTCACAACATAAATGGCATCATTTACTAAACGGCCGACTTGACCTCGTCATTTGGATGTTTAATGACGTCTTGAACTTGACAGAAATAAAAATCTTCGTTTTCCCCAAATCTGCTCTTCTCAAAGCCTTTGTTTCTGTAAATGGCAACTCCATCTTCCCAGCTGCTCTGGCCAAAAACCTTGGCATTATCTCCGTCTCTTCTCTTCTTTTCATATCCATATTGTCTATAAGTAAACCTGTCATTTCCACCTTCAAAGTCTATCTAGAATGTGGTCACTGCTTCTCTGCTACTTCTCTGCCACCACGGTCTGAGTCACTGCCGCTCTTCTCTGCCTGGCTGTGATCAACTCCCAACTGCTTTCCCCGCTTCCACCGTTGGCCGCCTACAGTCTGTTCTTAACATAGCAACGGAAGTGATCCTCTGAAAAGGAAAACCAGATTATGTTGCTCCCTGCTCAAAACTCTCTGGCGCTTCCCATCTCACTCCCTTTGGTAAAAGCCAAAGCCCCATGCAGCCCTGACATCTCTCCAGCCTTGCTTCCCATCACTTTCCTCCTGGCTCATTGGGCTCCACAGGCCAACCATCATGGCCCCAGGGCCTTTGCACTTACTTGTTCCTCTGCCTACAGAGTTCTTCCCCCAGTTAACTGCCCTGGGGACCCCTCATTTCTTTGTATCTCTGTTCATATGTCATCTTATTAGAGAGGCCTCCCCCATCACTGAAATAAAATCCATCCCATTCCCATCACTTTCTCTACCCCTTACTCTGCCTCTTTATGTTTCTTATATCCATTTATTACCATCTGAAAAAATAATACATTTATTTGTTTATGACCTCCTCCACCCAGGAGAATGTAAACTCCAGGAAAGAAGGAAATTTTGCTTATTTTGTTCATTGCTGTTTCCCCAGGGACTAGCCCACACAATAAGCATACATGGTAGGCACATGATAAATATTTGTTGAATGAATGAATGAATGAATGACTTGCAGAGACAGTATGAGGTGACTAATAGGCTTGAGATCTCCTTAAGGCAGGAACTGACACTTGATCCTTTTGGTATAAATGAGTAGGGGCTAGCTATATTTTAGGTGGGCTACAGACTGGGGGTGGAGGAGGGAAAGAAGCCCCTAATACAAACACAGTTACTTTAGATTAAGTTCCTGATTTAATTAGCTCTGGGTACATGCACAGGTGGCCATGCAGGGCAGGAGCCCAAGAACACAGGCGGCAGCTCGCCAACAGCTTCCGTGGCCCCCAGGGTCCCCAACATAAATGCATAGCTGGCAACGTCTTCTGGGTCAGGAAAGCTCAATTCTTGTTACATCCCTGGCCTTTCTTGCTCAGGTGTACATCACCATTTGAGAAGGTTCTGCTTCTGTTTCTGGGGATATTTATAAACATCAGGCTTTCCTAGTTCTCAAGCCCTCGGCATCATCAAGGCCACACTATCATGGGGGGAAGGGGGTCATCCCTGAATAGGAAGGACCTCAGCGCCACCAGCTCTCCTGGGCCCACAGAGCCATTTCCCTTCAGGGGTCTCCCTCCTTCCAATTCCTTGCCCTTTTATCTGGGTGTTTTGGATACTGCAATGGTTGGCAAACCACCACAACAAATCCATTTCCAACTGGATTCCAGCTGTAACTCTGCCCAGGGTGCACCTGTGTGACTTTGGCCACAGGTCACTCTCCCTCCCCCATTTTGATTCTTCTATCTGCTGATCTGAAAAAAGTGAGTGATGACGATGAAAACAGTAACAGCACCTGTGCAACCTGCTCATGAGGGATGCTGGTCTGTAATACCATTTTCCTGCTGTATCTTTGTCTTGCTTTGGTATCAGGGTAATGCTGAGTTCACAATGAGTTGGAAAGTACTCCACTCTCTTTTTTTTTTAAATTTTATTATGTTATGTTAATCACCATACATTACATCATTAGTTTTTGATGTAGTGTTCCATGATTCATCGTTTGTGACTTTGCATTATTTCTTAAATTTTTTTTTTTTTTAAGAATTCACCAGTGAACCCATCTGGGCTTAGAGTTTTCTTTGTGGGGAGGTTCTTAACTATATTATCAATTTGGACTATTCTGGTTAATCATTTCTTTTTGAGTGAGCTTTGGTAGTTTGTGCCCTTCAAGGAATTTATTATTTCATCTAAGTTGCTGAATTTACAGACATAAAGTTGTTCAGAATACTCCTTTATTATTCTCTTAATAGTTAACAGCATCTATCGTTCTATCACCTCTCTCATTCCTGATATTGGTAATATGTGTCTTCTTTTTCTCTGTAGCAGTCTGGTTAGAAGTTAATCCATTTAATTGACCGTTGCAGAGTCAGCTTTTGGTTTCATTGATTTTTTCCTATTGTTTTTCTATTTTCTACTTTATTGATCTCTGTTTTGATCTTTTTTATTTCCTTTCTTCTGCTTATTTTGGATTAACTTGTTCTTATTTTTCTAGTATCTTAAAGTAGAAGCTGATGTCATCAATTTGAGACCATTTTTCTTTTCTAATATAAGCACTGAACGCTACAAATTTACCCATAAGTATTGCTTTAGTGACACCCCACAAGTTCTGATATGCTGTTTGCATTACCATTCAGTTCAAAACATTTCTAGTCTTCCTTTTGATTTCTTCTTTGACCCATCTATTATTCATACATGAATTACATAGTTTCCAAACATTTGGAAATTTTAAGAGACTGTTCTGTTATTGGCTTCTAAATTAATTTCACTGTGGTCAGAAAACACTTGAATCCTTTTAAACTTGTATCACTTGAATCCTTTTAAATTTATGGAGACTTGCTTTCTAACCCAGAATATGATCTATCTTGGAAAATGTTCTGTATGCACTTCCAAAGAATGTACATTCTGCTGTTATTGGGTAGAGCGTTCTATAAATGTCAGTTGGGTCATGCTGGTGGATAACGCTGTTCAAGTCTACTACATCCTTGCTGACTTTCTGTCTAATTGTTCTATCAATTTTTGAGAGAAGAGTGTTGAAATCTCATAATTGTGGCAATGTCTATTTCCCTTTGCACTTCCATGAGTTTTTGCTTCGTGTATTTTGAAGCTCTCTTATGAGGTACATAAACATTTAGGGTTGCTATGTTCTCTTGATGAAGGACCCCTTTATTAAATTATGAAACCACCTTCTTTATCCGCAATATTCTTTGTTCTGAATTCTACTTTAACTGATATTCATATAGCCACCAAAGCTTTCTTTTGATTGGTGTTAGCATGACAGATCTTTCCTATCCTTTTGCTTTTATTTGTATCTTTATATTTAAAGTGCGTTTCTTGCAGCCAGCATGTAGTTGAATCTTGCTTTCTTATCTAATTGGACATTCTCTGCCTGTTTCAGTTACAATTAGTGCATTTAGTTTTAATGTGATTATTGACATGGTTAGGATAAAGTCCATCATCTTGGTATTTGTTATTTCTCTTTTCTTTCTTTTTTTTTAAAGATTTTATTTATTTATTTGACACAGAAAAAGAGAGTGAGAGAGAGAGAGTGCACAAGCAGGGGGAGAGGCAGGCCGAGGGAGAGGGAGAAGCAGGCTCCCCGCTGAGCAGGGAGCCCGATGTGGGGCTTGATCCCAGGACCCTGAGATCATGACTTGAGCCCAAGGCAGACGCTTAACTGACTGAGCCACCCAGGCGCCCCTCTATTTCTCTTTTCTGATCTCAGTTCCCTTTTCTCTCTTTTTCTGCATTCTTTTGGATTAACCGAATATTTTTCATTCTTCCATTTTGTCTCTCTTGTTGGCTTATTAGCTATAACTCTTTGTTTTGCTATTTTAGTGCTTGTTTTACAATTTATAGGATACATTTTAAAGTTATAACAGTATACCTTTAAATGATATTATATCACTTCACAAGTAGTATGAGAATCTAATAGTAGTACATTATCATTTCTCCTCTCTGACCTTTATGTTGGCACACAATTTTACTTTTACATAGGTTTAAACCCAACAATGTGTTGTTATTATTTCTGGTTACACAGTCAGATACCTTTTAAAAAGATTTAAACAATAAGAAAGAAATAGTGTAGGGGGTGGGGTCGAATGGAGTTGGCGGGGGAGAAAGAGTTTATTTACCCACATAGTTACTATTTCCAGTGATCTTCATTCTTTGTAAATGAAATCCCTATTTCCATCTGTAATCATATTTTTTCCCTGAAGGACTTCCTTTAATATTTCTTATAGTACATAACTGCTGTGATAAATTCTTTCAGCTTTTTTTGTGTCTGACAAGTCTCTATTTTGCCTTTATTTTTGAAAGATATTTTCACTGGGTGTAGAATTCTAGGTTGACAGTTTTTACTTTTAGTACTTTCAAGATGTTGTTATACCATGCTCTTGCTGCTATCGTTCCCAGTGAGAATTCTGTCATCCTTGTCTTTGGTCCTCTGTGCATAACATATTTTACTTCTCTGCTTACCCTAAAACTTTGTCTTCATTGCTGGTTTGTAGTCATTTGATTATGGTGTACAGTGGTGTCATTTTATTCATGTGTCTTGGATTGGGTTTCATTGAGCTTCTTGGATCTGTGGTTTTATAGTTGTCACTCCGCATGGAAAACTTTTGGCCACTGTTTTCCTCCTCCCTTTCATAGACTCCAATTACCTGCATATTTGACTGCTTAACATTGTCCCATAGTTCATTAATGCTCTTTTAATTTTGGAAAATTCTTTTTCTGTATTTTATTTTGGAGTAGTTTCATTTCCTACTCTTCAGTTTCACTTTTTTTTTTTTCCTGCAATATCTAAGCTGCCATTCATCCCATACACTATTTTTCACTGCAGACACTGTTAGCTTCATTTCTAGAAGTTCAGTTTGGGTCGTTTTATATCATCCATGTGTCTACTTAATTTTTGAAACATATGGGATACAGGTATAATAACTGTTTTAGAATAACTAATTCTAAAATCTTTGTCAACTCTCGGTTTATTTTGATTAGTATTTTCCTCGTTATAGGCCATGTTTCTTGGCTTCTTTGTATGCCTGATAATCTTTGACTGGGTTTTACCTTGGTCCACGCTGAATATCTTTGTCTTTTTATAATCTCAAGCTTTGGTTCTGGAATGCAGTTAAATTACTTACTTTGACCTTCCTGGGTCCTAATTTATGATTTTTTAGACTAGTCCAGAGCACTGTTCAGTCTGGGACTAATTATTAGTCTTCATGAGGTAAAACTCTTTTAAGTGCTCTACTCAATTCTCCAAAAGTTATGAGTTATGAGGTTTCCCAGTCTGACTGGTAGAGAGTCTCAGCCCTGTATGAGAGCTAAGCACTGTTCCCTCCAACCCTTTTGGGTGATCCCTTTCCCAGTCTCAGGAAGCTTCTATACAGCAAGTACCCCTCCGCAGATCTCCATAGCTCGATCTCCATATGGCTCTCTCCTCTCTAGGACCTGGCCCTGTGCACTCTGGCCTCTTTGGTCTCCCTGGACTCTCACAATCCCTCTCTTCACCTCAGGAAGTCCCCTGGGCTCTACCTGGGTTCCCCTCCCTACACCACGGCCTGGAAACTCTCTCAAGACAAAAGCTAGGGAACTTGTAGGGCTCACCTCATTTGTTTCTCATCTCTTAAGGATTACTGCCTGTCACTGACTGATGTCCAATGTCTTATAAACCATCGCTTTACGGTTTGTCCTTTGTTGTTGTTATTTCAGGCAGGAAAATGTCCCTGTTACTCCGTCTTGGCCCCCAAATAGCATTTTTGTATGTCTGTGTGTACATTCATATTGGGGGCACTATTATTATCATTACAACTAGTCCTGTAAGTGTGGTTGATTTACACTTGTGCTGATAAGCTGTCTTTCTTTCCAGAGTATATATTTAATAAATGCTTGTCAAAACGAATAGGCTATAATTGCCTCCCTTATGCTTTTGTAACTTGTTGGAGATGTAAAGGTGATCAATAGAATACTGGCCTATTTTAATAATATGAACTTCTAAGTTCTTTTGAGGAAATTCAGTATATACCATAAATCAAGAGTTAATTTAGCAAAAAGCAACAAGCAAAAAGAAGCATGGAACCAAGAATCTGGTAGATTTGCAACAAAGATTCCATTCAGGTTCATTCATTTACTGAAAGCTAAACCAATGGACTGGAGAAAGCAGGTCAGGATTGTAGATAGCTTTCATTCCTACCATGAATGTTGACTGCTTTCAGTCCCACCATGGATACTCTTTGCATGGGAGAAAATGACCATTTTCTCAGAGGAGAAGTTTGCACAGGGACCTTCAGACCCCAGGTACTTAAGCAGTTGGGGCTGTTGCCATCAGCTCTGTGCCCTGGAGGGGCCCCCATGCACGGCTGCCGAGCAACGCCCCCCTCCCCCGGGGAGGGTAGCAGGGAAAGCAGGCCAGTGCACCAGCCAGCCTCTGTTCGGGCTCCCTCAGCGGGGGGCAGGGGGGTGGTGGTGCAGAGGTCAGGTCCCCTCAGAGCCAGCTGGCCGCCTCCCACATGCAAGCCCAGCAAGTCAGCCCCAACTGCCCGGTTTCCGTTCTCTGTGGCTCCATGGTTCCTGGTGCAACTTCTGGTGGAAGCAAATGCAGCCGACACAAACAGCCCCTCAATCCTGTTCTTGGCATGCTAGTGTCAAAATTCAGTTGAAGAAGTAAAAGGCAAACATTACCTCAGCTCCTGCTAGAGAAGTTGTTTGAGCTCAAAGAAACCGGAGGGAGAGAGTGTCTCCACTGCTCTGATTTCCTCACACATTTCTGCCATCTGCAGGAAAGATCCACCAAACGCCTCCCCAGCCCCGGGGAAAAAAAAAGCTCTTCAACACATCTGTCAACTCATTTCTGGAAAGTGAGCTTCCACACTGGGAATTCTAAAAAGTGTGTGTTGGGCGGGGGGTGGGGGATGTCCGGAGCACTGGGTTTAGCAACATCCTTCATGGTGACTTGGAGGCTGGCTGGGTAGGCTGGCAACAGGGGCCTCAGGCATCCTTAGGCTCAATTCACAGCCACCTAGAACAGTGGTTCCTCACCTTACTGATGCCCCGGACCCCTCTGCCAGGCTGCTGAAGCCTATGGCCACTTCTCAGAGCAGCCTTTACAATGCATAAAATAAAATAGATCAGATTATAAAGGAAACCAATTGAACTGAGATACAGTTATCAAAATAATAAACAATATAAAATTAATAGAAGTATTTCCTTACAGACACATTAAACAACACAATCTAGTAGCAGTTCTAAAAACTACCTTCATTTCAAAGCAGGGATGAGTATTCATGACATTTCTAGACATCCGTAAAGTGATGTAAAAGTAAATGATCTCTTGGGGCGCCTGGGTGGCTCAGTCGTTAAGCGTCTGCCTTCGGCTCAGGTCACGATCCCAGCGTCCTGGGATCGAGCCCCGCATCGGGCTCCCTGCTCCGCAGGAAGCCTGCTTCTCCCTCTCCCACTCCCCCTGCTTGTGTTCCCTCTCTCGCTGTGTCTTTCTCTGTCAAATAAATAAATAAAATCTTTAAAAAAAAAAAAAAGTAAATGATCTCTTTTGGCGACAACAACCCAGGTGCTTTGTTGCCTATGGTCATAACGGCAAGGAACACCACATTTCAGTGAGAGGCTAATGAAAAGAAAAATGCAACGTTTTACCTCATTCAGGTGTACAGACCTGTCTGTGGGCCCCAGGACTCCTAGATTAAGAAGACATTTCTTTTCCTGAGCTTTTGGGAGAGAGCAGTGCACTGGAGACCAGGGTCCCAGGCCCCAACCTGGGGGCCTCTAATCAGCTGGGAGCCTCAAACTTTTAACCAGTAAGTTGGAGATCACACATCTCTTGCCTACTTCTCCACCTTCAGTGTCTTCCCGCAAAGGCTGGTGCTGGGTGGGGGTGTCCTCTGGAGTTCCAAGTACTCTGTGTCTACTCTTATCTGTTTTCTCATCTGTGGTGTAATGACCTGCTTGGCCCATCTGTCCCCACCTCTTGCACAAGGCAGCAATAATGGCTCATTTATCATTGTGTTCTTGTGTCAAGCACAAGGCTTGGCACACAGGAGACCATTCCTATATATTTACTGACTGAACAGATAAATGGACAGATGAAGGCTGTGACCACACCTAGTTTCTCTCTCTCGTTATAAAAATATTCCTTATTTTACACCAGCAGTTTCTCAACCCTAGTTATATAAGTGAGCATTGCTTTACGAGGTTTTAGAAACTACTGAGACCCCAGATGCAACCCCAGAGACTCAGATGCCTGTGGTCTGGGGCGGGGCCCTGGCCTCTGTCTGTTTTTAAAACCACCCCAGGTACAGCCAGAGTTGAGACCCCCACAGTAGCACAGAACAGTAGCTGAAGTCAGAGTGCAGTGCTCCCAGATGAACTTCTTTTCTAGAGCCAGCAAGATGAAATTAGTGCAGAATTCTGAACTCTGCGAGGGGCTAAACACAGAAATTGAGTTTCTGACCCTCAGAGTCAGGTCACAGTTCTGAATCCAGCAACATCAGTAATATCTGAACTACATTCTCAGACTTAGATGAAAAATCTGGGGCTTGACAGTGAAGACCATGAAACAAATTATTGCAAACGCCACGGACAAGCACTCTGAGGCCCCACGCTCCCTCCCCTTGTGGCAAGAAGTCCTTATGAATAGGGCCCATCCTGGTTAAGCAGCACACCTTCTGGGGGACAGATCCCTGGCTGGGTGGTTTCCTAATCTACAAAGTCGGGAGGATAATAATAATAACAAGGCCAACCTCAAGGTATTGTTGCAGGAACTGAAAGATGGTATGGGGCAGAAAGCATTCTGTAAGCAGCTCATACATGCTATCAAGATTAATTCTTTACTATTAGTATTAGTATTTAGTTATGGTCACTTCACTTTACTGTGTTTTTCAGATACTGTGTTTTTTATGAAGTGAAGGTTTGTGTCAACCCTGTGCTGGGCAAGTCTGTTGGTGCCATTTTTCTAACAGTATTTGCTCGCTTCCTGTGTGTGTGTCACATACTGGTAATTCTCACAGTATTTCTAACTATCTCATTATTATTATTATTATATTTGAATTGCTGCAATCTCATGATAAAACTTTAATGGATTAGAAGCTGCTTCTTATGAGCGAGCAAAAAAAGTGGCTTCTTGAGATGGAAACTCCTGGTCAAGATGCTGTGAAGATTGTTGAAATGACAACAAAGCATTTAGAATATTACATAGACTGAGTTAATAAAGCAGTGGCAGGGTTTGAGAGGATTGAGTCTGATTTTGAAAGAAGTTCTCCTGTGGGTAAATGCTATCAAACAGCATCACATGCTATAGAGAAATCTTTCTTGAAAGGAGGAGTTGATCGATGCAGCAAACTTCATTGTTGCTTTATTTTAGGAAATCGGCACAGTCACCCCGGCCTTCGGTAACCGCCACCCTGATCAGTCAGCAGCCACCATGTCGAGGCAGGACCCTCCACCAGCAAAAAGAATATGACCCGCTGAAAGCTTAGATGATGATTAGCATTTTTTAGCAATAATGTGTTTTTTAATTAAGGTATAAATGTTGTTTTTTAGACATAATGTTACTGCACACTTAATCGACAACAGTATAGTGTAAACGTAACTTTTATATGCACAGGGAAACCAAAAAACTCATCTGACTTGCTTTACTGCGGTGTTCTGGAACGGAACCTGCAATATCTCCGAGATGTGCCTGTACCGCATTCTACCAATTGAGTTCTTCCAGGTGGAAAGACCTTGTGGATTACGGATGCCAGGTCAGACTCCCCGCATTCAAGGTCTGCCTCCACTTACCCACTGAGCCATCTTATGCAAATCACCTAACCTTATCATGCCTTATCTGTAATAAAGGTATGTACCTCGGGTTTTTGGAAGGTTTGGCTGAGTGAGGTAAAACACTTAAAGCACCTAGAACATCTTCTAAAACTTAAGCTTTGCATCAGAATCACCTGGAGGGCTTGTTAAAACACTGATTGCTGGGTCCCTCTCAAGAGCTTTTGATGCAGTAGATCTGGGCTGGGAACGGAGAATGTGCACATCTAATACGCTCCTAGGGACCCATGGCATTGCTGGCCTGGGAACCACATTTTGAGAACCACTGGCTGAGAACCAAGCCTGGCATACAGTAAGCACCAACTCAGTGTTAGCTGCTATTATCTTTTCCTGGGCTCTACTTTCTTAACCGCTGAGCAAAACCTTGCGTGCTCCAATGCCACTCGGTACTGCCTTCCTGTAGAAGCCAGTTCGAATTCTACCTGTGGAGGTTCCCAAAGTGTGGACCCAAGATAAGCTGCACCAGCACCACATGGGAGCTTACTTATAATGGGTCTTGGGCCCCAACCCAGATCTAGTGAATTGGGATTTACGGGGGTGAGGCACAATATCGTGGGCTCTAACATCCTTCCGGGTGACTCTACTACATACCGACTCTCAGAACTCCTGCTCTAGTAGAAAATCACCAGGACCGCTGCAACAAGCCTCCTGAAAATGGCCAGGGAGGCAGGACAGCTTAAGGTCCAGAGTATAGGTTTTGGTTGAGTTGGAGACCTGGCTCAGCTTCTTTGCCACCTTGGGGCCATGAGTTATGACACTCATTTAAGCCTCAGTTTCCCCGGCTGTAAAATGGGTACCATTATAGGACCTACCTCATAGGAACCTCAGATGCTGCAAACGACACATGATAACTGTTCAGGGAATGTTAGTTGCCACTCTTACCCTCTTTATCATTGCTGTGATGTGTCCTATCTCAAAGTGATTTGAGACAGCTTATTAAAAAAAGACATAAACATATAGGTGCACAGGATAGCTAAAATAAAGCCCTTTTTTAAGAAAAGGAAATAAAAATGTATCACACAGAAAGTGGGGAGCATGAGGGTTGAAACTGTCACTGCAATTGTCTGAGCATGAGGTCTGAAAGTCCCCGAAGGCCAGAGCAGAGGGGAAATGCAGAGGTCCTACAGTCTACGGTTTCCACTGCCTTAAAAGGGGAAGGAGGCCAGCTCTTTTTCATCCCTCTGCCACCCCACCTCTAAATCTAGGAGAATCTGATCCCATAAACCTCTGCACCAAGGCCCTGTGTACCAAGAAGGGAATTTCCTCTAGCTTGCTTGATGTACCTGTTTCTTTAATTAATTCTCATCAAGAGCCACAGGTAAAATCCTTAGATCCCAGAAGATGAGAGATGTCACACTCACTTTGGGTGCCGAATATCAGGGACAGAGCGATTCAGGGAGATTTTATCACTGACGTAAATGTTAAATCCATTTTCTCGGTACGCCTGATCCACTCTCTCAGCGTCAGTCATGGGGTAAGGTCTCCCTTGTTCTCCATTTCCTAGGAGCAAAGAGCAAAGTCAATGTTGCTAATTGAATGGAGTGGGGGAAGGGGGATGAAAGATCTGATTAAAGCACAGAGATCAAACTTTATACGTGGATACAGAGTAGACCTCCAGATTTTGCAGGGGGAGTCTAAAGAGGGGAGGGGAACGAGCATTTTTTCAGCCATGCCCATGTCACACACTTTACAGACCGGCTCTCACGTCATTCCCACAGCAAGCCATCAGGGTGGACATGCGAGCCTTCATTCTATGGGTGGATAAACTGGGACTCAAGAAGGTTATAAGAGCAGGTTTGTGGGCTCTAAAGTCCATGCTTCCCCTACTCTGCCAGGGGCCCGAGACATCCCTGACCATGGCATCCCATCAGCTGGACAGGAGGCCAGATCTACTTCATATGAGCTGATCGACCTTGGGCCAGTCACACCAACTCTCTGAACGGATGGAAGTAGGCCCAGCCCTTGGCCCCACCTGTCAGCTTGCAGCTTCCCATCAAGCTGATGTTGTCAACATGTACTTTGCAAAGTAAATAGGGTGTTGCTCAGGAAGATGAGGTGATTTTTAACAAGCTGATTTTATGGCCATTTCTTCAAGACTCTCTCCAGTTGCAGATTACTACATCCATCCAGCCAGATGAGAGAGAGGACGCTGCCATCTGTAACTCGGAAGGCTCCACGATAAGACGCTGCTGGCTCATGCCCAGGACAGACTCCACAAGGGACACAAATGCAGCCGGCAGAACCAGGAGAGCCAGAAGCATCTGCGTGGGGAGGGAAGTTCCAGGAGGGCAGTACAGGGGAGTGACTCAGAGTTCAGGCCCTAGAGGGCGGCAGAGTGCAGCTTGAAGCCCAAACCTGCACTCGCGGCTTTGTGTTATCCTGGACGTGTCGTTTGCCTTTCTCTGATTGGGCTTTGCCCTACGTATTAATGGGGAAAAGAAGGTTCAATGTAATGATTAAGGAGATAATGCAGGGCAAAATGCTTGGTACAGAGTTAGCACTCCACACAAGCTGATTATTATTACTCTTAATAATGTCTCCACTGCTTACTCTTTTTCTTGCTAATTAGCTCCATGTTCTAATAATTCTGGTAATGATAACTGCCTGGAAAATCAGCTTTTTTCAACTGTTTCCTTTCTCAGTTTAAGCAGCACCCACCCCTACTTCATTTTCAATCACTGCCCTACAGAAAAATGCATGTCATGTTTTTAGACTTCCCTGACCATTGGTTATTATATCAGCTCTATTAGAGCCCTGTTGTAGTCTGGTTTTTTCATAATGTAATCTAAAAAAAAAAAATCAATAGTGGTGGGTGCTTTTAACTGAGATAAAAATGAATAAAATACCAATCCCTATATTTCTATGGTGCTTTCCAGTATTGTAAAGTTGCTTCATACCCATCACTTTATTTGTGTCACCTTCACAACAACACCCTGAGGTTGTCTGAGCAGGAAGCATGAGCCCCACAGACACATGGGGAAACCGAGGCTCCAGGAGCATGGGATCTCTCTGATGGTCATGTGGTTGGTCAGTGGTGCCAGAGCTGCCGTCCTGACTCCTAGTCCAGGCTCTCTAGAGATGATTTTCCACATAATTTCTATAAACCCCACCCCTCCCCACCCCTTCCCAACTTCCCAGTGTAACAGGAACTGCTCCAAAGACTAATTAGCCAAAGAAAACTTTAGCTGAAGCCTGCTAAGTCCATTCAACCTCGTGGCTACAGAGCTGGGTAGGGGTCGACTCTGTCCTCCAGACCTGGGTTCGAGTCCCAAGCCTGCGTCTTTCTCACTGTGTGACTGCAGGCAGATCACCCCACATCTCTGAGCTCCAGGTTCCTTCTCATCAAATGGGCCACAAAGGGTGACTCGGGGTTTCCTTGAGAAAATGTGCGAAGTGTGGAGCATGGGCCTTGCTTACTGCAGGTGTTTAATAAATGTTGGCTCTTACCATGACTGCTCCTCATTTTAGTGGTAAACTATCTCATAAGGGGGTAGACATTGTTTATCACCCAATAAAGGTGGTGGGGAGAACTCCTGAAGGCAGTGGATGGTGATGTGAGTGGAGAAAGGGATCAGCTAACAGGTGAAAAGGGAGACCCCCAAGAAGCAGGGGAAGGGATGACGGCAAATGGAGAGGGAGTGAAAAGGAGGTCCAGACATGCCTGCTAAACATGCACACGTGTGTGCACACATGCGTACGTGCCCTTCACAGGACCCTCGAGTGCTCGATACTGTTCTCCATACCTACGCGCTGGGCGTCCCTCCTGATGGCTTCTTTGTCATGCCAATCCTTCAGCTTTTGCCCATCTCCCACGAAAAATATCTTCTTCTGCTGATTGTGGGAGCCCTTAAAAAAAGATAAAAACAGTGAAAACGAAGGAAAGGGAAAATAAGTTGAATAACAGAGACCCGTAAATTGCACTATCTACTGGAGCTTTTGTCTGTCATCATCTGCTCATTTATGAATTCCCTCAATCTACGTTTGTTAGAGCTGCCGTATGCCAGTCAGGTGGGCAAAGGTCAGAAGGATGACAGGTACACACTGTCCACCCTCCTGGTACTCAGAAACTAGCGGGAGAGAAAACAGATGGACAGACAGTCCTTTCCCCCAAGGGAGAAAGCAATAAGTGTAGCTCCATCCAATAGAAATATGGGAGCCACAAATGTGAGCCACATGTGTAACTTTAAATTTTCTAGTATTCACACCAAAAAAATAAAAATAAAAAACAGATGAATCAGTTTTGATAATATATTTTACTTAACCCAGTATATTCTATCTAAAA
Organism: Halichoerus grypus; assembly: GCF_964656455.1. Taxonomy (NCBI): domain Eukaryota; kingdom Metazoa; phylum Chordata; class Mammalia; order Carnivora; family Phocidae; genus Halichoerus; species Halichoerus grypus. The sequence continues at coordinate 45,035,502 of NC_135713.1, read as the reverse complement.
TATTATCGTTTCAATACACGGTGTAAAAAATCACTGAGATATTTTATATACTTTTTTTTTTTGTACTAAGCCTTTGAAATCCTTTTCTTTTTTAAAGATTTTATTAATTTATTTGTCAGAGGGAGAGACAGAGAGAGTGAGCACAAGCAGGGGGAGCGGCAGGGAGAGGGAGAGGCAGGCTCCCTGCTAAGCAGGGAGCCCGATGTGGGGCTCGATCCCAGGACCCTGGGATCATGAACCTGAGCCACCCAGGCATCCCCTAAGCCTTTGAAATCCAGTATGTATTTTACACTTGTATTCATCTCAATTCAGACCTTTCCAGGTGGCTCATGGCTACATACTGGGCAGGGCAGGTAAGTGAACCTCAAATCAGTGGCCTGGAGAAAGGGCTATAGGAGTTGACTTTCACTTGGGAGAACGGGGGAAAATTTCACAGACTTAAGAGCATTTGGGCTAAGCTTCAGGTAAGCAGAAATGACAGGCAGGGCAAGACTCCCAGGTGCAGTGGAGAGTGGCAGAGCTGGGCTGGGCCTGAGGAGCTCTGAGCCCAGGAGCAGAAGTTGGGTCTTGGTCACTTCTATAGTCCCAATGGCTCAGTCCCAAAGAGGGTGAACATTCGGCCATTGTGTGTGGAATGTATGAACAAGCAATTGGATGGCTGAAAGAATATGGGAATATACAGCAGTCACAAGAGAGCAGTCCCCAGGAGCTGGGCTCTGAAGGCATTTATTGTGTCTGGGAGGTAAGTCCATCCTGGTGGGCCTCTTAGGAGGCCCTATTAGGGCCTATTAATCCCTAATTAAAGGAATTTCATTCCAGTATCTGGGGTCATCAGAAGGCACCAAATGCTTCCCCATGCCAAGAGTCAAGTCTAAAGACTTGGCCCTGGGGCTCAGTTAGAGCCTTCCCCAGGTAACACTGCACCGCACAGCTGTTTAAATATCTTCCTGTGTTCATGCAAATGAGAATAGCTTTCCACATCACCTTGCCCATTAAAAATCCTGCAGACTTATTCTTGCCACTGTGGCATGCAAGATCCAATAGTCCTATTTCCTATGTAATAAGCTACGAAGGCCCTGAGCATGTGGCATGCTGCAACATTAGCACTAACAAGAAGCCAGCAGAATAAAATCATCCCCAAGCCTGTTTATTAAGTCTCTGGCTGATCCTTGTGTTAGCAGATTTTCCACAACGGCTCAATATCCTTACATCAGCTCTAATGATAATAACAGTCCTTGGCGTTCCCTCTCCTACAGACCTCTCTGAGCTGTGAGGAGAAAGTTCTGAAAGTTAGCATGCCAGATGTGTTGGTCAGAGAGGGAAAGAAAACTGGAAACAAAGCCCACATGCCTACGAACAGTTCGCGGGGTTCTCAGAAATCACAGAAGCTGAGCTGGAAGTTCCTCCAGCAAGTTTCAACTGTGTGTTCAGCTACATTTCTACGGGAGACACTCAGCACTGCCTTGGGAGGAGGGGTGCTGAGAGTGGGAGCTCGACCCCCTTTCAACCAGACCAGCAAGGCATCTGTTTTTTTTTTTTTTTTTAAAGATCTTATTTATTTATTTGACAGAGAGAGACACAGCGAAAGAGGGAACACAGGCAGGGGGAGTGGGAGAGGGAGAAGCAGGCTTCCCGCTGAGCAGGGAGCCCGATGCAGGGCTCTATCCCAGGACCCTGGGATCATGACCTGAGCCGAAGGCAGACGCTCAACGACTGAGCCACCCAGGCGCCCCAAGGCATCTGTTTTTTGAACTACGGTTCCATGTGGATTTCATTTTAAAAAGGCCCTTGGCTAAAAACAAATTGACAATCAAATCTCCAAACAAGTGAATAAATATACTTGGAAATTGACTGGGGCCACTTTCCTATTTCACACACAGAGCAGCCGAGCCCTGGGGTGGGTCAGGGACCTGCCCAAGGCAAAAGCCTCCATTGCTAAGATGTCAAGAGGGATGGGTCAACGGCTGTTTAGCAATCTTTTCTCCAGCCCCACCTCCCAATTCCTTTTCCCTCTTCTGCTACCCAAAGACTGGGAACTTCAGTTGACTGCTTAGGTCACTGGTGGAATGAAGAAGCTCGGCAAGCTGAGGCTACCTTAATGGAAGGAGCCCATCTAAAGAGGTTCTCAAAGTGTGAGCAGCACTGCCCCACCCGGGACCTCATTAGAAATGTTAATTCCTGGGGCGCCTGGGTGGCTCAGTCAGTTAAGTGTCTGCCTTCAGCTCAGGTCATGATCTCAGGGTCCTGGGACTGGCCCCTGCGCTCGGGCTCCCTGCTCCGCGGGGTCTGCTTCGCCCTCTCTCCACTCATGTGCTCTGTCTCGCTCTCAAATAAATAAATAAATAAAATCTTAAAAAAAAAAAGAAATGTTAATTCCTGGGCCCTGCCCCAGTCCTCCTAAGGCAGAAATTCTGGGGATGAGGCCCTACGATTGGTGTTTTAACAAGTCCTCCAAGAGATTCTGATGTACACTCAGGTTTGAGAACTACTGGTCTAGAATGAAGAAGTCCATAATCCTGCCTGCTTGGGTGCTGGTCAGACCAAACCTGGGCTCTAGTATCTAAGTTGAACAGATAGTTACCATCAAAGGTCACAAAAACCTTAGGTATGGTCGCTGGCAAAAACAAGCTGGTGGCTTTTGAGGTTTTATTTTGTTTTGCTTTGTTTTTTTAATTTCCAGTGTGGAAAAAAAAAGGGAGATTTCCTATTGTTAAGGGTCAGGTGACCCTTAAAGGACAATTTCAAGAGTCTAAAATCCCATGAAGGGCTTTGCTTCCTCCATTTGCTCGTGAAAGTCTTCCCTCGATACTGGGAATGGGGCACGGGATTGAATATCACAGTTGTGACCTCATGGAAGGAGACTCCTTGAATCTTCTCAGAATGGACAGTGAATTGCTGAACTGACAGGGTAGAGAATTAAGGTTCTAAAATTCTGGGAGTTTCACACCCTCAGCTTCTACCACCTGCATTGCCTTTGCTTTCATGGTATTTGACCCTCTGGAATGTTCTTCAGAGATTTATGTTGTTTAGGTGGTTTCAATAGTCCTTCCATCTCCCTAAACTAATAGGACGTCAGAGCCTGCAGACACAGGGAGTTCTGCATGTCTAAGCACATAGTTATAGAGGAACCTCAAATATCCAAGCTAAACAGCTGCTCAGAATCTATTAGTCCACTCCTCTCCCATCTTACAGATGGGGAAGCTGAGGCCCAAAGAGGCCAAGCTACCCAACCAAGGCCACATAAGCAGGCAAGAGGATAGAAGCCATGTTCTTTGATTCCCAGGCTAGTTTTCAGCAAAGAGAGCCCTTGCAGTGTGACCTTCGACAAGCTACAGGAGTCACAAGTGCCCCAGTCTTCCCACCTGGAAAATGGAGACAGCACTACCGACTCAATAGGTACTTTCAGAGGAACTGAGAAAAATCACAAAAACAGAATGTATCCTGAACACTTCCAGAATCTACACATAAAATGTGGACATCAACTCCTTTAGGATTTTAAGAATCTACTGTAAACTGACATCTCATCAAATCACCTTGATACAGAACTCAAATTTTGCTACACGGGTTAAAAAGCTTTCCAATTAAAGGTCTGAGCTTTTGGTAGGAGAAAATTTAGGTTTCAATCCTAAAATCACAGAGCTTTCAGTGCCCAAAGGACCCTTTGAATCCTACCCACAAACCTTAAGAAAAAGTGGTATTTCAGGTGGTTCAGGACTTCTGAGGTCCATCCATGGAAACCCCATGGATAGATCATCAAACTTATCACCAAATGTTTATCAAGACCTACCCCACGCCAGGCACTGTGCTAGGAACTGGGGATGCAGGCATGACAACACAGATCCTGTATAAGTGTTAATGGGGTTTACAGCCAGATCGGTATCTCTCAAAGGGTGGTTTTTGGGAGCCCTCGGCCCTCATTATAGATGTAATTTCCTGGCCCCACCTTGAACCTATTAAATGAAAGTACCTGGGGGGTGGAAGGCCAAAATATGTTTTTAAACACATTCCCCAAGTGATTCTGATTCACAGTAAACCTGGAAAAACCACTTGTCTAAATCCAGCTGCCTCGATTTACAGATATGACATCTGAAGTTAAGAGAATAGAACAGATTTGCCCTAAATCCCATAGCTTGCCAGCCCCAAAGATCAAACCAGATCTGGCTGTTCTCTCCCTGGGATAGACTGTGAGCTTCTGGAAGGCAGGGGCATCTCTTGTTTTGGGCATTTGGCCTATTCCTAGGCTAATACCTGGCCCATCTTAGGCCCTCAATAAATATCAGCTGAATGAGTGAATGGCTGCTCATCAATGGGGCAGGCAGTCTAGTTTAATGACTCAGAGCACTCTGGTTTCAGAGTTGAAAAAAACCTAGGTTTCACTTCCAGGGCAGGTACACCCCAATTTCCTTGACTGATTAACAGGGAAAACTAACAGAATAACCATAACCTGTGGGTTGTTGGGAAAACGAACTGTGCTAATCAACACAAAGCATCTAGCTCAGTGTCCGGCATAAAGTTAGGTCTTCTCAGTAAAGGGGGTCTATTAATACATTATTTTTAGAGAAAGCTTATGATCCAGTGCTTATGATGGGCACGTCAGGGGGAACAGAAGAGGGATGGGAATCAAATAATAAAACTGTAAGCCCTTCAGAGGCAACCTAATACCTGAGCCGATTCAACTGGCCATTGCTGATAACAGGATTTAGAGAGTCTCCTCATTTACAGAAGGGCATGTGCCCATGTAGAAATTCTTCAGACAAGAACAAAGTTCCTAGTTAATAGTGGCATTCTGTGACAGAAAAAACGTCACAAGACTTTCAGCAACAACAGAGGCATGGACGACACTTCTCAAAAGACAGCAATTCCTGTGCAATGGCAATCACTTAATAATGTGCAAGAAAGCATGTCTGGATTTTCAGTCCAGAGGTAGCTGTAAATTTCTTTAATTCTGTAGACTGAAATCTTCATCTATAAAAGCTGTGACTGTTTCGCCTCAGCATCCATCTTTTGCCCTTGGTTTCCAGGGGTCCTGCTGCTACAGGAAGCAAAGGGGTTGGGAGAGCAGGGCAAGAGAGGCGAGGGAGAGTCTATGGAGGAGGCTGGCGGAATTAACGTGGAAATCCCATTAAACAATAAATTGGAAATGGATTTTGACTGGCTGGTCTAAATAACTGTTTCTGGTATCTGCGTGCTTTTACTTAACATTCCACGGGAAGAATCGATTAGTGTTCAAACAGCCACACACTCACACACACAAATGGAATTTTAATCTTTTGTTTAATCACTATTTAGCGTGCCTGGCACCCTCTGGAAGGAAGAAAGGAAGGTGGTGAAGCAAGCCAACTGTACCCTGCCCAAGGAGAGAGATCGGTCGAAGTGCATGCTCGACATGCTCAACATGGCAGCTGTGGCAACTCCCACTCAGGGGAAGCAGGCACCTCTGGCTGAGCTGGCCAGTGTCTTCAAAATAGGGAAAAGGGGCTATCCGCTCTAAAACCGCAATGCTGGAAGTTAAACCAAGCAGGTCATCCGCTTCATCTAGGGTCTGCGGATATATTACAGACCAGATTCTACTGCAATTTTTAGCATGGCTTCTTCCCCCAACCCCCCTTACAACTGACCCTACAAAGGTGCTAGAATGATTTTGCTTTGAGGTTCAGATGACTTTATATAATTCTAAACATTTGTCTATCTGCTAAGGAGATTATTCTAATAACCTTCACACGCATACACACACATACATACACACACACACGCATACAGCAAAGCATTCTCTTCAAGGTTGCTTGCAAGGTTATATTTCAAAGATGGCCAGGTACAGCTTAATTTAGCTGAAAGCATAAAGTTACTTTAAGTGAGGGAGTTTGGGCAATTGGATAAATGTACTTCCTTTATGAGTTTTGAGGACATAAGCTGGATTGTTTTTATGTATGCATTCCTCTAACAAATAAGGATGACTTTGTTGATAAATTGAGGATCTACTATGTACAAAGAACTGTGGGGGAGACAGAGATAAATAAGACAGTCCCTGGACTCAACAAATAGCATGGATATGAGACAAGTATTTAAGAAAGGAAAAAAAAACCCACAACACTAACATTAGGGCCCTGAAAGTTGTATGGATAAATTGCAGATATTTATAAGAGCCCAAGATTAAATTCTACCTGGGACAATCAGGGAAGGATTCCTACAGAAGCAGAGTCTTTGAGAGCTGCCTGAAAGAATGGGTAGGATTTTGACGGGTAGCAATGGGGGGTCAGAATCTAGCTGGAGGAAAAGCATGTGCAAAGAAATGGATGTTATGAAATAATGGACAGATTTACTTAATGGCAAGGAGCCTGATTTGGCTGGAGTGAGTGGGATGCAAAAAAGAGTCATGAGGGGTGCCTAGATGGATCAGCTGGTGAAGTGTCCAACTCTTGATTTCAGCTCAGGTTATGATCTCAGGGTTGTGAGATTGAGCCCTACATCGGGCTCCCCACTCGGCGGGGAGTCTGCTTGGAATTCTTTCTTCTCCCTCTGCCTCTCCCCCCACTCATGTGTGCTTTCTCTATCTCTCTCTAAAATAAATACATCTTTAAAAAAAAGGTGAGAGGGGTGCCTGGGTGGCTCAGTCATTAAGCGTCTGCCTTCGGCTCAAGTCATGATCTCAGGGTCCTGGGATCGAGCCCCGCATCAGGCTCCCTGCTCTGCGGAAAGCCCGCTTCTCCCTCTCCCACTCGCCCTGCTTGTGTTCTCTCTCTCGCTGTGTCTCTCTGTCAAATAAATAAATAAATAAAATCTTTAAAAAAAAAAAAAAAAGGTGAGAGTCATGAACCATGAGGCCAGGAAGTCTAGACCAGAATCTGAGGGCCTTACACTGGAGCTGTTCAGCAGGTGGGAGCCACAGAAGGTCTCTGAGCAAGGACTATCTATCCACTTGCAATTAATCTCAGAATCCTCCTCTCCCTGGGAGAGACTGCAGAAGAAAGATCTTGTTTTCATTCAGAGGAAATGTTCCCTCTTTGTGGGCTGAGGACCACTCTCATTCTGGCTTCCTACAGGTCAGACTTAAATGGGGCTGATCGAACCCCAATCCCAGCAGATAGAGCGGCTGTTCTGAGACCTGCCTTTCACCATAACCGGTACCAAGCTGTATGAGAACACAATCAAACCTAAAGGGCACTGTTTATGGGGGGATGGAGATGCTACAACCCAGCAACCACAAGACTGCCTAAGTCTGCTAAGCCCAGGTCCCTCGAGTTGGCTCTTCTACTCAGCAACTGGGTGTGTCCATTTTCCTCACTCGGATAACTCCGTGGTCTCAACACCAGGTTGCTGGAATCTGAAATCTAGAAGGGGCTCCATTTCCTAAGAGGGCAAAGTCATTCACAGACAGGAACCACTGTTTAAAAAGGCTGATCCTGTACTTCCAAGGGCAGAACCATACCACCTGTCCAATTCACCCTCTGTTTTGAATAGATGGCTCTAGAAAAGGTCATTTGCTACTTAAGGTGTGAAAGCTCATTAAGAGACTTTTTCAACAGCAGAGAGAAAAATAGCCAAGATATTTTGTAACGTCTATTATCTAAAAGGCAAATGGAATCTTTAGTAACTTTTCCATTCTAAAAGAATGATATCAACTTGTACCATTTTCTTCAGAGGAAGTTCCCATGTTTTATCACTGGGGGGGGGTGTGTGTGGGGGGGAACAATATTCTGGTCAATAGTGTGATAATGTTCACTTGAGTCTCTCACCCACCCATCCACCCATCCGTCCACCTGTCTGTCTACCCATCCATCTATCCACTTAAATGTTTAATGAGTACAACCACATGCTAGGCTCTGTGCTAGGTGTCCAGGATATTGGCGAGCAAGACAGCCAAGGTCCCTGCTCTCGTACAGCTTACAGTATCATGTGTGGTGGGGGGAATACACACTTGATTCCAGAACCACAAATAAATTAAAACAGCTACAATGGCATGTGCATAAAAAGAAAAGTACATGGTGCAAAGATCAGATCAGGAGGGTCTGATCCACTCAGCAAAGTCAGGACAGGCTTCCTTGAAGAAAGAGCGGGGGTATGATTAGGAGTTAATTCAACAGAGAAAGGAGAAGAGCATTCCAGATGGAGGGAAAAAAGCAAGGCTGTGCAAAGGCCCTGTGGCTAGGCAAATATGAAACAGAGGCAGGACTGAAAGAAGAGCAGTGTGTATGGCACACAGAAGAGGAGGGGAAGCCTACTGGGGATGAGAGGTGGGCAGGAATAAGGACTTTGTTTGTCCAAGTATTTTATATAATAAGGAGGTGGCAGGATCAGGCTGCATTTGGAAAGTTCTCTTGCAGCCAAGTGGAGAAGGGATTAGGAGACCAAGAAGGGTGGAACTAAGGGAAGAGGCTATCACAGTGTATATGTATAGGCAGAGATGATGCCGGCATGGACTAGGAAGACAGAAGTGGGGATGGACACAGACAGATTTTTTTTTTTTTAATAGAATCACGAGGGTTCTGCAGGACTGTAGTCAAGAAATGCAGCCTGAGAACTTGGGACACTTGGGTGGTAAGTTTATCTTTAAGGTCCGTAAGCCCAAAGTCCCGTGGATGCAGGTGGGGCTGACCTGGGGCCTGAGCCCAGACCTCCCCTCGCCTAGCCTGCTGTTTGTTTCATGACATGTTACTTCCAAGTCTGAGCCCTGTTCATAGACAACCAATCAGGAAATCAGCCCTAATAAGAATTGTATCGTATGTCTATTAAGCTTCAGGAATTAAATGACATGAAGTCAAAAAGAAAGAGAAGCAAACAGTAACTGGGGAGGCCAGAAATCCTCCCGTCCCCATGCTTGGTGTGCCTATGCCACGGAAGGTGTCCCTAGAGGCCTCATCATCCCCAGCCCCAGGGATGCGAGCACTTCAGTGTTGAGTGAGCTTTCTCTCAGAAGGTAAGTATTTTCACTACCTCAGAAGGCACTGTGGGGACTTCAACCAAGGAAATTGTCATCGGTTTTAATGCCAGAGAAAAAACTGCCTAAACTGAACTTTTGAGAGCTGGTGTGTCATTATATTCCATGGGCAATTGTCAACGGTGATTCTGATTTTATGTTATTTCCCCCTACAGTGGTGAGTTTATTATAACCTAACCCTTTCATAAGATAAGACTTTACTATGTTATTATTGTCATTATAGCCACTTGGAAGATGACAAAACTGAGGCCTGGAGTGAAAATCAATATGAAAGTGTTTTACAAACTGCCAACCACCCCATGAGTATAATCATCACAACTAATGGTTCTTTCTACACACATCTGCCCACGCCTTCCCACGTCTCGGAACATAGTCAGTTCTCAGGAAAGAAAAACCCGCTGGAGTGAATCATACTTCTGCACCTTGTTCACTAGGGGTCTTGAAAATCTCAGTCTAGCTGATAAGTGATCAACCACAGGGAAGTCTCCAAAAAGTGTTCTCAGAGGCTTGGTGGATCGAGCACAACAGAGGGTCATTACACTGCTCTGCAGAGCAGATGTGGATGCGTAAAGAGGAAGGCAGGCAAAACTGGCAAGCTGAAGAGAAGGCAAGTTCCAAGCTCTTGGGGATTGAAAAATGATGGCAAACACATCCTACTCGTCTCCTACTTGGGGAATTAGAACTGAAACGCCAAGCAATATAGTAGTTGCTCTATTAGTAGTAATAAATACAATCAGGATCCCCTACATTCTGAAGACAGAAAAACAAAGTGCATAAGAGCACCTGCTTTGGAGTCAGAAAGACCCAGGCTTGTGTCACAGTTCTGCTTTGCTTGCTAGCTGTGCGACCTGAGGCAAGTTACATTGTTTCCCCAAGCCTTGGTTCCTCAAGTACATAATGGGGGATATTAATAGTATCTGGCATAAAGGTTATTGTGAGGATTAAATGAGATACAGCCAGTAAAGGTCTTAGCGGCGTTTGGTATTTAGGAAGCACTAAAAATCACAGCTATCATGATTAGTTATTATTTGGATAGTACTTTGCAGTCTACAAAGCATTTTAATATATACTATCCTATTTCTTCACCACAATCACACCAGAATAAAGGCAGGCATCACCAACCTATCCTAATGCTCTTCCTTGGGGCCCGCAGACTCTGAGAATCCTTTCAATACTGTGCTCCAAGTGGCCCTTCACAGTGAGCCAGTGATGGCCAAAGGATAGAACCTATCTGCCATGCCTGCCTCGAGCTGGAAGAGTGAACTCCCAAGTACACCTGGTAGGCGGTGATCCGCTGGTTGATTTCTACAATCTTAGATCTTCATTCAGGCTGGCTGACTATTCACCATTTGTAAAGGTCCCCCAGGGCAGTGGGGAGGGGAAATTGGGGAAAGCAGGTGACTGAGGCTGTCCCCTCCTCTGGTGCTGCCCTCCCCTCACCCACAACTGCCAGGGCCTTCCCATGTGCCATGCCCCGGAGTCACAGAACCTAGATGCTGAATGGGAGTGGACATGCTGTCTCCTGTGATGGTTCACTGGACCCAGTAACTCTTTCTTTGCTGCAGCACATGTCTGGTCCCTGAGACTGGCTTGGGCACCTAGGAGAGTGCCTCTATACAGATGGCTACAGTTATTAGAAAATTCCTTCTGGTACTTACTCCGTGGGCTCCTTCCTGGCTCACAAGGAAAGTCTCGGACTGGACTATGGTCCTGAACCCCTCCATCTGCCATCTTGGTACCTCTGAACTCTTTTCCATTTCTCTTGGGGTGGGAGCCACAAAATGCTCTGAACCTCCTTGAGAAGCATCCCCACCCCCTCTCCGTCCCCTCCCTTACTCTCACTCGCCGTTCTTGTTCTTACATATTGATCTCTTAGACACACAGTGGCCCAGGCAGGACACAGGAGTGTAGCCACGACAGCACACAGGATGGTGTTCTCAGAACACACGACTTTGTTACGGAAGTACAGAGTCCCTACCGGAACAAATCCCAGCTCTCAGGCAGGCCTTCCCTGACCTCCCTGACTAGATCATAATCTCTAAGTGTGCCCTGATAGCATCCTTACTGCTCCTTTGTGATTTCACATTCATTTGGGTGATTATTTCATTATTGTCTGCCTCTCCCCAAACTGTGAACTCCATGATGGTAGGAGATAGCAATTTTTGTTGAATGAATGAATGAGCGGGGACATCTTTTGTTTTATCTTTTCTAGAGGAAGGAAGGGCATCCATGATTAGACATGTCTAATATAGACACAAGGATTTAATACCATAAAGGGGTTCTGGGGATTAACTTTATCCTCTGACTAAAAGGTTTTAGGGCAACTTAATGAGCTACAAAACTAAAGAGAGCTGGCTTACCTAGATCCTAAAATGATTTCTGAAAGATGCAACATACTGAACTCTTCTACCTTCTTCCTTCATTTTCCAACTGTTTCCTCTCTGGATCCCTAACATTAAGGTTTGTGCGCAAATTGCTGTACGTTCCCCAGGAGCTGTTCTCTTTTTCTGCCACAGTAATGAGAATTTCAGCTGGGAATAGGACTTCTCAGAATAACGGTGATATTTCCCAGACATCCTGGCAGCCAGCTGCGGCCTGACTAGGTCCTATCCGATGAGATGTGAGTGCAGGTGCTGTGTGGCAGTCCATGGAACCCACTCGAAGAAAGCTTGATTCCTTCTACCTTGATGCCTAGAATGCAAGTGCTACCAGGCTGGGTCCTGAGACAGAGGTCCACACCCTAGAAAAATGATGAGGATTCTGGTGGGAAGGAACCCGAGATTCCTGAGGACTTTAGGGAACAAAGCTGTCACATCAGTCCTGGACTGCACACTCCCAGACCTTCTTCTCTTGAGGCTTGAAAGCCTGAGAAATAACTTGGTGTGATATAGAAGACCCTGAAGGAGGATTCAGAAGTCCTGGGCTTTAGACTTCTGGCTCTACATTTATGAAGAGTGGCACAGTAGGCAGGTCCCTTGTCTTTCTAGAGCTCCATTCTTTGACTGTAGAAGGGAGGTCAAAATAATATCTGTCTACAACAGGATTCTGTAAAAAATGCTAAGGAATCTACAAAAAGGTAGTAGAACTAGTGAGTTTAACAAAGTCACAGGATATGAGGTTGACAAATGAAAATCAACCGTATTGTTAAATACCAGCAATGAATCATTGGAAATTGAAATAAAACACAGCATTTACAATGGCATCAAAAGTATTAAATAATTGAGGGATTAATTTAACAAAAACATGCAAGACCTATATACTGAAAACTACAGAACATTAATGGAAGAAATCAAAGCTCTAAATAAATGGGGAAATAAATGGAGAGATACGTCATATTTATAAATCAGAAGACTTGATATTGTTAAGATGTCAATCCTCTAGCTGTAGAATCAATGCAATTTTTGTAGAAATTGGCATGCAAGGGACATAGAAAACTAGTCAAAACAATTTAGAAAAAGAGGAACAAAGTTGGGGTGCTTAATATCTACTAATTTTAAGGCTACCTCTAGGTCTACAGTGACTAAGAGAGTATGGTACTTGAGTAAGGAAAGACATGTGATCGATGGGAGCCAAATGGAGAGTCCAGATATAATCGTCAGTTGACGCTGAACAGAGGTGCTAAGGAAATTCAATGGAAAAGGATAATCTTTTCAACAAATGGTGTTAGAATCACTAGATATCCATATGCCTAAATATAAACCTCAATCCTTACTTACCTTACACCATACACAAAAATTAACTTGAAATGGACCACTTACTTAAATGTAATAGCCAAAACTATAAAATTTGTACAAGGAAATATGTGAGCAAACTTTAGTAATCTAGGTTTAGGCAATGGTTTCTTAAATAGGACACAAACAGCATAAAATATGGATAAATTGGAATTCATTACAATTTAAAAGCCTTCACTCTTCAAAGGGTAAGTCACGGACTAAGGGGATATATTTACAAAACACATGTTTGACAAAGGACTTCTATTCAGAATGCATATAGCATATGTTACAGCTCAACATCATTAGTCATTAGGGAAATGTTAATCAAGACTACCATGAGATACCACCTTACACCTACTAGGATAGTGATAATTTTTAAAAAATGGAAGATAAAAAATGTTGGCAAGGATGTGGAGAAATTGGAACCCTTGTACGTTGCTAGAGAGAATGTAAAATAGTACAGCCACTGTGGAAAGCAGTTTGGTGGTTTCTCAAAAGGTTAAACACAGAAGTATCCAGATGACCCAGCAATAACACCCCTAGGTACATATCCAAAAGAACTAAAAGCAGGGACTCACATAGATATTTTTATGCCAATGTCCATTGCAGCATTATTCACATACTCAAAAGGTGGAAACAACTCAGGTGTCCTTCAACAGATAAAGGGATAAACAAAACACGGCACATACACACAACGGAATATTATTCAGCCATAAAAATTTTAGGAATGAAATTTTGATATGTTCCACAATGTGGATGGATCTTGAAAATATTATGCTTAATGAAATAAGCCAGCTACAAAAGGATGCACATTACATGATTCCACTTACATGAGGCACTTAGAATAGGCAAATTCAGAGACAGAAAGTAGAATAGAGCTTACCTGGGGGAAGAGGGCAGTTAGTGCTTAGATGGAGTCATTATTGTTGGGGATGATGATAAAGTTTTGAGTATAGTGTTAATGGTTACACAACACTGTGATGTCTTTAACGCCACCGAACTGTACTCTTACAAATGGTTAAAATGATAAATATTATGTTATGTGTCTTTTTCCACATTAAAAAGAAATACCTCCCTCATACCCCCCATCTCCCCAAAAAGCGAATTCTTCCAATTTTCAACCCTTACATATTCTAATAACTCTCTTGGAAATTAACAATGGATGTTAACGTATTTAGGCTCTGTAAAGTCTCACAGGAAAGAAAGCTGCCTAACTTTGGCATTTCACCAGTTTGACAGGAAGTTCCCCCCACCCACCCACTCCACCTGCTTGCAAATGATTAACACCCTGAGGAACTCAGGGACCCTGTTTTGAAACACTATGCTAATGACAGGGTTTATGAGGAAGAACACAACATGATTCCTCCCCTCTGCAATGTGCAGTCAGTTTTTTGGGTTTTACTTTGAAGCATGTAGACATGGAACAATGACACAAAGATTTCCGACTGACATACTGACTTGGAAGGAGGGAAATCAAGTTTATGATCATCTTAAGATTTTCGGAAAGAAAGCTTTAGTCACCTGCTGAAGCCTCTGACATCTGTGTCTACTCACCCATCCATTCATCCATCTGATAAACATTCATTGTGCAACTACTATTCGTTGGCCCTGGGTTAGGTGCTTCGGGGAATATCATAAAAGACACAGTTTCTGTCTATGGTGTAGCCAGATTTGATGTCATTTCATTCTAGATTTTTTTTTTTTTTTAAATTTGAGAGAAAGGGCACAAGCAGGGGAGGGGCAGAGGGAGAGAGAAAGGGAGAAAGAGACTCTCTGCTGAGCAGGGAGCCCGATGCAGGATTCCATTCCAGGACTCTGGGATCATGACCTGAGCCGAAGGCAGACGCTTAACCAACTGAGCCACCCAGGCACCCCGAGATCATTTCGTTCTAAAAATTGCTACTGGGACCTGGAAGGAGAACCATGAATTATTCTAGAATAACTGTTCTGGAAACAGTTCTGCAGAGGGCACTGGGGATGAGCACTGAAGGATGAGCATAACGTGGGCTGGTGAAGGCACCACAAAAGCAAAGGTGATAAGTTTGCCCAGGAATGTCCCTCACACAGAGGAGCACAGATCATTTTAAAAGCCTGGCTTCTTAGAACTCTGGTTGATGGATCACTTTATGTTTTCTGCATCGTTTCTCATGTGTGAATTTCTCCAAAAACCCTTGGTTGGCTCGAAAAACAACGCATTTGAAGTTGGAACAGAGGCTCTCGTTTTTTCCCCCAGAGAATTCAGGAAGATTTCTCAGGATGACTGGGGTAAAGTGATCGAAAAAGTGGCCCGATCCTCCACCCCTCCCTGTGTCCACGTCCTCTGCAGTGGGGCCCTGAGGCTCCTCTCATTAACAGGTGGAATCAACTGCCCCAATGCGGCCGAAGGGACAGTGTGTCCATCGTGAGCCTAAGCCTCAGGAGACTTACACTCTTTCCAGCCTGGGTTTTGTTCTTCTGCCTCCTTGAAGGGAACAAGCCCAGGCTCGTATGCTATAGTATGCTAGAGGGATGTGAGGGGCGAGTGGAAGATGAGACACATGGAGAAGAACTGAGGTCAACTTAGACGAGAGCCAACCCCCAAAGATACGAAAGCCTGGCCAACGCCAGCAGAGCCACCCAGCCTGCCCACAGCTAACCAGAGACACACGAGACAGCACAGCCAAGAACGCAGACACCACCCAACTGATCTGTGGACCCGTGAGGGATAATATATGGCTGCTGTTCGAAGTCACTGCCTGAGGTTGGGGTAGGTTTTTGTTTTGTTTTGTTTTGTTTTTGGTGGGAATAGAAAAGCGATAAATAACCTTTGAGAGGATTCAGTTCAGTTCTGTTTACATCCAAAGGTGCCAAAATAGAAACAAAAATGAATCCTGTCCTCCTGTCTCATTTTTTAAAAGATCCAAATCATACCTATATTCTCAAGCTCAATTCAAATGCCAGATCCTCAAATACTATATCCTCATCTATTCCCTTCCACTTAAATAATAATCTCCCTCCCACTAACCTCTCACTGCACTCTCTCTACCCCTCTCCTTTTGGAAGTCAGCCCTGCAGGTCTCCAATTATAACCATTTGTACACAATGTCACTCCTTTCCACCGGATTCTAAATCAGCGCTTTCAAACTATCTGTGATGAAGAACCACTTTGTTTTAATTTCTAATTCATTGTGAACCAAACCATCTGTGGTAGGCAGAATTCTGAGAATGACATCCAATGACCCTCATCCTGTTATACTCCTCTCCCTTTGAGTGTAGGTGGAACCTGTGAATACAAAGATGTTCCTTCTCTGATTACACTGCGGTACAGGCCAAAGATTATCCAGGTCGATATCATCTAATCACACAAAAAAGCAGAGCGTTTCCTCCATCTGGAAGGAGGAGAAGTCAAAAGGATTCAAGGAGTGAGAAGAATCTGATGGGGCATCGCTGGCTTTGAAGACTGGAGGGCCACGTGTGGGTGGCTGGCCTCTAGGAGCAGAGAGCAACCCCTGGCTGACAGCCAGCGAGGAAACAGGGACCTCAATCCTACAATCCCTGCCAACAACCTGAATAAGCCTGGAAGTGGATTCTTCCTCACAACCTCCAGAAAAGAGCCTGGACTGGCTGACACATTGGTTGTGACCTTGTGAGACCTTAAACAGAGAACCACTAAGTCGGCTTGGACTAATGACCTATAAAACTATGAGCTAATAAATGTGTATTGTTTTAAGCCACTAAGCATGTGGTAATTGTTGCAAAACAAAAGTAATCCACCCCTGTATAATGTGCAGATTATATTTTCCAAAGGTCGTTGTAACAAAATCTTATGACCCACGAATACTTCTAAAACCTTTTTCCACAAGCCCATTAAAAGGTGGAATCTATGTCTCCTCCCTTTGAAGTTGGGTAGACCTTTGCGAATGCCTCAACCAACAGAGTCTGGCAGAAGAGATGCAGTGTGACTCCTGAGACTAGACTATAAAAGTTCTTCACACTTCTGCCTGGCTCTCGTTGAACCCAACCACTATGCGATGAAGAAGCAACTCCCTCTTCCTGCGGAGAGGTCAACATGGAAAGGAACCGCCAGCCTCGTGTGTCAGCCATCTTGGAGGCGGACCCTCTGGCCCCAGCAGCGGTGCTCCATCAGGCACTGTGTGGATCAGAGATGAACCGCTCAGCCCAGCCGTGCTCGAACTGCAGGTCTGTGAGCAAATAAATGACTATTGTTTCAAGCCACTAAGTGTTGGGACAGTTTGTTAAACAGCAGTGGTAACTGGAGAATACAGCTTGTACCTCATGTAATTCACCATATAAGTCCAACAGCATGCGAACTGATCTGTATGTATTCAGTAAGACACATCCACTGAGCGTGTACGTGGTCTAACGGTGTCAAAATGCCATAAAAGTTTCTAAATTTTTATCTTCAATTTCTATATTTCTCTCATGGTGAACTGCCGCCATTCTGCAGACTACACTTTGAGAGGCATGGCCATTAAACATCTCTGGGCCAAGCCCATTCTTACTCACCTCTGCATCCTCCCAAATGCCTGTTAGAATTCCTGGAAATAGGAAGAACTCAGTAAATGTTTACAGAATGAGTAGAAGACCCAAAGGAAGCCATGGCTGAAAGCTCAACTCTCTCATGTTATGGATGGCAATGTGGCAGTCCAGAGAGATGAAGGGATAAGCTAGTGGTAGAGCCACAAAGCCTTCTAATCTAGGCTTTGCCAACCCAACTGCCTATGTATAAAGAAGGGTTGTCCAGGTATGAGACAATATGGAAGGAAGGAGGCTGGTGAAAAGGCAAGTGTATGCATGCCCACGTAAGGGAGGGGGGTAGCTGCCAGCTGACTGCCACCAAGTGAGGGCAAGTGAAGACAGATGTTAAGTTTTTAAAAAGAAGCTAGAGAATTCAAGTTTCTCAACAGTATTTCTTAATTTTTGATATGCTATCTAGATAAAGAAATATGTTTGCATGCTAGATTTTGTCCAACGGGCCAACAATTTGCAATTCCTGAGCACCTCTCATTTACAGGTAATGAAACTAAGGTCCTGAGAGGTTATAGATTTAACCAAGAACATACAAGAAGAGGTGGTGAGGTTATTTCTGACTTGCCCAAGAATTCGGTGATGATGATGATTGGTATTACCAACATTCACTGAACACCTACTGTGGGCAAGGCACTATGCCAAGCACTTGGGCTTACAATCTCATTTAATTCTTTCAATAGTCTTAGAAAGTAGGCACCAGGATTTCCTCTTTTTATAGATCCAGCAAGAGACTCAGAGAAGTTAACTTGCCCAAAGTATAGTGTAAGTAAGCAGTGGGGCTGTGTTCAAACCAAATGTTTACAAGGGAAACGGGTCTTCTACCATCCCACATCATTTCACTGTCCCTTCAGCATCCTATCAAAGCTCCCAGGTTCAGTTTTACCTGGAATGGCTACAAAATCCACCCATTAACATCTGTCTATGATTTCAAGCCAGTAGCAGCAATCCGAGGGTGACCTGTTTCCTGTCCCCCAGAGTCTGAGTGACACTGAGCCTGGGCACTGCTCATCCTTCCCAACTGCTGACTCCCCAGCGGGGCAGGGTGTGTGTGTGCGTGCAGCTAGAGCACTGAGAGCAGCAGCTCGCACCACAGGGCTAGGATGCCCCAGCATCCTTTGCTAAACAGAAGGGAAGCACAGGGCTGAGAGGTGGGAGGGGCCTGAGGACAATCGGTCAGACCTGTCATTTTCAAACCATGTTCAATGTATCCCTTGGAGATGCTGCAGCTGGGAGCTGGGCCAGGGATGTCCTGACAAGAGGGGCTCCGATTTCTTCTTTGTCATACATTCATTAGGCTTTCAAGTAAGATTCTATGACAAGTGTTCCACTGCTAAAAAAACAAATTTGAAAACCAATGTTCTAAGCCAACCCCTTCACTGCCTTTTTTTAAAAGACAGACCCTATAATTTGATCTGCAATTATAACAATAATAAAGGCACACAGTGAAAGATTTAAAAAGTCAAAAGGGTATACAATAAAAAATATAAATCTCTCCCCACTCCCAACCCCTAGTCCTACTCCCTAGAGATAACCACTATGAACATTTTCTGAGGATTCCTTCCAGAATTTTTAATAAGGAAACTGGACCCCTGAAGTTGGTTTATTTGAGATTATTCAGCCAAGGCTATGTACTAGATATTATGCTCCTGGCATTTCTCTCCCCCTTTCTAACTTGCAAAAGTCTCAAATGTTTCCATAGATTGCAAACTCTCTCCCCAGTCCCACCTGTAGCTTCAGAAACCATACATTACGCATCTTCTGGCCTCACTCACTGAACAGGAATATTTCGTGTCTTTTTCATGGGACCCTATTTCCCCATGGTCTTTGTTTCACATGGTGGAAAAACAACCAGAATCATATTCTCAACTGGCCAGTGTTCAAGCCAGGAGCAGCGGCTGCAAAGTGCATGCTCAGTGAGACGTCTGAGCCACTGGGTGGAAACTCAAGCTTGACCCCAAATCCTAGAAGTCGGAGAAGGGGCAACATCTCTGTACCCTTGGCTCCTCTCTGGGGGCACTGTCAACCTCCTCACTGGTCTCCTGGCCCTCGGGTTGCAGCCCCCAGTTCCCAACCTTCCTGCCTGCACCCTCTGCCTCATTCACTTGCAGCCCCTTTTCCTATGTGCTTTCTCTTCTGGGCCCATCTCCAGACTGAACCCATTTTCTTCCTAGGAGTAAAGAGTATATAAATGCACTTGGAGCTCTTTCTCTCCTAGAGAAGACCCAGAGGGCTGATATTTATTGGGCTTTCCAGGTGCCAGGTTGCGCTAGGTAATTTACAGGGGTTAGCCTCACAATAAGCCTAGAAGGTGGCACTGACTCTTATTGTCCCATTTTACAGATAAGGAAAGTGACTAGGAAGCTGGCACAGGAATGCAGAGCTGGCTAACCAAGGCTCAGGGGGGACTTGTTCAAGTTCCTAAAGCCAGAGAGTTGCCTTGGGCCCTGAGGCTTCTGACGTCAAGCCTGCCCAGTACACTGCCCACATCATGTTTTGGAAGGAGACAAAACACCACGGTACCCCTGGCAGATGCTGGGTAATTCCCCTCCCCCCTCACCCCATTATCCAACAGCCCAGCCTTTTCTCAAGGCTCTTGAAGTGGACTCTTAGCAGAAGAGAAGGCCTTAGATCTGTGAAAAAAAATAATCAGAGCAGATTATTGTCAGCAGAGCGGGCTCCCTGCTGTTGCCTAGGTTACATGCCTGGAGCTTAAGCCACTGCCGATCACTCCCCTATTTACCTTAATTAATCAGACCCGCGTGGCTCTCTCTGGAGGGGGGCTCGGCCCTCCCCACAGCGCCCAGATAAACAAGGAAGTTGGGGAGCCCTTCTCGGTGAAATGACTGAAGTCATTTCAGCCCTGGAGGCCCGTGTGGGTGGGAAGAGCACCCCAGAGAGGCCACCTGGAACGAAGGTGGGAAAAGAGAGGTTCCCTGTCAATGGCATTCACCTGCCTAGAAATTTCGGCTAGCACTCGGCAGGCAAAAATACGCTGCCAGGCAGGGCATAATTATAAGTTGTATCATTCAGGCTAGCCAAAAGGAAGGCATGAGACCTGAGCAAACAGCTGTCTCATATGTGATGGGCCCCATTTCATTTGTCATGCTTTTAAAAATTACACAAGAAAGAGGCGGAGGAGGGGGGAAGCCACTCAGTCTTCATACTGCGGAGGACTTATTTTCTAAGAAACACACTCTGTCGGCTGACCTGAATCGGCACGTGGACTCTACCTGCATTTCTGGCTTTCAACTCTTTCCTCTCTTGGTGTGCATTTTAGTTTTTCCTAAAGGAATCACAGACCACTGAACATGTGGCACTTACTGGATCACTGTCTGAAATATGTCAGGGCTCAAAGAAACAAAATTTATAGACATATTAACTTCAGCCTCCTTGCCAGTTAGAAATGGAAACATGAGACAGACAGACACACCCACATAAGCTCTTGGACTTGGAAAGCTTGAATGCAGCCAAATCATCTAAAGAAGCCCATGACTCTGTGGTTAAGCCCCACACTGATCCCTATTTGCTCTATATGTAACCTCATTTACAGGATTTAAATATCTGTCCAGGCTACCATTTCCTCAGTCATGAGGAAAAGTTCATGAGTCCGAGTTCTTGCTCTCTCTCTCTTTAAGGCACAGAAGTGAGCAACACAAGCTGCTCCCAGCAGGTGAATCCTGATTGGACTCGTGATGTCCCAGGAGCTGTGACTTCACATGAGACCCTGAGCAGAGTACCTATTGGCCAGGCCTCGGTTTCTTCATCCGAAGAAGGGAGAGGGTAACACCTGCCCCAGAGACTTCATCATCCGTATGGAGGCTCAAGGGGGACGAAACACACACACACACACACACACATGAAAGCATTCTGTGGTTATGAAGGGACAGACATGTGGAAGTGGCCACATTACCTTCTGAAGCTACGGAACCAGCGGTCTCTCACGTTGTTTATCGGAGAATGTGGAAATCACTCTCCCCTCTGCTTCTTGTCTGTAAAAGTCTGCTGAGTCTGTGGGTCCTGGCCATCTTCAGCCTGGCCCTGCCCTTGTTCTTAGGCAAAATGATGCTAAGTTCGGTTAACCCTGTCACTGGTTCTCCAGTCACACAACTAGACTGGAGCCAGATCAAAGCCTGGCATGAGGAAGACAAGCTAGCCTGTTCCAACTTCGGGATTCACCACAGGAAACTGATGGATGAGTGAGTGAAGGCGGAAAGATGGGGAACACAGCTTTTGTTAGACAGGAGAGCTCCCAGCGTTGAGCCAGATAGCTGACAAGAGCAGTGCAGGTCAAATGCAGTCACACAGGGAGGAACCAAATATGTTCTGAGGGTTGGGATCCCTTGACCCCCACCAGAGACGTCAGTCAAGTCACCCAGCTTTGGGGATGAGTGTGGCCTCTGACAGGAGAAAGAGGAGGGTCACTGGACCCCAGATTTGGGGAGTCAGCATCCTCATGTGGGTCAGACACTTGGCCTTCCTACAGTAGCTTCAGTGCCTGAACTCTCCCTCCTTCAGACAAGGGCCACCTTCACCTGGGCGTCCCATTTAGTCCCCTGGCCCAGAGTCCCTCCTTCTGCTCCCTGCTAGTCTGGCCCTAAGTTCCCTGCCCACAGATAACCCAATGTCCTGTCTCCTGGCCTGTGCCCGCTCCCTCTTCTTCTCCTATCGTCCTGCATCCCCTCACTGTCAGAGGACTGCAGGTGGCCTGGCTTGGGCTGTGGAAGCTCATCTGGCTCAGCAGGCCTGTCGAGTCCCTGCCACATCCAGCTTGGCTCTGCTCCACTTCCCATGGCCTCACCTTTCTGTCCTGGGTCCAGGTTGCTTTTTGAGTCCTTCCGATCCCACACAGAGGAGGAAGCACATCACAATGGACCAAGTGGCTCTGGCACATTACAGATCCTTCCTTCAGACCACCAAATGAATTGCCAGGGCTGTTGTTGTTTTTAAAATTATGTATTCATGGAATCCAATAAGAGAGCTAATATTGTTGGGATGTAATACAAAAGTTCCTGGAAAGGAACAATAACAGCTAACATTTATTGAGCTTAATCATTTTTAAGCCTCTGCTTAAAAACCTACCATGATTTCCCATCGCTCTAAGATTAAAACAAACTCCTTAACATTCTCACAAGATCCTGTGTGGCCTGGTCTCCGCCTACCGCTCCAGCCCATCCTACACCATGCTCCCCTTGGTCTCAGAGCTCTGGCCACTCTCCTGAGTTCCTCAAAGACTCCCCACTTTTTCCCGCCATGAGGCCTCTGCACGTGCTATTTCCTCAAGAACACTTGTCACACCCTGGTCCCACTCCAGCATGTTAACTCAGATGCCATTCCTCTGAGAAGCTCTCCCTGACTTCTCAGTCAAGGATTCTGGCAGACCCAGCCATCCTATTCTTCAGAGCATGAAGTTAGTAATAAGCAGACCTTTATTCGGAGTGGTTCTTTAATTAATGCATATCTGTGCCTGCACTATAAGCTCCAGAAGGGCAGGGGTAGCATTGTTCTGGCTCCCTAACAGTGTAGCAGACACAAAGGTGCTCCAACACTGTCTGCTAAATAAACTGAATGCATGAATGGGTGCATATTATGTGCTAGTCCCTGGAACAGGGCCCTCTCGATGTATTATCTCATTTATCCTGAAAACAACCCTCTGAGGTGGGTACAGTTATCCCCAAGTTACAGACAGTAGCTAAAATTTTACAAGGGTTTGGTAACTTGCCCAGGGCCACAAATATAGCAAGTGGTAAAGCCAGGACTTGAACTCAGGTCTGTCTGACTCCAATGCTTGTGCTCTTTACTCTGCAAAACTTGATCCCAGCCAGGCAGTAGAGAACATCTCAAATATGTTCCCTTTGTTTTAGAGTATAAACTTTGCCAGTGGGTGAGCACAGGGAAGGGAGAGTGTTCTCTCCACACACATGGATCTGAGCCACAGGAAGATAAGACATCTCAGATTCTTCATATTTTCCCAAATGAATTTTAACTAAGTTCCCTGGGAACCTCTCAATAATTCCATCTTCCACCTCTCCTTTCTGTAGTACTCTGGAGGTCTAGGCCAGAGTGTAATTTGTGAGTGAGAAATAAATCTCTGGGGTCAAGAATCCAACCCAGGGCCCCTGACCTCCCACCCTGACATTTCAGGGTTGACCTGTTATACCACCTAACATTACCAATAAGAATGCAAATCCAAAATCACACACCAACATGATTCCTTGAGGAGATCTTCCTGGATAGAACTTAATATTCTTTTGTCACCTTTACGAACTTAAGGATGTCCTAAATTGCTACTGAAATGTGCAAGCTGTTTGCCCAAATCTGTCTGCTCTGTTGTCTCTTCCCTTTGGATGCTGGCATCTGGTTCTCTCTAACCCACATGTGCTGTTTTGTCTGAAGTGGAAGCCACCCCTCTTGTGCTTGGACATTGTTTGGTGAACTTCTTCAGCCCCTCTGGGGGTGTAACCTTACAAGCGGGCTTGTAAGAGTCTGAAGCTCCATGGGTGGGGTGGCCTTGCGACACAGCGGTGTTTGGTGGACTGCGGTATCAGTGGACTATGCTGTTACTGACATCTGAAATGACCTCATGGGTGAACACCTCAGGAACACCTGTTCCCCTGCAAGATGCTCGGCCAAGTTGGCTTTGGTGGTGGCGTCTGATAAATGCATTACTGCATAAAGCACCTGACCTTGCTAATAACTGCTCAAGCTACAAACTTGCTGCAAGTCACCATGTTTTAAGCAATTATCTGGCTCTGAGCAAAAATGTTAATTTCATGCTTTGCAAACACACCTTTTGTAAAAGACCAGCCTGCCTATAAAAATTGCTTTTGACATCCCCAAGATAATCTTTAGGGGAAAGAAAAAGTTAAAAAAAAAAAGGGGGGGGTAGGAGGGTCTCCACTTAATCAGTTTCTACGACCTTCTCTCACTCGAGATTTTTTTTTTTAATGACAAAAGAGAGGTGTTGACAGGAAGGGTCACCAGGAGGCAGAGGAAGACCCAAACCAATGAAGACTAACTTCTAAGGATGCTAAGGCCTTGCAGGCTCACTGTGCATTGTGCTTTCTTAGGTGGAGGGGGTTTGAGAAGCCTGGGAAAGTCACATGCTTCACGCTGACTGACCTAAGCATCTCAACCCATAGGGATGCTCGGGTCTGAACAGTTCATTCTGCGGGCAAGAAAAAGGAGGCCCAGAGACGGGATGTTCTGCCAGGCTCCCATAAAGGTCAATGCTGGGGTCAAGAATCCAACCCAGGGCCCCTGACCTCCCACCAGCATACGTTCCAGCAAGACGTGGCACTAGGACAAAGAGAAAATCTAAATCTTTTCTTCAGAAGTTAAGGAGAGTGACTCCAGTCATGCCCTTTCCCCGTGATTTCCTACAGTGCTGTGTGTTCCTGATATCCACCAGACGGCGGGATTCAATTCAAGAAGCATTTCTTTGGGGCGCCTGGGTGGCTCAGTCGTTAAGCATCTGCCTTCAGCTCAGGTCATCATCCCAGGGTCCTGGGATCGAGCCCCGCATCGGGCTCCCTGCTCGGCGGGAAGCCTACTTCTCCCTCTCCCACTCCCCCTGCTTGTGTTCCCTCTCTCGCGGTGTCTCTCTCTGTCAAATAAATAAAATCTTAAAAAAAAAAAAAAAAAAGAAGCATTTCTTTAATGTTCATTAGCAATGCTTCTCTGTGACTTTGTTTTATCTTATTCATCATATCTCAAATCTTACTTTCCTCTCCATAATGTGGATGTCTTAATTTAACTTTATTATAAAAGTAATGTGTTTCTTTCCTTTCTTCCCCAAATAGTTTGAGTAAACTTACTGATGCTTCTGGAAGGTATGCCTTGTTGTTCCAACATGAAATCTACTGCATGAAAGCCCATTCATAGGCAAAGATCTGATTAACTACCATATTAGCAGGTGCTAAGCAGGTGGACCAAAAAGCCAGGGAATGGGCTATGGGGTCCAGGAAAAGGGAAGATAGATCAGTTACAATCTGGAGTAAGGTTCTCCAAAAGGATGGATAAATTTGTTGTTTTTAATGAGTCCTTAATTGTGTTTTCCCTGACTGTAGATTTTTTTTTTTTTGAAAAGAGAAAAGCACAGAGAAGAAAATTTAAATACAGGAAACTGGGAAAAAGGGTGCACAGGACCTCTTTGTAATGTTTTTACAACTACATGTGAAATCTATAATTATCTCAAAATAAAAAATGTAATTTAAAAAATCCTCCATAATCCCACCACCCAATAATAACCACTGTTAATAATTCTGTGGTTACCCTTTTTATCTTGTTTCAATGCATGTGTCTGAAATCTGAAATCTGAAGACCTAATTGGAGGTCTGGAACCAGCTTTCTTTACCTGTCATTGTGTCAAGAGAAATTGCCTATTATTAAAAGTTCTTTGAAAGTATTTTCAAAGGGTGCATTATATTCTATTACATGGGTGAATCATATCCCCTACTGCTGGACATTTAATTGCTTCCAATTTTCCACTATTATGTTTTTTCATGTTATATATATTTTACTACAATAAAAATTTTTTTGGTAAGTTTCAATAAACATCCTATCCATCTCACATTCCTGATTACCATCTCAGGATGGACTCCTGGACAGCAAATTCCCGGCTCTTTTTCTAAGACTCTCATCACATGTTAATAACAAAGTTCTTTCCTGATGGGAATAGAGGGAGGTGGGCAAAGTTTTTTTTTTTTTTTTGTTTTTTTTTTTTTTTTTTTTAATGAAGCTGAGAAATGTCTTAGCAGAAAAACTCCAGGTGACTGAAAAGTGCCTAATTGGTGATTTTCAAATGCAGGGCCATCTGGGAGCCGGGTAGGAGGATCCAGGAAACCCACAAACCCACCTGCCTGCAAACTGGGGGGGGTGCCTCATCCAGCTGTCATGCTCTCCTTGCATCTCAATACAAAATGATCTTTGGAGAGAGACACACTAAACCAGGACATATGGGACTGTCTTTTATAAAAGGAGGTTGTTCACTCTTCTCCTAGGAGGGTAATAGCTTGGGAAATATGCACAAACCATTGCTGCTAGGATATAAACAGCATGAAATTATCCAAACTTGGAGCCATTAAAGATGCACATTGTGAATTTAGAATCAAAACACTCTATAAATTTATAGCAAATCTGCACATTGAAAAATCAGTCTGCAGACTATAGAAGCAGTTGTTGGTTTAAAGCCTTTGCAAACGTTCCTGACTACACTTCCAGGGTGGGCACAAGGTGTGAGAGCAGTGATTTCTCTCATGGAAGGCTTCATTGACATTGGGAAACAAAGCGGCTCCGAGACACCTTCCAAGGAGGTCCCTTTCTTTCAAGGTCTGATGTTCTCCACTATTGGTTCTAGCATTTATTCTGGAAGTGATGTGGTCAAGTTCTCCTTCATGAGCCTAAAAACTACCTGAGACCTTTGCTGGTTCTTTCATATGTTGGGGAGTGGGATAAGAAATAAGGAACTGGACAAGTTACCAGAAGGCTCCATATATCTCTTCCCAAAATATAAATACTGCCAACAAGGGAAGACATGCAAGGTTTGGAAAACTCATTGAGGACTCTTTGTCTTCAGAAATTATACTTGCTGACTATTTTTCAGTGTTTCCCTTAGAGAAGAGAGATAAAAGTCTGCCCACCATGACTCCTCCCCACCCCTGGAATAAGGTCAGGGAAGGAGCTGTGAGTGGAGGTCCTCTTGGCTGTCACTTCTGCCCACTGGAGGTCAGAAGAAAGTCTCCTCTTTGGCAGATGACATGTGGGCCTGCAGTGTTTGGCTGTGGTTTCAGGCACTCCCTAAGAGCTGAGAGGGGGCCTATACTGCTCAGAAATGGAATTAATTTCCTCCAGGGAAGGCTGAAACAAGTGTTTGTTTAGCCTTGTCCTGGAGAGACTAAAGGGTCAAGGGGAACAGCCAAAAAGCCTTTTTACTTGTCTCTGTCCCTTGGTATTGTAACATTTCCACCTCACTTTAAAAAATGTTATTTGCCAACCTATTATTTTGAGCAATTTCAATAGAAAAGTTGTACAAATAATAAAAAGAACACCAGTATACCCTTCACTTAGGTTTACCAATTATTAGTATTTTATCACACTTGCTCACCAACTTCTCTATATGTTTTTTGCTGAATCATGTGAAAGTAAACTGCAGACATTATGATGCTTGACCACTAAGTACTTCAGCATCCATTTCTCAAGCAAAAGAACTTTCCCTTACATAATCACAATTCCATTAACACACTGATATAAACTATTATCTAGTACTCACTCTGTATTCAAATTTTCCCCCAAATTATTTTTTTAAGATTTATTTATTTGAGAGTGAGAGAGGGTAGAAGGGCAGAAGGCGAGGGAGAGAAATCCTCAAGCAGACTCCCTGGTGAGGACAGAGCCGGATGTGGGGCTCCATTCCAGGGCCCTGAGATCATGACCTGAGCCGAAATCAAGAGTTAGACGCCCAACCAACTGAGCCACCCAGGCACCCCCCAACCAAGTTATTTTTATTAATTTCTTAACTGGTATATGATTCATACAACATAAAATCCACCCTTTTAAATGGTACAATGCAATGGTTTTTAATATTCTCACAAAATTGTGCAATCTTCACCACTAATTCTAGATCATTCTCATCACCTCAAAAGGAAACTCTACCATTATCAATCACTTCCCATTTCTTTCCTCTCCCCAGCCCTTGGAAACCACTAATCTATGTTCTGTCTCTATGGATTTGCCTCTTCTGGACATTTCATATAAATGGAATCAGATAATAGGTGGCCTTTTGTGGCTGGTTTCTTTCACTTAGCATCATGTTTCCAAGGTTCATCCATGTTGAAGCATGGGTCAGTATTTCATTCCTTTCTGCAGCTGAATAATATTCCACAGTATGGATAAACCAAATTTTGTATATCCATTAATCAGTTGATAGACATTTGAGTTGTTTCCACCCTGTGTCTGCTATGAATAATGCTGCTATGAACATCCATGTACTAGTTTTTGTGTGGAAGTATGCTTTCATTTCTCTTGGTAGACAGCTAGGAGTGGAATTGCTAGGTCACATGGGTAACTCTGTGTTTAACCCTTTGAGGAACTGGGGACTGTTTTCCAAAGCGGCTGTATCATTTTATAGTCTCACCAGGAATGGATGAGTGTTCGAATTTCTCTATTTCCTCGCCAACACTTGTTACTGTCTGTCTCCAAAGTGCTTTTACCCTTATCTTTTCCCTGAACCACGATCCAATCAGGGATTCTGCATTGTATTTACTCTTGTTTTCTTTAATCTGGACCTGTTCCCCAACCTTCTTTTGCCTTTCCTGGTGTTGACATTAAAAGAATAAGAACAGAGAGTCTAGTCCAGAGAAGGTATTCATCCCTGATCCTGGTGGGTCCTAAAGCACCTTTCTCTTATTCACTGCATCAACAGCTTGGGAGCAGTTTCTGGGTTGATGAGCTCACTAGCCTTGTACTGGTTTTTGGTCAGAGCCGAGCAAAATGATCTTGTGACTCTTAAGTGGGAAGTGCTTCTCGACACCTTAAGGCTTCTGTTTGGCATCAGCAGGCATTTCAGAGGAAGGCAGCAGGTTAGTCTGAGATGGAGGAGAGCATGTCTGAGGGGCACTGCACAATCTGGGCACCTGCCTTGAAGTGGCCTTCCACGACGTTTGCCAGCTGGGCTGTCGTGAGTGCCGGAGTTAATTGGGGACACTGAACTACAACAGGGGATGGCACTGTGGAGTCATACCCACCAGCTCCACCACAGTAATGAGCTCTGACATGTATCACATCTCAGACTGTAGCTAATTAAATTCGCCAGTTTCTCCAACAGCAATGAAGACTTGAAGCACTGAGCTGTGAGGGGACAGGATCAGGGACCCTGGGACCTACTCCTGGCTCAGCCACAGATGCCTTGCATGACATGAGGCAGGTAGATCAACCTCTCTGGGCCCTCCCTAATCTATAATGTGGGGGGAGAGGAACACATGTGAGGTTTCTTTAATCGCTAGGAGTCTCTCATCCTAGGCACGACACTGTCAGTGCACGTTACCGGCCAAGAACTCAGATGTGCTCTTGTCAAAGGGTGATCGTAGCAAGCAGAGCTAACGCAACACGGCTGCGGCCTCGCTGTGGCACCGCAACAGTGCTAGCGACTCACGGGGGCTAGCTCTTCACTTTGGTGCAGCACCTTACAGCTCTTCCACATGTCAGCTCACTTGTCCCCACACGGGGTACACAGGGGACAAGGGATCATGCCCATCTTGCAGGTGAAGGTTTGCAGATCTGAGGTGAATTCACTCATTCTTGAATCATCACGAAGCACCCACCGTGTGTCAGGGGCCGTGTGCTAGGCCCTGGGTGCACAACAGTGAGCTAGGTAAGAAGGATTTTTCCCTCTTGAGCTTTTAGTTGGGTGGGGAGGACGAGTAAATGAGCTACAACAACAAAATGTGAGCAGGAAGTCCACACGGGGGCCTCTAACCTGGGCTCGTGGTTGGCCTCAGGTGGCCTTCACGGACCATGTGACTCCTAGTCTCGCCCAGGGCTCTTCGAGGTCTTCTAGGGTGGAGCAGATATGCTTCAGGTAGTAGGAATAAAGCTCTCACCTGGGGCCTACTTGGCTGGTGGAGGAAGGGCAACAGAACGCTTTTCCCCTCAGTGCTTAATACAGAGCTGCCCAGTGAATGAATACCAGTGCCCACGGGCCTCATCTCCTAAAGAGACAAGAAATCAGGGCAAGGCTGCTAAGGGACGTTAGGTTTTGAGTAAACTCCCTGAGGTCCTTGGCTTCAGCAGCTGCATGTAGCACTCTTGGACAGTGCTAAGAGTCTGGTCCCCCTCTTGCTGGGGCTCAGTTTCTCTGTCTCCCCACCTGCAAGGTGAACAGCTTGAACTAATGCTTGCTCTTTTGCTCAAATCTACTTAATGAGCTCTCAAAACTTTCTCTATTCATTTCTCCATCAAAAGACAAAGACAAAGC
Source organism: Halichoerus grypus (assembly GCF_964656455.1). Lineage (NCBI taxonomy): Eukaryota > Metazoa > Chordata > Mammalia > Carnivora > Phocidae > Halichoerus > Halichoerus grypus. The sequence continues at coordinate 45,005,354 of NC_135713.1, read as the reverse complement.
ATGAATTGATGCATTTCAGTGGTGTCTCATAAAATGAGATTAACAGTGTCAGGAATCTTTATTGACCTCTGAAGTCAAATTCTTCAAGGCTGATTGGCTGGACACAGCTGTTTAATAATGAGCGCCCCCCTCCACCCCACCTCATACTCCTTGGCAGTTAATAGGGCCATCCCATAACTCTTCCCATGAGAAGGAGAGGAGAGAGAATGGCCGGTGTCTACATTTTCTGCAGAGGCTGGTTCATAAAGCAATATTTATACATTCCCTTTAACCTGACATTGCATAAGATCTATTACCAGTTAATTAAATTGTAACCGTTTTATACATTGACTTCTGGTTGTGATCAGCATCTAAATTTACAGATCCACAAGTCCACATTGACTTGCACGAAGAAGCTAAATAATATTCACTTAAAAGAGCATTAAATTGTGCAGAACCATCATGAACAGTCAATAAAGGCTTCATGTTAAACATAATTTAAAGAGATGGTATTTGCTACTTTACTCCCTTGAGAAACATATGCCTTTAAAAGTTATTTCCTACCCCTGAATTCCCTATGACTACAGTGGTTTTGACAATTTTCTGATTTGTTTAAAATGAACGATTATAAAACTTCGTTAGAGGCATTTGCTTTCATCTAAAAGGGGGTGCGTCCTGGTTCCTGCCACTGTCATAAAGGGAAAAGAGACAGGAGACTAATTAAGTAACAAAGCCTCAGCCAGAAACCTCCTTTCCAGAGGCATAATCTCCTTTGCCAGGCGTGGGGCAGATGACTGGCTGCATGCTCCCTCCTCGGCCTAATCCTCCCTCCTCAGCAAGAAGCGTTCAGACAGTGTCTGGAATAATAATGTAATTACGGACAGCTCAAACACCTCATCCATGAAGGACAAGAATTTGGAGTCTTTCAAATATGGGAAGGAGACTCAAAGGCACCAATGGGTGGCTCCTTTTTGGGGGGCCAAGGGGGTTAGAATGGTCTTTCTCTTTTTTTTCCCCCCACTAAAGTAAACATGCTTCTCAGAAGGAGAGTAATTGCTTTTAACCAAGAAATGATGGCCACTCAGGTCAAAGTGGCCTCTTCACTCACTCAAAACACAACCCCCAAACCTCAAGTATCTTTCCCCAAAAAAGCCAAATATTTTTTGTTTGTTTTCTCCCATCATGGTTCTTCCTTCAGTCTAGATTATAAAGTTCTCACTGTTCTGAAAGACAAGATACAGGATTAATGGGCAGGGATTGTGTTCTATGAATTTTATATTCCCTGGATTTAGTGCAGTAATTGCCACACAGAAGATGTTAAATAAATGTTTGTTGATTGGCATCAGTTATACTTCATGTTGTTTAAGTTAAATCTAATTTTGCTAATTTCAGTTTGAAAGAATACCATCCTGTGGAATACTCTGAGTACAGGGGCTCCCACTGCACATGTAAGTATCATAAAAGCCAAAAGCCAAAAAAACACAGTCCAGAGCCATGATTTTCAAACAGCATTCCAGAGGCCTATCATTCAACAGAGGTGACTCAGGTTATGTTAGGGAGGGAAGGAGGTAGAGACTGCTAGGCTGCCAACCCCATCCTATGTCCATCCATTTCAACGGAAACAACTCACTTCTACCTGTTTTGTGTGCTAGGCTTTTTCTCTTCTCTTCTCTTCTCTTCTCTTCTCCCTCCCTCCCTCCTTTCTTTTCTTTCTTTCTTTCTTTCTTTCTTTCTTTCTTTCTTTCTTCTTTCTTTCTTTCTTTCTTTCTTTCTTTCTTTCTTTCTTTCTTTCTCTCTTTCCTTTCTCTCTCTCTTTCTTCCTCTCTTTCTTGATTTTATTTATTTATTTGAGAGAGAGCACAAGCTGGGGGGAGGAGCAGAGGGAGAGGGAGAAGCAGACTCCCCCTGAGCAGGGAGCCCAACACAGGGCTCGATCCCAGGACCCTGAGATCATGACCTGAGTTGAAGGCAGCTGCTTAGCCGACTGAGCCACCCAGGCACCCCAGTGCCGGGCTTTAACATAAAACATCCTTTGAAGAAAAATGTCCTACAACTGGACATTCACATTAGTCTCAAAGTATCTCTCTACCAGATAATTACTAAGTGCACAGGGAAAAATAGGAACTTTACATTGGAGAAACCTGGCATACATCATCTTAACACTGTGGGTAATAACTCACCATGTACCTCTGATGTGATGCACTGAGAAGGGCACCTGTCATTTCTATGGTGTTCTTGCCCACGTGCATGAGAAACATCAGACAAACCCAAATTGGGGGACATTCTACAAAATAATTGGTTATTCTTTTCAAAGTGTCAAGGTCATGAAACACAAAGAAGAGACTGAAGAAACGTCACAAATTGGAGGACACTAAGGAGATATGACAACTAAATGTAATACGGGATCCTGGGACAGAAAAAAGAATACTAGTGGGAAAAAATGGCAAGGCTCAAATAAGGTCTGTAGATTGGTTAATAATATCATTTCATGGGGCACCTGGGTGGCTCAGTTGGTTGAGTGTCTGACTCTTGATTTCGGCTCAGGTTGTGATCTCAGGGTTGTGAGATTGATCCCTGGATCTGGCTCCACATGGAGTCTGCTTAAGATTCTTTCTCTCCCCCGCCATCTGCCCCATCCTCCTCTCTAAAAAAAAAATAATAATATCGTTTCATGGTCTAGATAATTGTACTATGGTTGTATAAGACGTCAACATTAGGGGAAGCTGGGTGAAGGGTACAAAGGAATATTTTTGCAATATTTTTTATAAATCTAAGATTATTCAAAATAAAAAGTAAAAAAGAAGTTCCCAAACTAAATCTAATTTTTTAAAAATCACCATCTGAGAGAAATATAATTGGAATTTTGGATTGATCTTCAAATATGAAAAATATATATAGAAAAATAACAGAATCCCTGTTATGCCAAGTCTGATTTAGGTCTATGTGTGAATTCTAATGTTATTCATTTTAAAAAGCTTGACTGTCTGGCTTTTCCTGGCAATGCTCCATTATTCCTAGAATAAAGTAAAGACCAAGTGGTGATGGACAAGAGCTCAAGACAATACACACTGAAGAAGAAAGAACTGCAGCTTGGACACACTGGTGAAGAGGCAAAAGGGGAAGGGGAGGGAAAGACGGAAACTGGCTGGGGATTGAATCAACTCTGGTTTCACCCATAAAATTCATGAGAATTTTGCATTCTGTTCCTTAATGTACTTACGATTATTTTCATATAAATGTTACAGTCATTTATGCAGTCGCCCACCCCCAAATCATGTCCAGAAAAGAAAGGTCATGTTAATTCTGTGGGTTCTCATACCTACTGGTGTACATCCTAACTTCTAGAAGCATGGTGTATAAATGGCTTAGGAAATGTTTATATTCATTGTATCACTGTATGCTGTTAGTACAAAGAAGTGCTTTAAGAAAGTTTTTTTTTTTTTTTACAGATTTAAAGCTTAAAAATACAAATACATCTGCAGAATCTCACTCATCCAGAAAACCTTGCTGCCTAATGATGTCAGATAAAGGAAGCACTGCTCTAGCAGGAAGTTGTGTTAAGACCTCAGGAAACTGGCATTGTACATATATTAGTTATGCATGGGAAAATAAAGCCTGCCCTTTCTTTTTCTATTTTGAAAAGTGTGGGTTTGGCAAATGTCCCCACGGTTCTTTTATTTTTTAAGGAGAATATCTGAACTGCTGATAACAGATAACCTGTTTTTGAAGCAGTGTTAAAATTCTGCATTTGGCCCTTCTTTCTTGGAAAGCTGGGATCCTTGTTAAGAGTGTTTTTTTTTTTTTGGTCCTCAAGAAACTCAATAAACATTAAAATATCTGTTGTTTTAAATATAAAGGCAGGCATTTGCCTTCTTGGTCTTCATTCCTTTGTTTTTCTAGAACCTACACCCTCACCTTGAGAAGCCAGCCCTCTCCCAGCATCCGTTCACAGGGTTAAGGGGGGCTGGCTTCTTTCTCAGTTCCACAAGTGGAGACCTGACCCATATAAAGTGTATGGTATCTTCCTGACAACCATAGAAGGCTTAAAGACAAGTGCATGGCCCAGAGTGGACACAGAGACTGGCTCAGTGACTTTGATTAAAAAGATCAAAAAAAAGCCTTTCTCTTTCTGCTGGAGCTGCCAAGCTGAAGGAAGGAAGCCTGGAGCTGTGGGAGGCCTCCTGCCACCATGTAGGGGAGAGCCAGCCTGAGGAGAAGCAACCCAGCTCCGAGCAGAGATTGCGGAAGACCTCTCAGCCCCAGGATTCAGCCACACCTGAAGGCAGTACATCTCGTCTTTCTACTTACATATTCCAATAAAGTCCCTTTTTTGCTTAAGCCCATTTGAGAAGAATTTCTGTCACTTGCAACCAAAAGAGTCCTAATACAAACATCTTTTTTTAAAAAAAATAGAGACTATTAGTAAGGCAGAGATGAAGTGGGGCTTTCTAACCTCTAAAATTCAACTTTAGATCCAGGGTCAGACAATTCTACTCAGATAAAAGGACAGTCAGGGGCGCCTGGGTGGCTCAGGGTTAAGTGTCTGACTCTTGGTTTCAGCCCAGGTCATGATCTCAGGGTCATGGGATTGAACCCTGTGTCGGACTCCGCACTCAGCATGGAGTCTGCTTGGAGATTTATCTCCCTCTCCCTCTGCCCCTCCCTCTGCTTGTGTGCGTGTGCTCTCTCTCTCTCTCAAATAAATAAAATCTTAAAAAACAAAGTACAATCATAAGGGCAAGAAAGCATAAAGAAGTCAAAAGAAATTGGTTTTGAAGTTCAGCAAATGGGATTTGAAACTGACTCTGCAACTGACCAGATAAACAGCCTTGGGCAAGTGCTAACCCTCTCTGAGCTTCTATTTCTACATGTCTAAAATGGGAGTGATAACTTCACAGGGTTGTGTGAAAACCAGAGAGATACTGGACGGCACAGTGAAGCACTGCCCTGTGTAACAGGGTTCTTTCTTTCCTTTGCTAGGGCACAGATAAGGGAGCGGGGGAGGATGGCAGCATCTGGGTTCAGGAGTCGGTGGTTGAAGCCCATGCAGAAGTGCTAACATCGAAAACATCTGTGGTGAAGGATGAAACAAGGGGGAAGTCAAGCCATCCCGTCCAAACAGTGAGACTGTGCTTGAAGATAAATATGTGAACCAGATATCTGATGATCAAGTGCGTCACAAACCCACTCTCTTCCACAGCACTGTTGAGTCTTCCCATTGAAGAACACAATTATATTCCACTAATGGAACTTCTGGGGGCTGATCTGGCCCTCGGTTTCCAACAGCTGGCCCCTGGTGGATACAACTCTGTGAACACACTTGGTAATATGAAATAATAATAACTACAAGGAAGAAATGAATGCAAAATAAATGGGAATACATGAAATAAAATGAGATAAATCAAATCAATGAAAAGAAGTCTCAAACTGGAGGTCAAAAGTCACCTCCAATCCTCAAGGGACAACATATATCCCTGTTTAAAACAATACAAACATATCTTGCCAACTACTAAAAATCCAGAAAGTTCTTTTAAAGATCCAGATGTCCAGCTTCTTTTGAATAACCACAAGGCCTGGCAACCTAGCCCTATGTTCTTACATGGCAGCAGTTGGCAGATGCTGAGTTGCCAGTGGATGCCCCTCAAGATGGGGAGGGGGGACATGTTCTCCAACCATCTGCTCTCTTCCCAACCTGCCCCACTCTCGTACTTGGCAGGCATCACTCATGCAACTGGCCTCCGGAGCCCCTCTAGGAATCTGCATTTGCTGCCCCCGAGAAGGGAGTAGATCTAGGACCTCAGGAAGCCATCACCAGACTCTTCCTCTGTCAGCCTCTCCACTCCAGAAGCAAAATTAGAAGGGGTACTAAGAAAGGAAGACTTTTACATCTGCCTTCAGCTCAGGTCATGATCTCAGGGTCCTGGGATTGAGCCCCGCGTAGAGCTCCCTACTTTGAAGGGAGCCTGCTTCTCCCTCTCCCTCTGCCTGCCGTTCCCCCTGCTTGTGCTCGCTCTCTCTGTCAAATAAATAAATAAAATCTTTAAAAAAAGAAAAAAAAAAGAAAGGAAGACTTTTAGTGGTGGTGGATACAACTCTGTGAACACACTAAAAACCACTGAACTGTATACTTAAAAGGGGTGACCTTTATGGTATGTGAATTATGTCTCAATAAAGCTGTTAAAGGAGAAGAAGCGGAGGAGGCTGGAAGAGGGGGGTAAGGGTAAAACAGAGGGAGGAGGAGGAAGAGGAAGAAAGACTCCCTAGGGGACAAGGTCTTGACCAGACTATGATACTGACAAGGTTTAGCCTTGGTAACCTCCCAGCTTCCTTTTTAGTGTCCCTCTCCTGGAAAAGAAATCTGGTTTTCAGCCAGACACCAGAGCTGTAAAGTATGGGAAAGTAGAAAGCATACAAGATCCACAGTCGGGAAACCCTGCTTTGTCATCCTTAGCTTTGTGATCTTGTGTGATTCCATCTGCCTCTCTGGGTCTCCATGTCACTACTATAAAATAAAGATGACAGTTTCTGAACTGCCTATATCAAGGATAGTTTTGAGTAACAGTAGAGACAAGAGATATGAAAGCATTTTTTTTTTCTTTTAACCAAAGGGTTGTACCAGGTGCAACGAATACAGGACAAGACATCATATCTCACCCTATGTCTGTGAGAGATATAATTAATGAATCACAACACTCCTTACTGTAATAAGCATTGGAACTGCTTACCTAAGAGCTCTTTTCCCCATTTGCCATGTTGCCAGGGCCCAAATTTTGATAGAGCTACCATATTTCCTTCATACAGTTAACCAGTATATGTTGGTGAGTCTGTGCCAATCTCGGTGGTCTGATTTTCCTTACGAGACACTGGTCCAAGGATAGAACCAACTGCGCAGGTATTAATTATTTGGGGTTAGAGGTATGAGTTGGGGAAGGATTTCTTCACTGATTAAAAGATGACAGAGAAAGTAAGACTGATGAATCACAGACCTGTACCCCTGGAACAAATAATACATTATATATTAATAATAAATAAATAAATAAATAAATAAATAATGACAGAGAGAAAGAGCACACTGCTTAACTAAGAATATCAATCTGGAATGACTAACCCTAAGATATAATCCAGCAAATGTACTGGGAAGGGAGGAAGGAAGGAAGGAAGGAAGGAAGGAAGGAAGGAAGGAAAGAAAGAAAGATAGAAAGAAAGAAAGAAAGAAAGAAAGAAAGAAAGAAAGAAAGGAGAGAGGGAGGGAGAGAAGAAGGGAGGGAGGTAGGAAAGGAGTATCCTTTTGGGTATCTGAACAATAAAAGGGCAAGGTACTTACAAGGGGAGGAAAATTAGATCACCACCAGACTTTTTAACAGTAACACCATATGCCAGAAGAAATGGGAGTAAGTAACATATTCAAGATACTCAAGGAAAGAAAATGTGAACCAAGAATTTTATATCCAGCAAAACTGACTTTCCAGTATAAAGGACACAGCTGTTATCACCATTCAAGAACTCAAGAAATATTGCTCCCATGAGGTCTTTCTAAAGAATGTCCCACAGAACAAGCTTCAGACAACCAAACTGACTGTATAAATATCAACCTACAGACTGATGATGAACATTAAATAGTTACCTGTAGAACTAAGACTGAATGGGAGTCAGGAGGGAAAGAGTAGTATGCATAATAAAAGACAACTATAAGACAAGTTGGGTGGAGGGGATGGGGAAAGTACATGTAAAAAAGATGCCTTAATGTTCCCGGTAATCATACTGGCTGCAGTATTACTACTGTGATGCCAGCACCTGCTGTGTGTATCCTATGGAATAAGACAAGAGTTTAATTCCTTTATGTCCTGTGTTCTTGAAAGCCAGGGTTCTTGATGTGAAGAAAGGAGATACACAGATGTAATAAAGAAAAAAACTCCAGCCTTGAATTTACATTAAAGACATATTTATGAATTCATGAGCTATTTGCTCTTTTAATGGAACTCAAATATAAACATAAACATACTTATATGTTTATACTCTGTCCAGTGAAAAGTCCAGGAGTGAGTCCACTAGCAAAGAGCATCTCTAGTTCCCCCATTATGGTCTTCAAATACCATTTCCCACTAAAAGAAAGGGAGTTCTGAGAGAAATGACCCACTCCAGGTTGAGGGCAGGATATGTACCAGATGCATCTGAAATACCTGAATGTATCAGAGAGCAAGGAAACAATCAAGATTACTGGGGTCATGCCACAGAACTCGGGATGCAACTTGAGGAGACTCCCACCAAATAAGTAAAGAAGAAATGATAGAGTTAGGATGCCAAGAGACGTCAGGTGCCTCCTGATGAAGAAGCACAGCGTCCCCTGGATTCTTGCCAGAGGGATCTACACCAGTCTGAGCAAGTCTCTGGATCCAGCTGCCAATTTGCAGGAAATAAAGAAAACGGAGGAACGTGTTAATCTGAACCGTGAGTGTACGATCAGCAAAATCCAGACTTGACAGGCCTGGATTCTTCAAAAGACAAATTATAAGGAAAAGAAAGAACTGGAGGGGGGAACCTGTAGATTAAAAGGCTTAAACAACACGTTTTAAAATGGGTAAGACTCAACGACTAGGGACGCACATTTGGGGGATAAATCTATTTTTTAAATGGTAGGACGTGATTGCTGTGGTCATATTTGGGAAGAGAGGGGCGGTGGTTGGATAGGGCACAAGAAGGGGTTTCTAGAGGGACTGCTGACAGTTTACTTTTTGGTTGGTGCTGGTTGCAAGGGGATTCATCTTAAAATAATTCTTTAAGTCTGCAGTTGTTTTGTATGATTTTCTGTATTCTGTATCTTATTTTACAATAAAAAGGTTGTTTTTAAAAGATAGGAACAGGAGGGATAGAAGAAAGGCTCTATTTCTCTCCCTGTCCTTGACATGTCTTGCGTTGAGACAGGGAGCACAGAGAGGCTGTATTCCAGATACAGGGCACAGCCTAAGCAAAGGCAAGGGAGAGATGACAGGTGTGGCACATTCCAGGAATGCAAGGGTCCTGTTTGGCTACCCAAGGTCTCTGCGCAGAGAACAGTAGGAAATAAAACTAGAAAAGTAGTTGAGGGCATCCTGTGGAAGTCTCATTATACCTGTGTAAGATGTTAATGTCTTAGGGGGAAGAGAAAGAATGAATATTTCTGAACAAGGATTGATACCTGCATCGAGCCACCCCAGTGGTGGTTTCTCACCCCCAACCTTTCCTCCATCCTAACAGAACTCTGATTTTATTTTATTTTTTAAGATTTTATTTATTTATTTGACAGAGAAAGACACAGCGAGAGAGGGAACACAAACAGGGGGAGTGGGAGAGGGAGAAGCAGGCCTCCCGCCGAGCATGGAGCCCCATGCAGGGCTTGATCTTAGGAGCCTGGGATCATGACCTGAGCCGAAGGCAGACACTGAACGACTGAGCCACCCAGGCAACCCCAGAACTCTGATTTTATCCAGTTACCCATCCTGCAGGTTTCTGTGTCTACATGAAATGTCTGGAGCTACAGCAGTTGCCTAGGGATAATGAGGAACTTTAACCTGGGAGAACGTGCTAAGTATGGCAGAGCAGAAAGAGAGCAGGAATATGAATCTCAGATCATGTTGCTGAGCCACTGAATTAATTAATCCCACAGTTGCCCTCCTGCTAGGGTTCTTGTTAGGTGAGACAGTAAATCTCTGTATCATTTAAATGGTTGGGTCTTCCATTACTTGCAGCCCAAAGTAGCCAAAATTATAAACAGGTCTTAAGGGAAAATAATTTAAAAAGCTCACCGAGACCCTTATAAGTAAGACTCCAAAAAATGCCTTTAAAGAGGCTCCATGCCCTCAGTGGTCCAGAGGACTTATGATCCAACTGGTTGCCCTGAACAATCTCCCAGTTCTGTAGAAACACACGAAAGGTTCCAGCAGCCAGCTTAAGTTTACCATTTAATCACACAACTCTAGCTGGTGTCAAGCTCTTAAAGGAGCTGATCCCAGGGAACAGGGAGAAAAATGAAAAGGAAATAAAATTGAACAGTTGCTTGCAGAGAACACCAGCTGCGTGTGATTGATTTCCATGTAATCTCCATTTGTCTCCCTGAAATTCTTTCATCAGATCTCTGGCACAGGGTCACAGAGAGGCACAAAGCTGCTCATGCCTGGAGTGTGGTCAGGAAAAAAAACCCAAAACATTCCCTTATGTGCCCCTGAAGGCCAAGGAAGCCAAGACAGGTGATCTGGGGGGAAGCAAGAGAGAGAAGCTTTTCCTCTCCTCACTCCATGGCAATAGTCAGGCCATGGGCCACTGCAACTAAGGTGGGAGGTTGGTCTGCTGGATGCTCTTTGAGAAATTTCACCCCCCAAGCTGGTGAGGCCTAAGATCTGCGGAACCTGTGTCTGTCCTGGGTGTCTTCAATTCATCAACTGCTCAGGGCAGGTGTCTTGGCCCTAACAACAGCTGGTATGTGTGGTTCCTCCACTGACCCATCCATCCTAAAAACCACACAGGGAAACAAATTATTCTGGGGAGGGGGCTGGATTGAGGTCACTGGTAGTGGGGAAAGGATGGAAAGGAATAGAATAGAAGAGGATGGGAGGGCAGGGTGGACTGCAGCCTTTTCTCATCTCAAAGTGCCACACCTGTCATTTGTTTAGTGCTCTTGGTGTTGGACGGAATGTTCTCTGGTACTGATACTGGAGTGCACATTTATTTGCCTGGTGTGTCAATGAGATACCACCTCACGCCAGTCAGAATGGCTAAAATTAACGAGTCAGGAAACGACAGATGTTGGCGAGGATGCAGAGAAAGGGGAACCCTCTTACACTGTTGCTGGGAATACAAGCTGGTGCAGCCACTCTGGAAAAAAGTATGGCGGTTCCTCAAAAAGTTGAAAATAGAGCTACCCTATGTCCCAGCAATTGCAATACTGGGTATTTACCCCAAAGATACAAATGTAGTGATCCGAAGGGGCACATGCACCCCAATGTTTATAGCAGCAATGTCCATAATAGCCAAACTATGGAAAGAGCCTAGATGTCCATCAACAGATGAATGGATAAAGAAGATGTGGTATATATATACAATGGAATATTATGCAGCCATCAAAAAAACTCTGAAATCTTGCCATTTGCAACGATGTGGATGGAACCAGAGGGTATTATGCTAAGCGCAATAAGTCAATCAGAGAAAGACAAGTATCATATGATCTCACTGATATGAGGAATTTGAGAAATAAGACAGAGGATCATAGAGGAAGGAAGGAAAAAATGAAGTAAGATGAAACCAGAGAGGGAGACAAACCATAACAGACTCTTAATCTCAGGAAACAAACTGAGGGTTGCTGGAGCGGTGGGGGGTGGGGGGGGGATAGGGGCTGGCTGGGTGATGGACACTGGGGAGGGTATGTACTATGGTGAGCGCTGTGAATTGTGTAAGACTAATGAATCACAGACCTGTACCTCTGAAACAAATAATACATTATATGTTAAAAAAAAAAAACGAAGAAGAAGATAGCAGGAAGGGAAAAATGAAGGGGGGGGAATCGGAGGGGGAGACGAACCATGAGAGACTATGGACTCTGAGAAACAAACTGAGGGTTTTAGATGGGATGGGGTAGGGGATGGGTTAGCCCAGTGATGGGTATTAAGGAGGGCACGTTCTGCATGGAGCACTGGGTGTTATACGCAAACAATGAATCATGGAACACTACATCAAAAACTAATGATGTAATGTATGGTGACTAACATAACATAATTAGAAAAAAAAAAAAAAGAGTCATTATTTGCCTGGTGTGTTCTTGCCAATGGGAACGGGGCTCCTGGTCCAGCAGCATCAGCATCTCCTTAAAATGAAAATTCTCAGGCCCCACTCCAGGCCAACAGGATCACTACTCTGGGGGTGGGTCCCAGAAATCTGTTTTAACAAGCCCTCCAGGTGACTTCCACGCACATGAAGACAGAACTAAGGCCCTCATTATGCAGTGTGGGAAGGGCCTAAAGTGATGGACTTCAGATCACAGGGCTGGAAACTAGCAGAGGCTAAACTAGAAGCTGGGTCTGACCCCCAGGCCTCTCCCCTTGCATCAGAAAAGGAAGCAACCTGCAAAGCCACAAACCTACGGTGAGCTATTTCAAAACCATCCTTAACCACTTTTAGTATTTCTGCATACATCCTAGCAACTTATCTGCCCCGAGCCCAAAACACTTCCAGTCCTCATATGGGATGATCGGACCAGGGCACCCTCTCCCCTTCTGACTCCTCTGTATGGCCAGCGTTAGAGGCCAGTGTCCACATTCACCTAATGATCAAAGCCAGAAACCCCAGCATCGGTGGGGCAGGGCCATTCAAAGCAGGAGCTTAGGGAAGCACTCTGCCTGGGTTCAAACCCCAGCTATGTGACTCGTTCTCTGTGTTACTGTGGTAGAGCTGTAACCTTTCTGAGCCAGTTTTCCTCAGCTGTGACTTGTACAGGGACAGGGCCTGTCAGGGAGGACGAAATGAGGTCAGCCTGTTGGGCGCTTAGCCCTGTGTCCGATACACAGCTCCGTGTCATTGCTAGCCTCCCCACCTTGCCCCGCCCCTCCCCATGTCCAGCGGGTGACCGAGTCATGCTGACTGTGCCTCTTTGACAGTTCCCACATCTGGCCTCTTTTCTTCGTCTTTGTATGCCCATCCCCACTGCCACAGTGGTGGCTCTGGTCCTCAGCTCACACTCCTGCCCTGCCACGCAAGTCTTTCAACAGGTCTTCTGGCCTCTGGTACGCTCTCCAGGATGACAGCTCAGCGAGCTTTTAAAATTGCAAAGGTCAGCCGCTCATTCTGCTGTGTGAGCTTCCTGAATCCCCGCAGTGGCCCCCCGTGCTCCTTGGGGTCGAGTTCCAGCTCCTGGGCAGAATGCGCCAGTCCCCTGGTGATTGGCACACCCACCTTGACCTTATTTCTGGGCCCCTTCCAGACTCTACACCTAATTACTTTGGGGACCACAAGAACTGTGGCCTTTTCACAGCAGGAATGCCTGGTCCCCCTCTGCCTGGCACATCCACATTCATCTTTCCAGATGTAGCCCAGAGCTGGTGCCGGCTCGAAGTCTTGTTCTCAGGTAGCCGTGACGACCCCTGCGTGCGCCCTTTCTGGCTGCTGCACCTGCTTCCCTCTCAGCATCTGTTCTACCTTCCTCGGCTTATATGTTTTCACGTCTGCCGCCCTTGTTGACTGCCGGATGATCACCCACCCCGGCACAGGGGAGGTACTCTAAACTTACTTAATAAATGCATAAACACTGAACTCCCCCAATTTCGCCGGTCCCAGCGCTACCCTCTGGGCTCACAGAACAAACCTGCTCTGGTGTTTCTCAGGAAAGCCTTTCCGGGGTTGGAATGCCATCTCATTTTCACAGCAGGTTGGAATGATTCTCTGTACAAATGTGGCTGGGATTATGCAATGAGTAAAGCAGGCTGTGTGAATGATAGATATCTCACAATGTAATCCATCCATCACCGGGCGGTCATTCAGTTCCCAGCATGGGCAAAGCCCTGGGTTTAGGAAAAAACGAGCCTTCTCACCCCCAACTGGTGTGGAATGTGGCAATGAAAACTAAGAGCTTGCGGTCATGGTCTGAGCACTGGGCTGGAGGCTTGGCTTTTAGTTCCTGGCACCACCACTCACTCGCAGGGTGACCTTGGCAAGCCCTTCCCTGCTCGGGCCTCTGACCCTCATCTGTGAAACCAGGGTGATGAACCAGAAGCTTTCTAAACACACTTTAGAGCTCAGAGCTTGAACATTTCACAAATTTAAGTGCCGTTCCTGAGGAGAGAACTGGGATGACTCTCTTGCTTTCTACCCCCACTCCCTTCTGAGCACTTTGCAGTTCACATGGGAGACAGAGGAGAAATACAGTGTTCTTCTTGGGGGTGACTCTGCCTGTCTCCGCCCAGATGCCCTCTAACTTAGGACTGGGTGCCAGAACCTTGGTGTTCCTGGAGGCTTCTGCACCTTCCTCCACAGACAACTTCCCCTCTCTTTGAGATTCATCCAAAGGAGGCAATATTGCATAACAGTTAATAATGCACAGCCAGAATCAGTCTGCCTGGCTTTGACTCCTGGCTCTTTCATTTAGTAGCTGGGTGACCTTGAGCAAACTGTGTAACTGCTCTGTGTCTCATTTCCTAATCTGTAAAATAGGGACAATAGTAGTTCTACCTTATGGGGTCATCGTGAGGATTAAAATAGTTAATACGGTTAATTCCCTAAATAGTGACTGCCACAGAGTAAGCACTCGACAAAAAGTTATTATTATGTTTTCGCAAAGATCCTTTGGGAAAAGAGTACTGCTGTCTAATGACATTTTAAGAAAGGCACTCACTCATTCAAGAGAGTGCAAACCTCATGACCTAATTACATCCCAAAGGCCCCACCTCCGAATACCATCACACCGGCTCTCTTTCTATTTGAGGGGATGATGAGAAATCGAAATCAGCAGTCTGCAATGTGGGAGAGGCCTTGACCAGAACCTGACCATGCCAGCACCCTGGTCTTGGACTTCCAGCCTCCAGAACTCTGAGCAATACACTTCTGCTGTTTCTAAGCCACACAGTCTGTGGTGTTTTGTTGTAGCAGACCAAACTAAGACACATAACAACAACGGCAACAAAATGTGAGTGATAGATACTAAAATGTGACCGCGGTGTTTATCTCTGAAAGGTGATAATCACTGGGGACTATCTTTTTGTGTTTGTGCTTATCTGTATTTTGTAGCATTCTACAATATCCTCTATCTTCCGTCAAATGTCTCTTCCCACATTCCAGGGACTCTGGGCTGACGGATCCTGCAGCTTCGTTCCCCAGCTGGGGCCCCTGCATTCCAAGGAATTGCCAAACTCCAAACCCATACTCCTCAGGAATGGGCTGGGGTGGGGCCTCCAGAGGGGCCTCATCTAACTGGCAAGAACACATTCTTTCCATGGGCATTTCCTGAAAGAACCTCAGTCAAAAGCGAGAATGACAGGTATCTGAAACAGACCATCCATCAGGCAGAAGGCTGTGCGGCTCAGAATCTTGGCAAGGAGCCCATCGAAGTAACACCTCCAGCCATTTACTGAGCATTTAAGCTCTGCCCTGCACCACAGAGCTGTGCTAAATGCATTCCAAGCATTATCTTATTTGATCTCCACAGCCTTGCAAGGAAAGTGTTTTTCTCCCAAATTATGGATGAGGACACTTGAGGCTCTGCCATATCCTGCCCCAGGTCACACAGCTAGGAAGGAGCCGAGAGGCAGTCAGCCTCAGGTCTAACCCCGCTACATACAACACTGACACAGCATCTTCTCCTGGGTTTTGTAGACCTCGGTGTACCCGGCCTTGGTAACACTCGAGATTGCTAAATAAGGTACTCACAGCCACCCCCATGTGACTTTTCCCAACTTCCCAGACTGCTCACTAGCCACAACACAGAACTGTTGTTTTCATTTAATCAGGGAGCATTTATTAGGTGTTGAGTATATACCTTCCATGTGCTCAACCCAGGACACACATACAAAAACTATGGGAAATGGCCTATGTCCTTAAGCATCTAAACATCTCTTTGTAGATCTATAACGCACAGACTGAGAGGTCCCCAAAATTGTGTCCAACTGACCCTTCCTGAGTACTCTGACCTGTGATTAGGGTCTCACTAACACTTCTGTGGTAAGTGCTACCATTTAGTGGACCTACCATATACCAAGTACTTTACGTACTTCCTCTCTTCTAAGCCTTATCACAACCCTGCGAGATATTCCTCACTGTTTTATAGGGGAGGAAACATGCTGAGAGAATCTAAGAGACGTGCCCAAGGTCACGCACAACCACGAAGTGCCCAGTAGCACCTATCACACTCGGTCACATTTGAGGGTTACTTTTGTGTCTGTCACCCCATCAGACAAGGATGGCATCCTATTCAGGACTGTGTCCCTCACTGACCTAATCCTGTACCCAATATATGGTAAGAGTAAGCTTACACACACACACACACACACACACACACACAGAGGACATACTACAAGGGAAGCAGTCCAGGTAACTCAGAAGGGGGCCTCTGGATTCAGACAGATCTGGGTTTGGGTAGCAGCTCTGCCTCATCCTAAGTGTCTCTCCTTTAAGCAATTCAGTCTTCTCTGACCTTCAGTTTCCTCACCTGTTAAAAGGGGACTCCAACTTACCTCCTAGGGAGGGTATGAGAAATGAACAGGAGTCAGGGATATCAATCTCTGAGCAGAGATCAGGCATGTAGTAACTGCTTACTAAAACACAGACATCTATTACCCCAAGGCCAGAAACAGAAGTGCCCAATTAATGGGACATGTAGAATGCCAGGTGTTCTGTCTCGCCACTGGAATGTGACCTCTTTGAGGGCAGGGCTGGGATGCTTACATCCGTGACCTGAGCCCTGGCCAATCAACGGTCTTCAACAAATGGCTGCTGCTGATGGAGACCTTTCCTGCCCAGGGCGGTGATTCTGAGCTGTGCACAGGTGGGCAGGGAGGTGGAAGGGAGGAGAGAGAACCTCCTCTCTCTTTGTAGATCTATAGGCTCCTGAGCCAGCCTTGCCTCGAACATGGGGATAAATAAATACGTAAATAAAATGGGGAGGAAAACAGTGCCGACCCTGCAGCGTTCTAACAAGGCAGAAATGAAATACCATCGGCAAGCCTTCTGCCCACCTGAGACTGATGAAAAGGGGCAGGGCATGATGGCACAGGGAAGAGTGGGCAGCGAGGCCTGCAAGGCCTTGAATGTGGACAGGCATTAAGAAGGAAGGTTCAAGGTTCAAATCCCAGCTCCGACATTTACCAGCCTTGAGATTTCACCTCACTGAGCTTCTGTCGCCTCATCTCTGCAAGGAGGAAAAGAACAGAACCTCCCCCAGGAGGCTGTTGTGAATCAAATATAAGGGGTGCCGAGCCACCGGGACATAGTAAGACCTCAATAAATGGTAGTTTTATTATGGAGGATACACTGTTTTTCTGAAGGTAAAAGCCAACCTCCTCAGACAATAACAGAGCCAAGAAGGAATTCAGCTTAGAGCAACTAAAATAAAAACAGGAGAGCCGAAACCATTTCCCGAGGATGACTATTTATGAGGCCAATTTCAGTTTCCGAGTGCTAATGGATCCCCCACGGCAGGCTGTGTGCAGCTTCCAGCCCAGAGCGCAGGGATGTGCCCTCCCCTGAGTTCCTCGAAGCGCCGCGCACACTTGCGGCGCTCCATCAGAGTTTACTCATCACGACAATAATCCTAATAATGATCGGGGTAAAGTGCAGTGGGGGGAGACCAGAGGGTGCAGGTGAGGAGGAAGAACACTTAAGCTACTTTGTTTCTTCAAGACAAACTTCTGCCTGAAATAGATTAATTCAATCTGCATATTAATGTGGATTACTAATTAATGACTAAAAATGCTTTCAACATGGAAAGTGCTATGCAAATGCTCAAGACAATAATAACATCCAGGAGTCACAGGGTAAGTATGGAAAGGAAATAAGCTAGGCTCTTTTTTGTTAACATTTAAAATTTTATGGTTGAAGGAAATGGAGAGCGTTAGGAAAATTCACTTAAAGCACAAAAAACATAAAAGAGGAAAGCCTGGTGTGAAGGAGGGGACTTCCTTTGCGCTCCTGTGGCGCTGGACTAACCACAGGTCTTGTGGCTGCAAGCCTCCTCTCTGGCCTTGCCTTCTGGACCCCGAGTTCCCTGAGGGCAGCGGCCACATCTGACATGCCTCTCCATCCCTGGTCGCCAGCCCTGGGCCAGGCATGTAGGCAGCAGTGAACAACGTGTAATGAAATAAACAAATGATCCCCAAAGAGGAGGCTGAGGGGGTGCCTGGGGACTTCCCTCTAGAGAGTACAGTGTCAAAAGGAGTAACTTCACAGTGGAAACATCGGGCAAATACTAGCTCAGCCAGGTGATCAAGGTCAATGTCAAAGTGCTAAGTCATGTTCACGGTATGCGCCCTTGATACGGTGCCATGAGAATGGTACTTGATCTGTGGTCTTCCCCCAAGCCTATAACTCCTGTCTATAAACAGCAGAAAAACATCAGACAAATCCCAGTGGATTCCACAAAATACCCAACCAGGACTCCTCAAAACTGTCAAGGTCATCAGAAACATCCAGAAATTTTAAGAAGCCGTTCTAGCCAAGAGGCACAAGTTAGTGTAACGTGGCATCCTGGAGGGCTATCACAGAGGGTGAAGTAGGTCTAGGAGGAGAAAGGACCCATCTAAGTTCTCACAAGCTCTCCTGGTAGATAGGCTCTCATAACATGCATTATGGAATGATGGAGACAATGTTCCTTTTCATACATAGTGAATACTTTGATTTTTTTAAAATTGCAACTAAGATGCAGTTTCCTCCCTCCTCTGAAAACCCTCAAACCTCTATGGACCAAAAATCCTGTATAATTTGGTAGCCAAGCATCTCATGGGAACCCAGAGATTCAAGGGACTGGAAGAATGATCCTTAGAGCTCACCAAGACCAAATCCTCCCATTTCACAGAGGAAAAACTGAGGCCCAGAGTAGGGGACGGTGTCTTGCCTATTGCCAGTTTAGTATGTTGGTGCCATACTTCACTCACGCTTCTTCACTTGCAATATCCAAAAGTCACCCCGCTACCTGGGACACAAAGAACCAGTTTAGGGCCACGGAGGAATTCCTGCCAAATTCTAGCTCTATCTTTGCCAACCTCATGGCTATAAAGAGCATCCATGTGGAAAACAGTGTGGTATTTAGCTACACGTCTTTTTGCCCCAGGCCCCTGGCCATTGCCAAGCAGAAAGCCCAGGCCTGGCAGGCTGAGGCTGAGACACAAACACGGTTTCCAAGCGGGGTGTAGGGAAAGGCACAGCTCAGCCTGGCTGGCAGGCCACACTTCCCTGTGAGGCCCCATCCATCAGCCACCCTGGGGGATCTCATTTTCCAGCTCGGCGTAGGGTACATTTTCTAAATGTGACCCTGTTTCTGTTATGAGAATCAAAGTGCTTCAACCGCAAGATCATAAATACTCACAAGTGACGGCTAATGGCAGTGGCAGTTTGCAAAATGCCAAATGGCAGCGAGAAGTGGACGCCGTAAATTACAGCCCAACTCCTCCATTCTCACTGAGGTGTTTTGTGGGTTTTTAGTGATGAGATCCGCTTTCAAGTGGATTTATAGGGGCTCCCTGTGAATTCAGACAGAGCTTTTAAAAATACTTCTAACAGATGCTGAAAAGAAAACCGGAAGAGCCTACCATTTCAAGCCTAAAAAGAGTTTATTAAAAATGCGTTTAATGCATAATGGCCAAAATATGGAAAGTGGCTCATTTGAAGATGGATCTGCTGAGTGTGAAAATGCTAACGATTATAATAGTAATGACGACAGCAAAGGCAGATTGGGTCGGGTACGGGGCTGAGCATTTTACGTGGATTATCTCACAGAATTCTCTCAAACGTTCCATGTGGTCGGTGCGACCACTGTCCTTATTTCACACATGTGATAATGCAGGTTCCAAGAGGTCATTTGTCCCAGGTCACGTAGCTGGCTGGTGAGTGGCAGATTGGAGCTTTCGAGCTCAGGGTCTGGATGACCCTCTGGGTCTTCCTCCCCCTGGAGCACACCAGGAGCTCCCTGGCCTCAGCTGGACGGCACTGCGCACTCAGGGAGGTCTGTGGATGATGCGAATGCCAGGCTTCGGGAACCCGTCACCAGCACACAGAACAAAGGGACAAACTTTTAGAAAGTACAAGGGTCCCTATTGTGATGGAATTGTCAACTTCCAGGCCTGACTTTCGAGTCTCAGTTCCTGCATCAAGGAAACGAGGGCGATGCCATACCTTCTGGCCATTCGGACAATTTGGTGAGATCACGCACGTGCAAAGCGCCTTGAGAAGCCTGAGGCACTGTACAAGTTGTGATATTAGTGAAGACGCTAGATCAGCTTCAGCAGGAAGGGTGCTAACAGGCATTCCCTCGCGTCCCCTTCACAGAGGCAGAGACTGAGGTGGAGCAGAGATTAAGTACTTGCTCAGGGTCCCAGAACTGAGAGTCAATGACACAGCCACAACAGAGGTTCTGGAGGGCTATGTGCTCCTGGTCCTGATTCCAGTCTCAGTCCCCAACACACACCCACCCCAGGGCTGCAGAAAACACAGGCTGAGAACTCCTGGGGAGAACTCCCAAAGGTCCCCCTAGCACTGAAGTTGCGAGCAGGTGGCAGGGAAAGGCTGCAGAGAGGGTGGCCTCAGAGGACACGTGACCTCAGGGTCTCAGAGGGACCCCCATCTGTGCCGCCCTAAGCACACTGTTTACAGCCGCGGCTGTGGCCAGGGACCTGTGGACGGGACCTGCAGGCTCAGGGAGACCTGCCCGCCTCTGATGCTCATCTGACTTCTCCGCAGCTGGCGGGGACACGTGTGATTCGAGGGAGGAAGAGCAGCAGGCCTGTGCTAGCAGCTACCACTGCTGGTGCCAAAGGAAACGTCTCCCGGTTCTGTGTCCTTCCCCGGAGCTCCTTCCTTGGGGACCTGTCCCACTGTTTCACAAAACGCTCTGCATCAGACCATTTCCTTCAGGCCCTGTTTCCTCTACCGTGTGACTTCTGCAAAGCCATCGAAGGGGAAGTTACAGAATCATAGACTGTCTGGGCTCAGAGGATCTCAGAGACTAAGGTTATCTACTCTACTCTCCGACCCCCCACCCCTTCCTCCCTGCTGCCACTTACGTCCCTTCAAACGTAGTCCTGCCAAAGGGTCGGCCAGCCTCTGCTTGAATACCTCTAAGGATGGGGAACTCACTACCTCCTGAGGTAGCCTGTTACATATTCTATTGTCAGAATAAGGTAGTGAGAGGTTAAGAGCATGGGTCCCTGACCAGAACTGATGATGTATCTTTGTAAGGCCCAGTGCAAAATGAAAACGCAGGGATCCTTGTTCAAAAATTATAAAGGATTTTAAAATGGCAACAGCAGAGCCATCAACCTAACGCGAGGCCTTTCTAAGCATGGGACCCTGAGCAACTGCACTGGTCACAGCCCATGTGGTCTGGTTCCGATGGTGAACTCCGTGGGTTTGGATCCCACTTACTAACCAGTGCCAGCCTCATGTGTAAAACAGTGGTAGTAATCTCTAGTTCATAAACTTGTTTCTGAGGATTAAATGAGTCACTACGTGAAATGCTTAGAACAATGCCTGGCATAGAGTAAACAAATCATGTTTCTGCCCACGTTGCACAGAGAGAAAAAGAAGTATATGTAGCAATCTCCATGCCAGCCCTTTTGATATCTGCAGCCGGCTCTCACAGCCCCATATACCTTCTGTCCACCTAGAGCAAAGTGGCTGGGCTCCTGCCACCACTGCCAGCCACTGAGGCCACAGGCAGGAAAAATCACTGCCACCACAAAGGGTAGATTCAGTTCTGTAGGGCCTGCAGTTTATGTTTTGGGAGTGGGGGTAAGAAGAGGATCTTTAAGAAAAAGAAGATGAAATTAAGGCATGCACACCATGTATTTTTAACATGCTGCCAGACGTAGTCCTAGCGCAACTTTCCCACTGGAGGACCCTAAACCTGCCTGTGGTCACCCCAACATCACCCGACAAGAGGAAGTTGAGAGAGACAGAGGTCTTAACTGAGTGTGGTTAAGCCATCTCGCTTTTGCAAATCTTAAGAGAACATACCCTTGGATGTGTCTACTTCTCTCCAGCACCCCTGCCTGGGCTCCACAGCCTCCCAGATGGCTGTGTTCCTGGCATCCCCGTCCCCTCCTGACCTGTCTTGACAGAGCAGCTGCAGTGACCCTGAAGGAATGCAAACCTGACCGTGTAAACCCTCCAACAGCTTCCTGCTGCCACTGGGATAAAAAGCTCCTTAATGTGGGGCACTTCTTTCTTCCAAGACCAGCCCCTCTCTGTCCCCAGCCTCAGTGTGCGGCCCCTCAAGGCCAAGCTTCTGTCAGACAAGCCGAACCTCTGCAGGACGCTCTGCCTGGAATCCTTTCCTCTTCCCCTACTCCAACCTGGCTAATTCATCCTTTGATATTTGCTTCAGTGGTGTTTCTCCCGAGCAGCTTTACCTGGACCCTGCAGAACGAAAACAAGTCTGGGTTCGGTACCCGCTATGTGCTCCCACTGCACCCTCTACTCGGCCCACAGAAGCACTTCTATCACCTTCTTGCCATTACAGCGCTCGGCAGTCTGTCTCCCAGCTAGGCTGTGATGCCACACAGGAGGGCCCTGGCTACCCCGGATCCCCGGGGCTAGCGCGGTATCGGAAGCACGGTAGGTGCTCAACACCCCCGAGCACCGGGGTGGCCCTCTGAGGAGCCCCAATCTCATGCCAGTGTTGCCACTAAGCCGCCGGGTAACCCAGGACGAGGCTTCCACCCCTGGGGGCCAGTCAGAGACCACAGCCTGTGCTCTGCCAGCGTGGCCAACAGCGCCTCCCCCCCCCCCCGCCGACACAGCGTGGAGAGGCCACTCCCTTCTGCTGAGTTTCCTACACACAGAAATCTGGCAGGAGCAGCCAGACTTTGGAGCCCTTCATTTATTATTCATGTATTTCCTTGTAATACCATTGCTGCTGCAGTCGAAGGACACGGCCCTGGCACAGGCCTCCCCCCTGCCAGCGAGCACTGATTCGACCAAGCCACGGCAAACCTTGTCTGAAGGTCCCCAACCACGGACAGCCAAACTAGCCCAGGATGCAAAGAGGCAATGTGGAGTCAAGACATCCTCTTGCCCATTAACCACGCTCTCTAAACGTCCCAAGCATGTTCGCATATATCACTGCCTTTTAAAAAAAAATCTTATTTTCATAACAATCCTCTGAGGGATGGAGCTCGGGGTTTATTATTCATTTTCCAAATAAGGAGACTGAGGCTCAAAAAGCCAGAGGACCTTGTCCCAGGTCGGAGAGCTCCTAAGGGACAGAGCTGATTAGAACCCAGGGGGCAACTGGTTCCACAGCTCCCACTCTGTTATACTGTATCCTCCCTTCTAGATTCTAAAGGCATTTTTAAGAATGATTTTAAAATCTTGAACATATCTGTAAATTAATTTTTATCCCCCAAGACAAACAAGTTTGAAAAACAGGAAGAAAAGCATGAAACGAAAGGAAAGCTACTCCACGCCTTCTGAAGGCAACTGTTAAGTCTGTTACAATTCGCAGCACTCGGGCCACAGCGCAATCCTGTCTAGTCTTCAAGCACAGCGGCTCTCACTGGCCTCAGAGCCCCTGTACTTGCCATTCCTTCTGCCTGGATGCTCCTGTCCTGGCTCCTTCCTGGCCTGCAGGTCACAGCCTGACCATCGTCTCTTCACAGAGACTTCCTGAACTCCCTCCCCTGACTCTCTGACACCAGCCTCTTCATTTCCTAACAGCGCCTGTCATCCCTGTCTTAGTCACATATTTTCTTGTCTGTTTCTTTCACTAGAAGGTAAGCTTCCTGAAGGCAGGCCCTGGTTTTCTCACCAGCGTGCCCCATTCCACAGAACTATGCCTAGCACATACCAGGCACTTAGTAATAAGTATGCTGAATTAATAAATAAAGCTTATTTGCATTTGACCATTGTCAAACCCCACAGCAACTCATTTATGATAACGAAATTATATACATTAGCCAACTAACCTTACAATAATCAAATAAATGTAGGACAGATAACAGCCTTCTATTTTTACTAAGGATGAAAACAAGAGGCCCAGAGAAATTAAGGGGCTTGCCTGAAGCCACACAGCAATCAGAGATGGGGCTGGGCCTTGAATTCACCCATGATTTAGCTTTCTAATACTGTCAAATTTTATAAAAATTTGCTTAAAATAGTTTTCCTTCAGTTTCTTCCCACTGCCTTAAAGATTCTCATAGGTCACTGTGTTGTTTGCTGAGCCCTCTGGCTCTTCCTCCCCAAGAGGGCAGAGAGATGCCCATGTCTGCAGCATTTCTTTGAGCTGACATACTGCAAGGTAGTGTGAATTAACAGGATCTCTGGGGTAAAGCTAATCCACAACCTGATGTACCCAGGATCCTGTGCAGAAAAGCTGATGGGCACAAAACCAGGTTTTCTAGGATTCAGCAAAGGCAAGCACGCAAGTGTCAAAGGACTCATCTGTATCCCAGAGAGCCAAAAGGGGTACAGAAGCAGACAGATGCCAGCAATAAGGCTCCTACCAAACCCACGACCTAGAAAACATGTGCATGACCTTGACACAATGGACCAAGATTCTGCCCCACAAGGACCTATTCCTCCCAAGGAATGAGAGGGCTTCACTCTCATTTTAATATGCTCATGGTAAAATAATAAAACCAAAAACAAAATGAATCGAAACCCAAACTTTACAGCTAATAAGAAAGGGAAGTCATCTCTCCCCATCCCACACACTGGAAAAGCTACAACTGTTCAATTTCAAAGTCATCTAACCTGGCAGTTTTCTGACTTCTGAATTCAATGAACTTGAAGAGATTCCCCCTCGACCCCCTTCAAAAGATGTTGGGAAGACACAGTGTTGTCAGCTTTGCATTCTGTTCAGTAACTACATTCAAAACAACAAAGAAGACAACATACTGACTGCTATCATTTCGTAAAATAAAGGCTATATAAGGACATGTTTCATAAAATAAAGGACACATGATACCGAGTTGGAAAGACGTCCACTCGGGATCAGTATCCCACTGAGCTTTTTGACAAAACTCATTGCTCTCCCCTCATTTTCTCTTTTCATTTTACCTTGGATGGGTGAACAATTTAACAACGGAACAAGTCTGTGGACCAGTGAGTGGGAATCACGGATCCAGCCCATCCCATTCATCTACAAATAAGGAAAAGACAACCCGGAGTTCCACAAGGCTGGTTAGCGGCAAGCCCTCAGGAGCCGCAGCACCTGCCCTGCCTGGTGTGAGCCTCGCCATATCTGGGACGACACGTGCATCAGAGAGATGTCAAATGAGCCTGACTTCCCTTTATTTATCAAATGTTGCATCTATTCTTCCTAGGCTACACCAAACCCCAGGGACAGTCTGGGTTGCAGAAAGAGTAAGAACCACAATTTGGATTAACTTCAGTCACTTAACTTTGGTTTAGTCCAGAAGCAGCTACAAAGCAGTGCTGAGGAGGCACACAGGACGGTGAGACGCAGGGGGTACACACAGCTCCCCAGTGCCTTGTGTCTTCTCAGAGGGATCCAGGCAGCCCCATGTAAGAGATGTCTGCAAGTCTGAGAAGCACAGAATTGTGGGTTTGTGACCTATTACATGTCTAGCCTCTTCAATCCTAGGAAGCAACTTCTAAGACCATAAAACTGTATCTCAGCAAGCTAGACACAGAGGCCTAAGGTGTGTGCCAGGGTCCCCTTATCTGTGCCCTACGCTGCAGGGCCTAGGAATTTTCTATTTATGTCCACTCAGGGCTTCTGTGGGCAGGTCCAGTCCTGATCCCCACATTCCCAAACAAACTCCTTGAGGAAAGGAACCAATGTTTTATTTTAAACTCATAATTCCCCGAGCTATCTGACACAGTCTTGGGCATACAGAAGCACACGATATTTAACTGGACTAAAAAGAGGGCTGAGACAGGTGTTTCACCATCTCAGCAGGACGTGCCCATCTGGGCTGTGCCAGGGACACACAGGTTTGTGTACACAGGATTACAGTATTTAAGCCCTGGGTAATTCATCAACGGTGAGGTTACACCCAACAGAGTCTAGTCAGCAGGTGAGGAACTTATCCTTTGAATGGGGAAATGCTAACAATGTAAACATAGCCTTTTCTCCACTGGACTGTGGGTTCCTTGAGGGTGAGACCCCTGTTTCGCCCACCTTTTCATCCTCCAAATACATCTGGCATGAAGAATGACAGAGTAGGAGCTCCATCGATGGCTGCTGAGCTAAAACTGAGTTATTGCAAAGTTATGCTTCCTCAGTGTATTCTGACAAACCTTGTCATACATTCATTCATTTCGTTTACTGCATGTTCTTTGCGTACCAGGCACTGTGCTAGAAAAACAGGGATACAAGGGGGAGTTAGGCTGTCCCGGTCCCTCATCTGAGAGAACTTATGTTTTTAGCAGGGGGGATAGATTTTAATCCAACATTAATACAAATAATCATATAGCTTTAATTTAACAAATAATCTAAAGGAGAGATAGAGATTAGTGTGAACGATAAGGGACAGCCTCTAGATGCTGTGGCGTGCAGGCATTTTAACCATACAACAACAAAACCTCAACTCTGTTGGCATAGATAATTTAATAAAAGGAAAAGATATAAAGCCCAGGGGCTCAGTAAGTGGTTGTAACATCACAGTGTACAGATCAGCAATACAGGAAAAGTAAACACCTTCTTCCCCGGGTTCTCTAGCGTTTACCAAAGGAAATAAAAACTAACACTAATGCAATCAATCCCACAGAAGAAACAATTTTTAACAAGCACAACATAAAAAGTTTGAGGCCCAACTTCCATCTCCAGTGGTATGGTGGACTGGATATCCCAACAGAACCACTAGCTGAAAATGACTACAAAGGGAGAGTAAAAAGCAACAACAAAAACAAAATCACGTATTTTAAATCAATTGATAAACTTGTAAGAAAGCAAAAAAAAAAAAAAAAAGAATCAGAAATCAAAACCAAAATGAAAATAGAAACCCAGAGGTAAGTGGACACCTGAGACTAGCTTTTTTTTGTCTGAGGGTATTTACAAAACTAGGTTAATGCAAGTGTTGATTCTCACATCATCTTAGAATACAGGACACAGAGGTAAAAGCAAAAGTCCACACGGGGTGGAGAGCTTGATCGGGGTCCACCCTACACCAGCACTCATAGATAGCTGGGACTCCCTATACCCTTTGTATAAGAATAAGCTAGAAATAAACCCAGCTCACCAGAAAATTGGCTTAACTTTTGAAAATGAGTAAACTAAGTGGGAGGGAATCTCTCTTGAGAATTTGCTACCACAAACCAGCTCTCATAGAGGTTTGTATAATAATCAGAATACCTGGGGGTATTCTGAAAAACGTCAAGCTGAGAATTTAGTATAAAGGGACCCCACTAGGTATGTAGTAGAACCAAATGCCAAACTTTTCTGGAAGAACACACCTTCACCCAGGCCTCAAAGAACCCCTACAGAAAAAAGTGTCAAGAAATATGAGCAAAACCAAATAAATATACAAAATATATAAAGAAAAAAGGAACCAGAAAAGCAGTGAGGAAAAAAAAACCCAGCAAAACTGGACCCACAAAAAAACCTTAAATTAGCAGACACAGAATGTGTTTAATTATGCTTTCATAAACAAAAAGTTTTTAAAATATGAAAAATAATGAGACTATTAAAAAGAATGAGCAGATTTTAAAAAGATCCAAATACACAACACAACTTTTACAACTATAATAACAGAAAAAAACAAAACAAAAAAAACCCCAAACTCTATGGGAAGTTATAACAGTGCCTAACTAGATCTCAAATAAAACTGATGAACTGACAAAGAATTCTAAGGTAATTATTCAGAAAGCAACACTGGCAGAAAGAATAAAGAAGGTATGAAAGAAGTTAAGAGACATGGAAAATAGAGGGTAAAGGTCTAAAAAAATGTATAAAGTAGGAAAGGAAGGGGAAATTGGGGAATTTCTGAAGAGATAATAGATGAGAAATTTCCTGAACTGATAAAAGACAATAATCTAAGGTTTCACAAAATTAATCCAAGCAGGATTTTAAAAATTGTATTAATACCCAAACCAGACAAAGACATTAAAAGAAAACTATACACAAATTCCCTCTTCAACACAGATATAAAAATTCTAAATAAAATTTTGGCAAATCAAATCCAACAACATTTTTATAAAAAGGTAATAAATCATGACCAGTGGAGTCTATTCCAGGAATGCAAAGTTGGTTTAGCATTCAAAATCTATCACTGTAATCCACTATATTAACAAATCAAAAAAGAAATACCAAATAATCATCTCAATACATACAGAAAAAGGTTTTGACAAAATTTAACATCTATTCCTAATAAAGACTTTCAAGAAACTAGAGATAGAAGGGAACTTCCTCAATCTGATAAAGCGCATTTACAAAAAACTTACAGCTAGCATCATATATAACAACACCATTAAGACTGAACAATTTCACCCTAGGATCAGAAACAACACAAAGATGTCCACTCTTGCCACTTCTATTCAACACTGTACTGGAGGTACTAGCCAGTGCTATAAGGCAAGAAAAAAGAAAAAAAGCCATCTAGATTGGAAAGAAATAAGTAAAGCTGTCTTTATTTGCAAAGGACATGATTGCCTGTGTAGAAAATGTGATGGAACCTACAAAAAAAGCTACTAGAACTAATAAATGAGTTTGGCAAGATTACAGGAGACAAGATCAATATATTAAAAAAAACTAACTGGATTTCAATATATTAGCAATTAACAACCCCAAACTGAATTTTTTTCAGAGAGAGAGAGAGCATGCATGCATATGTGGGTGGGTGGGGCAGAGGGAGAGAGAGAATCTTAAGCAGGCTCCATGTCCAGCGCAGAGCCTGACAAGGAGCTGGATCTCACGACCCTGAGATGATCACGACCTGAGCTGAAACCAAGAGTCAGATGCTTAACCGATTGAGCCACCCAGGGCCCCTCAAACTGAAATTTTTAAAATACCATTTATGAAAGTATCAAAAATGATCAAATCCTATGGTTAAATCTGACAAAGATGCAGAGACTGAAAACTATAAAACATTGCTAAGGTAAACAAAAAATCAAATCAATGAACTATACAATGTACCTGTGTCAAAAGGCAATTGAAAAGATGTCTACTCTTCTAAAACTGACCTATGGATTCAATGTAATCCCAATAAAAATCCCAGCAGGCTCTTTTATAGAAATTAGTAAAAGGATTTAAAAACTCACCTGGAAATGCAAAGCACCTAGAATTGCCAAAACAACTTTGAAAAAGAACAAAGTTGGATAACACCTGATTTCAAGACACAGAACAAAGTGAGAGTAATCGAGATGGTGTGGTACCAGCATAAAGAAAAACAACAGATCAATGAGCCAGAATAGAGGGTACAGATACAGACGCACATATACATGAGCAACTGATTTTTTTTTTTTTTTAATGAGAGACAGAGAGCATGAGAGGGAGGAGGGTCGGAGGGAGAAGCAGACTCCCTGCTGAGCAGGGAGCCCGATGTGGGACTCGATCCCGGGACTCCAGGATCATGACCCGAGCTGAAGGCAGTCGCTCAACCAACTGAGCCACCCAGGCGCCCCTATGAGCAACTGATTTTTGACAAAAGTGCAAAGGCAATTAAGTGGAGAAATGAGAGTCTACTCAACTAATGAAAATGAAACAACTGGATATCAATATGCAAAAAATAGAAGAGGAGGAGGAAAAGGGGGAGGGGGACAAGGATCCACATTTTACACTACCTACAAAAATTAACTCAATATGGATCATAGATTTAAATGTGAAACTTAAAATAATAAAAATTACAGAAGGAAACAAAACAACAACAAAAGTGCTGTGACTCTGGGTTAGGCAGATTTCTTAGATATGACACTGAAAGCATGACCAATGAAAGAACAAATTGATAAATAAAACTGCAACAAAATTTAAAACTTCTGTTCTTCAAAAGACACTGTTAAGAGAATAAAAAGATAGGCTGTGGAGTGGAATAAACACTGTAAAGCATATATCTCATAAAGGCCTTCCATCCAAAATACAAAGAATGCTCAAAATTCAATAATGAGAAGCCAAACAACCCAATTTTTAAAGAATGGACAAAAGGTATGAACAGACACATCACAAAGAAGATATACAAAGGGCAGATAAGTGAATTAAAAGATGCTCAACATCACTGGTCACCAGAGAAACACAAATTAAAACCACAATGGGATACAAGTACACAACAATTAGAATGGCTAAAATTGGAAAGACTGATCATACTAAGTGTTGATGGAACTGAAGAAGGAACTGAAACTCTCATACACTGATGTTGGGAACTAGAATGGTACCACCACAATTTTTAAAAAGTTAAATATACACCTAACATACAATCCAGCCATTCCATTCCTATGTATTTGCCCAAAAGAAATTAAAGCATATGCCCACACAAAGACTTGTATGTTAAAACTCACAAAAACTTTGTACTAGCCCCAAACTGGAAACACCCAAAAATCTACCAAAAGGTAAATAGATAGACAGTGGTATATTCATACAAAAGAATACTATTGGCTAAAGGAATAAACTATTGATAATGCTACAACAAGAATGAATCTCAAGATAATCATGCTCCATGAAAGAAGCCAGATTTTAAAAAGAGTACACACTATATGATTCCATTTGTGTAAAATTCTAGAAAATACAAACTAGTCTGTAGTGACAGAAAACAGATCAGTGGTTGCCTGGGGAATGGAGGAGGGCAGGAGGGACAGAGAGAGGGGTTATAAATACAACAGGACACAAGAAAATGTTGGCAGAAGATGGGTATGTTCATTATCTTGATGTGATGGTTTCACAGGTATATACGTATGTCAAATTATATATACACTTTAAACACATGCAATTTACTAGATGCCAATTATACTTCAATAAAGCTGTTTTTAAAAATCTACATTATAGTGGAATTGCAGAACAGAACATCAAAAACAGAGATAAAATCTTCTTTTTTGGGGGGGGGGTAAAATCTTAAAAGTAGCCAGAGAAAAGTCAGATTTAATATAAAGGAATAATCATTACATTACCCCTGACTTCTCAACAGTTATATTAAATCCGGAAGACAGTAAAATAATGTACTGAATATATGAAGGTAAAAAACTGTCAAACTGGAATTGTATACCCAGCAAGAACAGGAGCAAAATAAATATATTCTCAAACAAAACCTAGAGTTTTCTATTAAGAGACCCTCAAAGGAATTTAAGAGGATATGCTTCAGGCAGAAGGAAAGTGATTCCATTTGGAAGGCCGACATAAAACAGTAAGAGTACAGTCTTATGGAATTAAAAATGATAACTAAACACAGGGAATACAGTCACTGATATTGTAATAGTGATGTAAGGGGACGGATGGGAGCTACACTTTTGGTGAACACAGCATAATGTATAAACTTGTCAAATCACTAAGTCGTACACCTGAAACTAACATAACATTGTGTCTCAACTATACGCAATAATAATAACTAAAATACATGACAAGAGTAGCGTGTAAATTAGGAGACAGGGTGATCAAAGGTGAGGTGTTCACTAAGTTCCCTGCATTGGCTAGGAGTAGGGTAAGCACACTAATTTTAGACTCAAGAATACATGTTAAAATTTCTTAGTTAACTATTCAAAGTATAGAAACAGAATACTGAGCTTTCATAGTATAATACAGGAAAAAAGCAAAATGAAAAAAAAAAGAAGTCAACGAAGGAGGGGGAAAAAACATAAAAAGGTGAGGTAAAAAGAATGCTTGAAGACGGCAGAAATAAGCCTCCACTAAAATGTGAACTTGTTGTAGACCGAGGTGGTGCGATGCCATCCACCGCATCTTCAGAGCCTACCACAACGTCTGGCACATGTTACCATCTTTGATAAATATCAAGTGACTGACTTTGCTAAGTGAGTAAGTAAATGTTCAGATGATGGATGGTAGAATAAAAAATATTTGGTCTTTGCCCCAGGTTCCTGGCACAAATTTGCTAAAACCCTTGGAATTTCCAAAGCAGTAGGAGTGCCTTTGGTCATTCATAAGTCCTAAGGAGCCCCTTTTGAGCACACTTGAGCTTATGCTAATGAGGTGATTTAGGGTGGGGCCTCCAGATAGCCTGAGGATGGGGCTGGTCACCAGAAAGGCCGCCCATCTACCTCAGGAAGGGGGAGGGGTGAGGAGGTGCTGCAGATTTTTATAAAAACTCTTGAATAAAAAGATGTGATGAGCCTCTGGGTTCGTAAACGTGAAGGGAGAGTAGAGCACCCCCGTTCCACCAGGACAGAAGCTCCTGTGCTCAGGACCCTTCTGGACCTCACCCTATGTACCTCTTCATCTGGCTGTTCTCCTGTATCCTTTATAATATCCTTTATGATCAACTGGTAGACATAAGTAAATATTCCTCTGAGTTCTATGAGGTGCTCTAGCAAATTAATCACACCTGAAGAGGGAGTGGTGGGAACCTCTGATTTACAGCCTGTAGTCTGAAGCAAAGGTGACAAGCTGGGTGTGCGATTGGCATCTGAAATGGAGGCAGTCTTATGGGAATGAGCCCTGAGCCTGTGGGATCTGATGCTAACTCCAAGTCGAAGGTGTCAGAATTGAGTTAAATTTGTAGGACACCCAGTCAGTGTCCAGAGAACTGGAGACCTTCTTGATGGTACTGGGAAAAAACCCATTGGGATGGTAAATGAATGAATCTGGTTAGTTGAATGAATAAATGTATGACTGATACAAAACTTCATTTTGGCCAAAAGTTTCAGCCTTCTCCAGGCACCACTTCATTTATCAGAATTAGCCAACAAATTACAGGCAGGACAAACGGAGTTTCTCTCTTCTCCCTGGCCACTGTCTGGGAGCAATGAAGTATGAGAAATGCAGATGGACAAGAAAAGCAGCAGACAGGGACTGGGTCAAATTAGTCCCAGCTTACAGAAAAGTTGGTAGAATAAAAAATCATGGACAGGAGGTAGCTTCTAGTTTTGAATTATATTGTTTATTCCCTCCTGTCCATTTCTGTAGCTAACACCCTAGTTGAGGCCCTCGGTACCTACAGTAGGGGCCATAAGGTCCTCCACTGCCCTCAGTCCCTCTTCTATTTCCTTGTCCATCCAGACTTTATCTCATCATGATACAGAGCCGTCATGATATCACTTCCTCCCCACCCTCTGGGCTCAGATGTTTCAGGGGGTCACAACTGTGTCCTGGAATCAAGTTCAAACTTCTTAGCCTGATTTTCAAGGCCCTTTGAGAGTTGATTTTCATCACCTTTTCTCATACCTTTCCCTCTGAAGAATACTAGGCTTTAGTCAATAGGTCCCACGATCCTTCCCACCTCTGCATCCTTGCTTATGCTGTTCTCTTCAAGTGTCATTGCCCTTCCACCATCTTTGTTACTGAGGTTGTGAACATCCTCAAGGCCCAGCTCAGATGTTGACTCCTCCATGGTGCTTTCTGGGTGCAGAGCCAAAAATAAATTTTTTCACTTCTTGTTCCATAACACTCTGTTTATAACTCTCTTATGATTCTCCACGCACATGCTATCTTATGCTCTATATGGGAGGCAATTTAGCCTGAAGGTTAAGGACATGGACTTTAAAGTCAGACAGAAGTAGGACTGAATCCAGATCTACCATTTCCTAGCTGTATGAAGCTTCTCTAAGCTTCAGTTTCCTCATCTGCAAAATGGGGAAAATCTGTATTAGAGGTTCATCCTGAACATTAAGTGAGATCGTGCCAATCAAGCACATAGCATACACAATAATTACTATTATCAGAATACATGCCTTATGCCCACTCTTCCATGGATGTAAGCCCCCTGTGAAGAGTGTCCACATCTGATGATGTTTCTACCTTTCCTTCTATCTCTTCTACTACCCAGTGTGGTGCCCCACACGGTGGTTTTCTCAAATTATGTAAAATAATTTCTAAGCCAAGAGGTGATATGTTATTAAATATGCTCTCATTCATGTTGGTACCATGTTTGGGTTCCACAGGATTCTTAAGGTATATTGCACATGTTCAATATTCAATGTTTTCTGGAAACCCCTATGTTCCAGATTTTACTAGACAATAATGATACCTTATTAGGAAAACACAAAGGCATAGCCATGGACTGGGAGACTACATTCGCAAAACATGTATCAGACAAGAGACCTGTATAACAGAATGTATTTTAAAAACTCTTAAAATTCAATAAGAAGATAAACAACCCAATTAAAGGTTGGCAAAAGATTTTAACAGATACTTCACAAAAGATGCAAAGTAGCCAATAATCCCATGAAGAGATGCTCTTCATGAGAGCATGTAAATGTTATGTTCAGAGGTGCAAATATTTCACACCCAGCAGAATAGCTCAGATTAAAGACTGATCATTCCAAGTGTTGTCAAGGATGCTGAGCAACTGTAACTCTCATATACTGATGGTGGGAATTTAAAATGATACAACCACTTTGGAAAACAATTTGGCAGTTTCTTTAAAAATTAAACATACGCCTACCATACCATCTAGCCAATACATTGTTTTCGTAGGTATCTATCCAAAAAAACCCAAAAAAACCACATCCACACACAGACCTGTACACAAAATGTTCATAGCAGCCTTACTTGTAACAGCCAAAAGCTAGAAACAACTCCAGTGTCCACCAACATGTGAACGGATAAACAAATGGCAGTACAGTAATGTAATGGGAAACTGCTCAGCAATAAAAAGAAACAAGCTATTGATACACACGAGGACATGGATGAATCTCAATTATCATCTTGCTCAGTGAAAAAAGCAAAGTCCTATGCAATTTCTAGAAAACGCAAGCTCATCTTGGGAGACAAAGCAGGTCAGTGGTTGCATCGAGACAGAGGCAAGGATGGGTTACGAAAGGGCATAAAGAACCTTCCAGGATGAGAGAAATGTTTATTATGATTGTGATGGCCAGCTCACAGGTTTGTACATATGTTAAAATTGATCAAATTACACTTTTTCAAAAGTGTGCAATTTATTGTACTTCAAATATACCTCAATAAAGTTGTATGGAAAAAAATGTACTTAAAAACGTTTTTTTTTTTCTTAAAAAAACAAACAACAAAATGAAGCAAGCAGGATGTTCACTGGCAAAGTAAGCAAAACCCAAAGTTGGTCTGAAGGCTGCTCTTGAAAGCCTAGTCTCAGCACAAAGAGCGGCGGGAAGGCCAAGAGGCAGGAAGCTCGGCAGACAGGCTTCAAATCGCAGCGGGGAGCACCATAAATGTGGCTTGGATATGATTGGCTTTTTGAGGTTGCCTTCGTGGCAAACCTAATTTATTCAGTGCCCAACTCTCTGGCAGTCCAATACTTCGAGCCTGAGACAGTTGTCAGGTTGCATTCCTGTGGCCTTTTTTCTTTTCCTGTGTGCATTTTGAAAGAGATTCCTGGGTGCCGGTGAAGTCTTCACCCAAAAGGAGAATTATAATGGGAGATTTCAGGCATGGCTGGAGGTCTAAAGATACAGAACCTTGGGGGAAAGGAGAGGCAGAGCTTTTGCCTGGCTCCAGGTATGGATGTGCAGACTGAGCGGGCACAACCCCAGGGGGCGCCATTCACAGTGGTGCAAGGGCTGCTCCAGGAACAGTACCGGGAGGGGAAGGGAAAGTGCCTCTGGGAGGCCGACTTCCAGGTTCCAGCCCTCCCCCGACAAAGTAGTACTGAGCCCTCCCAGTGCTCCCCTCATCAAACGTTATTTTAAGAGAAAAGCTTAAAAGTGAAATGTCAGCGCAATAAGGAGAGAGGAAGCGCACTCTCTCCCTTGCTGTAGCCTTTGTCTGCCATTACCTTGCGCTTCCAGGCGTCCTGGTTTCCCCATCTGTTGGGTGGAGAGATAATCCCTGCCCTGCCCACCTCACTCATTTCACCCGCCTGAAGGCCTGAGGCGCACACAACCCTGAGAATCCTGCAACAGAGGGGTCAAACTGGCAGGCTATGGCCAAGACCCAGCGGGCACAGATGGCTTTATTTAGCTCACACAATGTTTAAAACTCAGGAGAGTCCATGTAAAAAAAAAAAAAATCAGAAATCTAACTTTTCTTGAAAAACCCAAAGAACTGGCCTGACTGGACCCACGTTCCCAAGCAACAGTTGGAGCTGAGGAAGGAACCCCTTCTCGATTGCCCACAGTGCCGCTGCCCTGCCCCCCACAGAACCCTTCACTCAGGTCACTGGCTTGGGCCTGTGGCTTTGAGTCTGTTCTCAGATCAGTGAGAAGGGCACTTGGACTTCACCTGGTCCAGACTCCTCACCCGGGACACTGCGTGACAGGCCCGTAAGATGGCCCCCCGTCTTAAACACATCTCTTGATGAGAAGCTCATCCGTCACCTTGGAGGACGCTCACGGGCAGGATTCCACTTGCTTATACCTTCAAGTGGCAGGTCTCTCCCACCCTCACGTCAGGGTTCTGCTTTCCTTTCAGGCTCTCTCCCCACCCTTCCCGAATGCTTCAGACATTTACAACCACTGGTTCTTCTATGAAAACCTAAACGCCCGGTGTCTTTAACCCTTCCCTTTAGACACATTTCCTCGTCCCTTGGCATTCCAGCACTTTCCTCTGAGCATGCTCCATTTTCTCTCTGCCACATGCGGGGTTGGTGGAGTCTTTCTCCCTGTTTTGTCTTTGTGAGCAGGTCAACTTAATTATGAACACGTGTTCCTACCTGGCTTCTCTCTGGCAAGCTTTAAAGAGAGGCAGCATCACTGAGTACTGTAAGTAACAGTAAATATGTTCTGTCGGGTTTAGTCTCAACACCCTCATATGGATAAAAATAGACCTCATGGCATCAGGCAGGATAATTCTTACTCTCTACAAATCATTTCTGAACCAGAAAAATGAAACATCAGGGATTTCCCACATTTCGAAAAATGACTTAAGTCTTGGAGTGAGAGTAATTGTTTCAAATTTTAAAATAAGTACCCCATATTCTGAGGTTACATACCTTTTATGGAATAGAAATTAAAAAAAAAAAAAAGTCAGAATTCCCTAATTCAGACCTGAGGGTAGAACAAGGACAAAAACAAAAATTCTCTCTCCTGTGCTTCCGTGGGTTTCTTGAAGATCAGCACTGTGGGAGTAGAAAAAGTGTTGGGCCTTTATTTCGTCTAACAGAAGTGTGTGTGTGTGTGTGTGTGTGTGTGTGTGTTTGAGAGAGAGAGATTGAGATCTTGCAGAGATCACTTACTATCTGTCTCTGCATCTTTTTTCCTGTTTTGTAAAATGCACGGCTTGAGTGAGATCACTGAGAGGTCCTCAGATCTGCATTAGAACCACCTGGGTGTGCCCATGAGGATTTCCCCACACACCCACAGAAATTCTGCATCTTGGAGGGTGGGATGGGGCCAGAAAGCTGGTGTCTGACAAGAGCCCAGGTGACTCTGACCTCCCCAGACTTGTCATCTAGTGGTGACATCCCAAATCGTTCCTCCATTCCATGACTTTGGCATGCACTCTGTGGCAGGAGGTATGACAGGGCCATGGGGCTATGACAGTAAACAAGTCACACAGGCATGGTTCTCAAGGAGCTCATGCAGGAATGCGGGTGGTTGGCAAGGAGAGGCTTCCAAGGAAATGGATGTGGGCCCTGGGATGTGGTCAGGGCCATAACACCCATAAGCACAGGGCGCCACGGGAACCCACCCAGACTGAGGAAGGCAGGGTGGTCAGGGAAGGTTTACTGGGGAAGGTGATGTCTCAGCAGAGCCCTGTAGCACACGGAGGACCTGGCCAGGGAAAGCCCAAACTGGTAGCGTGCTCAAGGCCTGAGAACCAGGTAGAGAACATGTGTCTGGGAAGTGGATGGGCTCTGGCTAGACCCAAGGGGACTGGAGGGAGAACAGGAGATGGACATGGGAGAAGGTGGCAGGGGCCAGGTCATGAGGGCCCAGGCAGCTGCACCAAGAATTCTGTATTTTATCTTAAAGGCTGCAGGCAGCCATGGAAGGGTTCTGAGCAGGGTAGGAACACGACCAGACTTGTGTTTTAGAAAGATCACCTGGGCTGCTGTGTGCAGAATACATTGCAAGAAGAAGGAAGCAGGAAGCAGGAAGAAGAGGCTGGAATAAACATGGCTTCTTTCTTGGCTGTACGGGCTCAGTGCTAGAGGTAGCCAGCGTAGTGAATGTCAGAACGGCTGGGGGGCCCTGACGCTCAGGGAAAAGTCCAGGCTTGTGGCTTCTCATCCCAGGTCCCACTAGTATGATCACTTTTCCTCACTGGGGGAGGAACCTGCACCCCACCCACATACCCACCCGCCTAATTCTGTCTGGGCCGCTTGCTTCTCTCAGGCTCAGAAAAGGGGATGAAAACTGCTAGTTGGTCTTAAGGTATCAAGGAACAAAAGCAAGAAATGGCTCCGAGGAAAAATATCCCTCGTGCCTGCCCCTTGGGAGTATACACACGCTCTCGAGCCTATCTTACTGGTGGCCAGCACGCTACAGTTCACAACACTTGCGATCGCCATACCTTCTTGGAGGCTCCCAGCACTCCCGGGATAGGCACTCCCATTTCAGAGAGCAGCAAACGGAGGCCCAGAGGGCTGGTGCAAGCTCACGGAGAGAGCGG
This sequence comes from Halichoerus grypus, assembly GCF_964656455.1. Lineage (NCBI taxonomy): Eukaryota > Metazoa > Chordata > Mammalia > Carnivora > Phocidae > Halichoerus > Halichoerus grypus. The sequence goes on along the minus strand of NC_135713.1, from coordinate 44,967,130 downwards.
GAAACAGAGCCAGGGCTGGAAATTCATTCCACGGCTCTTTCCTGCTATTGATCCCTGAGCCCACAGGGACCGTAATTAATTAAAATGTCTCTCCTCAGCACTGGAGACAGCAACCTGGAGAATTCAATGAAAATGATCTACCCAGTGTGGAAGTGTTTCATCTTGAAGTCCTGGGAGGGCTTCTGAAATGAGAGGGACTACGGGGTGGGAAAGGGAAGATGCTGCCAGCCTGTTAGCAAATGTCACCTGGGCTGAAAAACGCCCACTCCGAGGAGGCTGAGGCTGCACAGCTCTTGGGAGGAGAAAATAATCCTGAGCCTGATGGAACAGGAGAGGACTGGCTGGGGTGGGGAAGGGAGCCAGGAGGAGGAGACAGGACAAATCGCACAGAATGCTTCTCTTTCTTCTACTCACACCCCCACTATTGCTCTCTGGGGCCAGGCAGGTCAATCAAACAGTACAGTTTATTTGTAGAAGGGAAAACACGCTCTAAACACCACTACTGCCAAAAAATTCATAGCTATTGTGAAGCCCTAACAAAGTGCCAGGCACAAGCCCTGTCTACGCAGTCTCACGATGAATCGTTAGCAGCATAAGTCTATGCAGTTGATGCCTATTATCCCCATTTCCCGCATGGGAAAACTAAGGCCCAGAAAGGTTAAGCATCTTCCTTAAGGTTCACACAACTATGACAAACGACACAGCCAAGATTCAAATCTAGGCCTTTTTTTTTTCTTTTTGAGAGTTGGGGGGAGAGTGCGCAAGCGAGCCGGGGGGCGGGGGGCTGGTAAAGGGAGAAGGAGAGAGAGAATATTAAGCAGTTTCCATGCCTAGCACGGAGCCTGATGCAGGGCTCCATCTCTCCCTGAGAGCATGATCTGAGGTGAAACCAAGAGTCGGATGCTTAACCGACTGAGCCACTGAGTCACCCAGGCGCCCCCAAATCTAGGCCTTTGACAGCTGAGCCTCTGTTCTGCTTGAGGAGGGGGTTGCGTCTGAGGGAGAGGCCCCCTCCCCAGGTTTATTTTGATGACAGGGAAAGGAGGGATACGCTCACTCTGTGTGCGGGGGAACCTTCCCTGATTTTACTTCATTTAGAAGGCAAGCTGGAACTCCCTCCATCTCCTTTACTACCTGTCATCTTGGGATGAGAGAGAAGGGAACATACTTCCCAGCAGACAGGGCTGGGGCAGTGCACAGACACCAACTCCACAGGAAGAGGCAGCAGAACCTCGGGTTCCCATGGCAACAAGCACCCCACTATCAGCACTGCTCCCCTGCCTTCACAATACACCCTGTGAGCCTGGAGGGTGAGGTGATATCCTCATTTTCCACAAGGTGGGGGGGCCTGACCTGCCAGAGGTCACAGAACATACAAATCTTGGGATCCATTAGCATCACTGGGATGGAAAACAGGGCTTTAGACTGAAGCCCCTGTAGTTCACAAAAATTGGGAAGAATGGGAGTGAGGTCAGAAAGGTCTGCCGGACAGACTGAGAGGGTAGAAAAGAGGTCCAGTGAGACAACAGGAAGGAAATGGGGGCTGCTTGACCTCAAGAAAGCTTAGGGGTGATCTACTGGATCATTCTAGGTATTCCACAGTGGCTGGAGAAATTGCCCAATAGTCCTCTAAGCACATGAGAAAAAAATGGGACAGGAGGCAAAATGTTATGGGCTTATAATAAAAGCATGACTATCTGGGATTGGGCAGAAGGAAGAATTTCTCACTCATGAGCACAGGAGAGGGGAATTTCTTCCATGTGTCAACAAAATCTAGAAATGAAAAATCTGCCAGGGTCCACTCACAAGTAAAAAGCACATGCTTGGACATAAACATGAAAATAAAAATGTAGTTGCCAGTAGGAAGGCCTTCTAATGCAAATATCATGTTGTTATCCAAACTACCTGGGGCATAATTTAATAGGTAAGCAATGATGGGCCAGAAGAGGGTCCCAGCTACTCTGAAGGATGCCAGTTCTATGTTCTATGAAAGGGTGGGAGGTTTTCAGTGAGTAAAGTCTTTGATTACTAAGTTGCATTTTACTATTATAAATTTTAACTTTTCGAATCAATAACATGTCCTTGGTATAAAGTCAACCAATGAGGACAATGCGGTTGTTTTGATCAACATAATTTGACCTCAGGCGGGAGACACTACATCTTAGAGCTCACCTCTGCCTCAAAGTACGGTTTCTTTATTTTGCTTTAGTTACTCAGTGTTGAGAAAACCTTTTGATGTAATGCATAGTAGATATATTTGATGAATAAGTAGATGCATTTTTTTTTTAACACAGCCTGCCCTGTAACCTCAGGATGCTCTCCAATTAAACAGATGCTGGAAGAGTAAGTTGGTGACCTCCAACATGTAAAAACGTAGTACGTAACACATATAAGTGATCAAAAACATTTTATTACAGGTTAAAAAGAGTCCACACAATGTGAAATAAGGTTTCCAGAATCCCCGAAGCACCCGCATGGACCTCCACAGGCCATCTGTAAAGCGTTCGCCGGCATGGTGTCTGAGGTCGTCCTGGCTCCAGCCCCTGCCTCCTCACCCTCACCGTTCCATCTTGAACAGGAAGGAATGAACATCCCAGGGGCAGGAGCAGGCCTGAAGGAAACGGGCTTTCCACCAAGGGCTTCCCCCCAGTCCCCCTTTCGGAGGGGAGAGTGAGGAGGGGAAGGAGAGAGGTAACAAGTGCTTCCAGACTCTACCTTCTGAGAGAAATCCCTATCTACCTACAGCTAAAAAGACCCCACCGGCTGAAAAAGATAAAGGTATTCAGATGCACAGAGCTAAGAGGGCCCTGCCAGGTTGTCTTGCTGCTCTGGGGCATAGGCAGGCTTAGTCCTGATAACTCAGTGGCTTCTGGTACAGAGAATACCAGATCCCCCAAACAAGCAATTCAAATACTTTGGAGACCGGCTAACATACCTCCAGCAGCAATGCGTACAGACGGCAGATGTGCATAATGCATGCCATGGCATGCTTATTCATTTTTAACCATGACCTTATTCTTTTGCTGTCTATCTTTGGGAAAAAGAAAATCACTGGTATGTCCTATATCTTGAAGAACTCCAGGGCTGGGATGATTAGGAGAAAGAAGATGGAGAGGTGGTGACCTCCCCATCCCTGGAGCTATTCAAGCCAAAGGCTGCTGCAGAGAGGATTCCTCCCGACGGTGAGACAGCATCGTGAAGGATTCCTAACGTTCCCTTCCAACTCAAACTCTGTTTCTAAAAATATGAGCAACCCTTTTAAAACTTATTTTTTTTTTAAATCATACAAGTTATACATGTTCGCAATCATCTCTCAGTACCAGTAACAGTATAATGGCATTTACAAAAGCATTTTTCCGGCATGTATTTTCTCAGATCATCATCGCCACAGCCCCGCAACACAGTGATTACTGTCATTATCCCCATTTTAAAGGTGGGACAGGGCTCTGGGTTTAAGTAATTGTTCTGAGGTTAGACAGCTAGAGAGCAGGAATCACTGACGGCTCCAGCCTCCTCTCTGACACTCCTCCTCCTCCTCTTCCCTCATCCTCTCCCCTCTCCGTCTTCCGCTAAGTACAGTTTAACAATGGGAAAATGGAGGAGAGACACTGAGAACGAGCCTCCTATACAGACAACTGACTGAACCCCCTCCCATCACTTTGTGCCACCGGATGATCCAGGGAGGGCTTACTCATAACCTCCGTGGGTAACGAAGATACGGAGATGCGCAATGATTTTGTTAAAAAAAAAAAAAAAGGTTCATGCATATCCAAATTTTAAAAAGAAAAAATTAGTCCCTTTTTTAAGTTTAAAAAAGGAAGCATTCTAGTCTAAAGTGAGGAAATGAAAGGAGGAAGATTTTTTTTCTTTTTCAAAGTGGGTTCTGTCATTCCCACGGGTGGTGAGTGAGTGCACACTGCTTCTGAGATCACAGTGAATGAAACATTCGGATGAATTCCATAATGTACTGGCGCAGAAGACAAATGCCAATTCATTAAAAGAAGAAAAAAAGATTAATTTTAAAAGATAAGTCCCCCAAGTTGCTTGTTGGGTTTGAGTTTTCAAAAAGAGGACCACCTGGTTCTTGATTTTGTTGAGAGGCTGTTTTGATCCTCAGAATTCAGATCGAAACTGATTTTTCTCAAAAATGTTTTAGCAAAGAGGGTGTGGGTTGCAATGGGTAGGAGGAGTGACTCCCATCACAAGGCCTTTCTGTATTCTAATTGCTTAAGGAACCACAATTTCTCAACTGGTTAGCAAGAAATGAAGAGGTCCAAAGCCTTGCAGCAGAGTTGTACGGTTTTAAAAACACACTTTCTCTGTCTTTTTTCTGGTGGCGAACCCTGGAGGGGAGGCCCTTGGAGCCCAGAAAGGTTTAGTAGTTGGCTGAAGGACAATAGCACAGACTTACGACTGATATTCACTCCGGTGCTCCTTCCTTCCCAACAGGGAAAGCATTTCCAAAGAAAGTTGCCAACTCCAGTTTGGCTTCCTAAAACCCAGTCTGGCCACCACCTGGGCCCATGCAGAGGAGGGAATGGGCATGTGTCCCCTGAAGCATTCACACCCTCATGGAATAAAGTAGAAACTAAAAACGGCAGCCTCAGTCACTGAAGACCCACTGGCAATGTTCGGCCTGGTCAAGTTCTTTTTCCTTGCAAATTTGTAATCCGTACACACGAAGAGGGGGCGGCTGTAGTTACCACTTGCTTCTCTCCCTTTCTAACAAACCAAAGCAAAGAACTGAGGACAGCACAGTTGCGTGTTTGACTCTGCGCTGATAACAAAAGCAGCAGTAGCTAATGCTTACCACTGGCCAGGCACTGCACTGGGAACATGAAACAGCTCCATATGCATATTACAGGGGAGGTGACCTACACAGTGAGGTTCCAGGCACTTGCTCAAGGCTCTAACGCTCAGAAGTACAGGCGCTGGAATTTAGACCTACGGGGCCTGTGGTCTTATGCCCTCTGCCATTTACTAGCTGTGTGATCTTGCATAAGTTATCCATTGTCTCTGAACTTTACTTTTGTAATCTGTAAAATGGGGATAATAACAGTAATCCCATAGGGCAGTTCAAAGCAAGAAATGAGATAACATAAATGAAGCACTTGGCATCAGGACTGTCCGACTCCATTAATTCCAAGGAATGCTCTTCACAAACGAGGATGCGCTACGAGGCTGTCCTCCTTGGCACGGCACCCATCCCAGTGAAGATGCTCCAGGGCTACCATCAGTATTCATTACCACTAGTATGACAGTGCCAATGATCAGGGTCAAGAGCCAGAGGAAGAACTGCTCATCTGTGAAGGCCCAGCTTGGGTGTTCCAAAGAGCTCTCTTGTGCTATCCATTCTGACCTAGCTTGCCATGGAGTATCTTGGTTCTTAGGACCAATTTCGGAGCGTGTCTTACTTCCCTAAGCAGATGTAAACTTCTAGAGGGCAGACCTTGATCCATGCCTTGGATCCCCCGAACCACCTCTAGTGCCAAGCGTACAACAGGCCCTCAGGAACTGTGGTGGTTTTAAAGTGTCCACAAGTTCTTTCACACTGCTCCCTTCAAGAGGTGAGGTCTAAGTCTCCTCTCCTTGCAGGTAAGCTAAATGTAGTGGCTCACTTCTCACTAACAGAACAAAGTGTCCACGAAAACATGCAACTTCTGAGACTAGGTCACAGAAGGAACTGTGACTTCCTGCTTGCTCTCTCAGATCACTCACTCTGAGGTGAGCTAGCTGCCATGCAATAACGTCACTCAAGCCTCCCTAGGGAGAGGTCCTGGCATTGAGGAACTGAGGCCTCCTACAACAGCCATGTGAGTGAGGCTTCTTGGAAGCAGATCCCCCAGCCCCAGTCAAGACTTCGGATGACTACGGTGCTGGCCAACAACTTGACTGCAATCTCATGAGAGAACCACCAAGAGCTAGAGCCACCCAGCTAAGCCTGGATCCCTAACCCATAGAAACTGTGCGATAGTAAATGTTGCTGTGTTAAGCTACCACATTTCAGGATAATCTGTTACACGGCAAAACATAACCCAAACAGGAGCCATGTGGTGAGTTTAACAACAAACAGACAACAGGGAAGTTGTAGTTTTTGGGTAGAAGGAGTAATCCTCATACTTGGATGAGAGCTACCCTATTATTAAGCTACAAGAGAAATCAGACGGAAGATCCAATATGGGCTGGCTTCACCCATTCAGGCTTTGGCTCAGTAACCACCACAGGGAAGTAGAGGAGGAATGTAGATGACTCTAGCTAAGGCTGGAAGAACAGCTCAGTGCTCCACCCCCTCGTGCAGGCCAGCAGCCCAGATGAGGGACCCAGCTCTGGCCTACCCTTCCCCAGCCCTGGCTGCTTCTATCCCAAGCCCCAGGGATAGGATCCCACATGCCAGCTACACAGCCCCCTCAAAGTTCCCCAGAGGGACCAAGCTCTTTCCTGCCCTCTTGCCTTTCACTTGCGAGGGTCCTCCTCCTAGCATCCCTTTCCCCTTTTGTTCATTTATTTCTATTCACTGAATTCTTAAAAATGTTGTGTTGTGGGGGTGCCCGGGTGGCTCAGTCAGTTGAGTGTCTGGTTCTTGATTTGGGCTCAGGTCATGATCTCGGGGTCGTGAGATCGAGCCCCGTGTCAGGCTCTGGGCTCGGCAGGGAGTCTGCTTGAGATTCTCTCTCCCTCTCCCTCTGCCCCTCCACACACGTGTGCTCGCTCTCTCTCTCTCAAATGAATAAATAAATCTTCAAGGAAAAAAGTCATGTTGTCAAAGTAACTTTGAACTCACAGAAAAGGTGCAAGGACAGCATAATGAACTCCTATATATCTTTCATCCATGTTTGCTGTTACCATCTTCCACATGTTTTATTATTCTCTCTCCCTCTCCCCATCTATCTGACCTATAATTTTTTTTCCTGAAACATTTGAGAGAAAGCTGGAGACATGATGACCCCTTACTCCTAAATTCTTTAGTATGTATTTCCTAGAAATAAGGACACCAAAGTCAGGAAATTTACCACTGATAACAATACTACTCTCTCATTGACAGTTCATAACCAAATTCTCCCAGTTGTTTGCATAATGCCCTTTAGAGCTAATTCTTTTTTTCCTGGTTCAGGATCCAATCCAAGCCTGTCCTTTCATTTTCTCATTGATCAAATATGCCATATGTCAGGCACTGTGTGAAGCCCTGGGGATAAAATAATGAGGGGGAATAACAGACAGAGCCACTATCCTCAAGACATATTAATGTTTCGTAGAGTGACATATTATTCAAGTAATCACACTAGGTTTGTGTAATCACAAACTAAGACATGTGCTTTAAAGAAAAAAAGGCCTCACCTGGAACGAGGGCTGGGGGATGGGGGCAAAGAAGGTGCGAAGGCTCTCCGGAGGTTGACACCTGAGCCGAGATCTGAAGGGTGAGGCAGGGTGAGCCAAGCCATCTGCGCATGTGTGTGCGTGCGTGTATTTGGAGGGGCAGGGCAACTGAAGAATGCTCCATGCAGCAAGATGGTTTGCTCAAGGTCAGCATGAATGGAAGGCAGAGGGCGCAGGGACAGTAGTGTAGGGAGGGGGCCTGGAGTGGAGTTTAGTCTTTATCCTCGATTCCAGAATCTAAAAGCTTTTTTTTTTTTTAAGATTTATTTATGGGGGGGGAAGCGTGCAAGCTGGGGGAGGGGCAGAGGGCGGAGAGAATGAGACAAGCAGACTCCCTGCCAAGCGGGGAGCCCAACACGGGGCCCAACCCCAGGACCCTGAGATCATGATGTGAGCTGAAACCAAGAGTCAGATGCTCAACCAACTAAGCTACCCAGGTCCCCCCAAAAGTGTATTTTATAACTTTTTTTATAACTCAGTGACAAAACCTGACCTGAATGCACACGAAGCTACTTATACTCTTTACTTATCCACTTAGTGTAAATATTCTTGTATTTTTGCCACAGAAAAAAACGTGTTATGATTATGGGGAGCTACCATAGGTCCTACTGGGGCTATTAAATAATGCAGTATATGCGCTGAAACAACTTTCCCAGATCTGAAAGACTCTGCGCACTGATCAATTCACTGCCTCTCAACCACAAATCCCCCTTCACTGACTGCTGTGCAAAAATGGATCTGGGCCCTTTACACATTTTTCCCTCACCAGATAACATGATGTTAATAGTAATCACAGTGACCAGTAGAAGATGCTGGAGAGACACTGCAGGAGGAAGGGGTTTTCCTGTCTCTCTGTTTTATGTCCTGGTTCTGGTGTATTTGCCAGGCAGGCAGCATGGATGACTCTGTCACCAGCTGGACCCCAGGACTTGACCTTTGCCGCTCACATGCTTGTCCCCACCAGCCCTTGTCCTACATTTTTCCTTAAGTTCTTTTTTCCAGCTTATCTCCTAATTCAGGCAAAAGACCCAAGGGGTATAGCATCCCATGATGGAAACCGAAACACCCCGCAAGTAATAACGACTGTCCGGACAGAGCTCTGGTGGCCCACACCACCCAGACCCGTTTCAGCTCCACCTCCGACGTAAGCCTGTGCAGATGGACTATGGAGTGACCCATGGAGTGACTGACCACTACCTTCACCTCATTACACTAAAATCCCCACCCAAGGAGGAGCACAAGCCTCATTTACATAACATACAACGTATGTATAGGCATGTTTCCTTAAGGTGCATCTACGACCATGTCCACCTCCGTATACGATGAATATTCACCCTAACCCTAAATGAAAGGAACCCATTCGCCCATGCTCGGGGAGTCACAGCTTTGGAAATTATTCCTCAGGATCTCCTTATTTGCTGCAAACACAGTTTCCTCTGTGCAACAACTCCACCTGGTATGGTTTCCTAGCTGTGACTCACCAAGGAGTGAACTCACGTTGGTTCGGTTACAGCTTCTCCAGCACGGAGCTAGAGCAGCAAATGCAGCTTTCCCACTGTCCTGCTGCCATGACCAACAGCACCAAGCAGCTTCCCCTAATACTCGCTCCTGTGGGCAACGCTGCAGCTGAATGCCTTCCATGAGACACCTCGCCATGATCCGCTTTCCCCGACGCATCTCACTGATGTGGGACCGGAGCCGCTTCTCTGTCATTCAGTCAACACACCTGTGCCCTTCCCAACAAAACCAAGATCTCAGCCTGGGGGCCTCTTCTGGGAGTGCTCTATCTCAGCCCCAAGAAGGGGGTCTTCCTTAGAAACTCTATCTCAACAGGAGTGGGGGGGTGCTCCTTGGTGCTGCTCCTCCATCTGCTATTCTCACATTCTTTAGAATGTATTTAGAGCACTCTTCATGATAGCCAACCTTCATTCCTACAATTTCTTGTCATAGGTGATAATTCTTTATATTAAATTTTCCGTGTTTAGATTGCTGGGTGGTTTCTCTCTCCTGACTGAACCCTGACTAACATAACTCTGAAACCTAAAATGTGCCTCATATAGAGGGTTTGGGTTCAGGGATTCTGGACCTAAAACAATAATAGCATCCACGGACCACTTCTAATATGCAAGGCACTATTCCACGTGCTTTGTGTATGTGAACTAATTTAATCCTGATAACTATCTGCTGAGGCAGGGACTATTATCGTACTCATTTTAAAACAGAGGACACAAAGAGATTCAGTAAGTTCCGAAGTCACACAACCAGTGAAGGCCAGAACTGGGATTCAAATCCAGGCAAACTTGTGGCCTTTTAAGTCTGGGAGCGAGGTGGGTTGGGAGCAAGGAGAGAGGTGGCAGCTGGGAGATCAGCTTGAAGGTTACTGTGCATCCTCCGCCGTGCTCTCGGGGCCCATGCCCACTTCACCTACTGCTTGCATCCCACTGCCCGGGAACTATCTGCCTAGTGGTCCAGCAGGTCCTCAAGGGTAGAGCTCCTGCCTGTCCTTTCCTCCTGGACTGTAAGTGCTTAGCAGAAAGCCAGCCTGGGCACGTTCAGTACTCAGGCAAAATCTGCTGGATAAATGACATGTTGAATGAAGCAGAATGACAGACCCGAACACCAGCTAAACAACAGGCTGAGCCTTCCGAATCATGTCCCAGGCCTGGAGCACGCTGGCCTCGTGAGTCCTGTCCTGGGAGCTCCTCTATGTCATCTGGCCTCACATGCGGACATCTGCGTGATTGACAAAATGACTTCCAACTCTTGGACCTATCAGAAAGCAAATCTGGTCACAGGACTTCTCTGCCCCACATCCTTCAAATCTCTGGATACCACAAGGCAAAGTCCAATCCATGGCCCTGGCCCTACTACATTCCAGCCTCTCGCAGGCCCACTCCTGGCTTTACTTCCCAGGGGCCAGCAACACTGAACTTGGAAGGCCCTGCGTATGCCGTGCTGTTTTCCCCAGTCTGGGTTTTTGACTGTGCTGTCCTCTCTGCTGAAATGCCTGCACCCGCCACTCCACGTCTAGCCCTTTCCCTGCCTGGTTAAATCATCCCACTCACTTTCAAAGACTTAGGTGAGGATTCCCTCCTTCAGGAAGCCTTTCCTTGCTCCACCCACCCAGCCACCTGGGTTAATCTGCTCGCCTGCATGCTCATGTAGAACCTGCACCTGCAGTCACCAGGAGATCCTACTGTATTCTGAATGACCTGCTGCGTGTATGGAGTCAAGGTTAGTGGTGAAGGCTCAGGACCCTGCAGGCCAATCCCACTTCCATCAGTGACCAACCCGTGACCTTGGGTGCAACATTGCCTCTCGCTGGTGCTTGGTGCCCTCATCTATAAAATGGGGCTATTATAGCGTGTACCTCTGGGTTGCTCTGAAGATTAAGAACAGTAAGAACAGTAATTTATATAAAGTGCTTCACACTGTGCCTGGAAAAAGTAGCCTGCATGGAGGTTCGTATTATGAGTGTCTGATGCTCAGAGGCTGCAGGTGACACTTCTTCATGGCCTCACTACCTGGTACAGTGTCTGGACCACCACAGGGTTTAGTGCACAAATGAACGGACTCACTCTCCCTCCGCTCCCAGAGCCTCCAAACTGGCCTGTAGCCTCCAGTGCCTCCCACACTGCCATATCCGCCTTTCTGACCTGGTCCCTCTGCTCAGATCATCTTTTGTGTAAAAACTGTCCATGGCATCCCTACTTCCAGAAGTCCAGCCTTGCCAGCCTCACCAGCCTCCCAGCAGAGCTCTGGCCCACCTCCCTGCAGTTACTTAACAGACATCTGAAAGTTCAGTGACTTTGGCTTACTCCCTGTTCTTAAAATTACTCCCCGCTTCCTGCTACTTGAGAGGCCCCAATCCTTCCCCAGGGCCACCCTAAAAGTCACCACTTTCCCAATGTCCTTCCTGACCTCAATCCGTGTGATTTGTGCCTCCCAGTATCCCACCACACTGGGCTGACCCCTCCCGCAGTACTAAGTATGCTCTGCCTTGTGCATATGTCACCGTGAACTTGTCTAGGTCCCTTGTAGATGACAAGCTCTATGAAGGCAGGGGCTGTTTTCTGTACTTAGCACAGAAACACACATAGTAACATAGTAAAACACATAGTAAGCCCCCAAATCAATTAAGCTGGGACCCAGAACAAAAAGAAATGGTTGAAATCATTATAGTTGAAACTGACAAAAAGAAAGATAATATGGTTAAATAAAAGGCAGTATGCACCCTGTGTTTACTCATTGGTATTCCAGGCTAAGGGCTAAGCTAAAAGAAAAAAAAAAAAAGAGGCTGATCTGTTAATAAGGAGAGTGGCTTTAAAGAATACATATGTGCAGGGTAATATGCTAATCCTCCATAGGAAGAGAGGATTTTTCCACGAATTAAAAAGGAATCGAAGTAGCTGGAAGAGATTATCACAATTATGTCTGTCTTGCAGAGTGTTTTATCCACCTCTACCCAAACACAACACACATACACACTCATGCACACCCATAAAACAATCTGATGAGAAAATGGAAAATGGTCCATGTATTCATGTCTCAGGGCTGCCATAAAAAAGCACCACCAACTAGGTGGCTTAAACTAACAGAAATTTATTGTTCCACTATTCTGGAGGGTACAAGTTCAAAATCAAGGTGCTGGCAGAGCCATGCTCCCTCCAAAGTCTCTGGAGGATGCATCCATGCCTCTTCCAGCTGCTGGTGGTCCCAGGCGTTCCTGGGTTTATGGCAGCATCACTCTGGTCTCTGCCTCAGTCTCCCCACGGTCCTGTCCTTCTCTGTGTCTCCCCTCTCGTAAGGACCCCAGTCAGTCACATGGGATTAAGGGCCCACCCTACTAATTATATCTGCAATGACCCTATTTCCACATAAGGTCACATTCTGAGGTATAGGGGTTAGGACTGCAACATATCTTTTTAGGGGACATGATTCAACCCATAATATTCCATTCATCCATTTAATGGTAGATGTGGTCCTGAGAGAAGGACCTCACCAACTCCGAGGTCACATAACAAACAACTAAAGGCATTTGCTCCAGCGGGAAGAGACTAAAACATGGGTCAGCAAACCCCGACGTGCCAAATCCAGTCTGGGTCTGTTTTTGCAAATAAAGTTTTATTGGAACACAGCATAGTTGTTCATTAATGTATTGTCTCTGGCTGCTTTCACACTAGAACGATAGAGTTGAGAAGTTGCCGCAGGGACCATATGGCCCACAGAGCCTAACATATTCTCTGGACTAAAACAATACATAACATACACTGGCCAAGTTTGGAGATGGACCTTCTAGAAACAGGAGGAAGCCCAGGCCCACATGGCAGCTCTCTGGGATCCCTTCTCTCCAGCTGGAACCTCACCCAACGGGCTGTCCTACTAGGAAAGCTCCTTCAACATTACTTTCCTCTGCCTAGAGAAATGGCAAAACATAGCACTATAACATTCATGCCACTAAAGCTAGACAATAAATTCTATAAGCATTTCCAAGAGACAGATATTAATTCTAACTGGAAAGATCAGAGAAGACTTTCTGGGAAAGGAAAGATTTGAGAGGAGTCTGAAAAGGATAGTGGGCACTCAAGAAATCCTCTAAGCCTCCCTGAGCCACGGCAGATTGCCTAAGACTGCTGAGCTAAGTGAGTGAGTTCCCTCTTGCTGAAGGTGTTCAAGCCAAAGATCGCTGACCTCTTGGCAGGGATGAGGTTGGGGGAGATGACGCAAGATGAAAGATAGCCCCTTGGAACTGTGGATTCTTCAGTCTCATGTCTTACCGCTTGCTGAGCTAGACACACACAGCACAGAGACAGCAGGGGATGGAGGGCAGGAGGGAGAGACAGACGCACACAGAGAGCGGAGAGGGTTGAGGACAGGAGAGCGGTGGAAGAGGCATACTCACACCCAAAGTCAGAGAGCCCATATGAACCACACAGAGAGGAAAGCCATCCCAGCTTCTTTCCTCCTTAACTGCTGCAGAGAAAGAAAGAGCAAAAGCCTGACAACTAGGGTTAAAACTAATCAAGTGTCCCTTCAATACCTCTGGCTTGGCACCTGGCAGCCTTCTTAACGTGCCCCTTTGTTCCCTGGCCAGGCCTCCCACTGCCAGGGGAGGGGAAGGGCAGCAGCCCAGCCAGGATCCGAGCTGGGGAGGGAGGCACACTCCACACATACCGGGCGGACTCCTCAGGGAAAGCCTGGCGCTCCAGAACAGAGCTACCCCAGCAGGAAAGAGAACAGAGCAGACAGCAATGTGTGACAACTGCCCAGAGCGAGGGGCACAGTAAGTCCGAAAGCTGATGAGTCCCTCTTATCTGTACTCTGCTGACACGCCAGGAACACATTATCCCCACTTCACAAAGGAGGAAACGGAGGCCAAGAGAGGTTCCATGACTTGCCACGGTGTCAGTAAAGCATGGTAGTTAGGAGCACAGGGTTGAGAGTCAGAAATCTGAGTCAGAGTCCCACCACTTGTCTCCCCTGCAGGCCTGGGAAGCTGCTTAAGCTTCCCGAGCTTAAGCCTTCCCATCTGCGAAATGACCACAGTAAGAGCACATACTATGCTGAAGACACGAGAAGGGCCCAGTGCACGGCATGCACCAAGAACTCAATAAATTAATGATCGTTATTGTCACCACTGTGGAGCCAAGGCTCAAAGAGAGCAAACTCTCAGCCCAGGACCAGCTGCCACACCCCACGCCCTACTGCCACACCAGCAGCCACCTGGAACCTCTAAAGGAAGGTTCCTGAAGCAGGTAGGGGGGAGGGGACATGCAGCCACTCCTGCTCCCGGCAAAGGGTCCTGTTCTCACAGACACAGGTGGCTGTGTTCAGCTGAACTGCCTCACCCAGTTAGCTCAGAGCCCTCACACAGGCCCTCTCTTTTCTAGAAATGCCCCCAGATGCCTTTGGGGCCCCCTCAGACAAGGGAAAGTGGCATGTGCCATTCCCACTGGAAAGCTGTCTTTCCTCTCCTTGTAGATTCCCAACACTCCGGCAGTAACAAGAACGCACGTTCTGGGGTTTCCTGACACGCCAGGAAGCCCAGGGCAGAAAACAAAGTGGACTCTGTGCTCACATCATTTCTAACAAACCTACAGCAGCCCCTGACACAGCTGGGGCAAACTTTATTAGACAGGGTAGACCTCAAATTCAGAATACCTAAAAACACAGAGAAACAAGGTAGATGGTTCTTGGGCTTAGGTAGAGCTGGAATATAAATCATCAGCATATAAACGTAACTGACTTTGTTCAAGAGCCTAAGGTTTATATGTTTATATTTCCAGGTAACTATCTCCCCCCCACCCCAAAAAGTGCATTAGGCAAGAGTCAAAAAGGACCAGCCTCAACTTACTGGCTCTGTGACTAGTCACGTCACTTAGGCCCTCTGAATCTCAGTTTTCTATTCTGTAAAGTGGGGTCATAAGCCCTGTTGTGCCTCCACCATGACAGAAAGAGAACAAATTAGACAAAGGTTGTAAAGGAGGGCTCCCAAACTCACAAGTCTCCAGAGGCCAGGCTGGTTATGTGAGAGGGTGAAGAACCGAGGTCTGAGCTGACACCTGTCCAGAGCAGGCAACTGCCACCTAGATCCAGACACTTTCCGTGATACAGGAACCTGGGTTCAGCAGCAAGACTTTCATATTTTTTCTCATAAGCCAGAAGTGAGAATTTTTTTAAATATGAAATATCCCAATGTTCAAGTACTGACTAACTAACACTTAAAAGTAAAGACACCCTCGGGGCACCTGGCTGGCTCTGTCGGTTAAGCGTCTGACTCTTGGTTTCCACTCAGCTCACCATCTCAGGGTCATAAGATCGAGCCCCGTGTCGGGCTCTGTGCTCAGTGTGGAGTCTGCTTGAGATTCTTTCCCTTCCTTCTCCCTCCCCCTCTGCTCCTCCCCCTGCTCTCCCATGCTCTCTTTCTCTCTCTCAAATAAATAAATAAAATCTTAAAAAAAATTTTTTAAATAAAGATGTCCATCCATCTAGGGGCCAACACTGGGTGAGCCACATGAGCCACATGGGCTACTTCTGGCCAAAGGCCACCAGTCTGAAATCTCCATTAAAGCATACATGTAAGGTTTAAAAAAAAAACAAAACAGTACAAAGGTCGATGAAGTTCTCTGAGGGAGAGTCATTAAGGTCTATTGTCATTAGAAAGATCAGGAATCCTACTACAGATCCCGACGCCCCCAGAATACAATCACCAACTTTTCCCTAGTTAGGTGCCAGATTTAGAAACTTATTATTTCACAAATAGATACGCATATACATTTTTTAACCACCAGCACCTGACTCCCGATCGATACTCAGGAGGAACCCTGCAAAAACAACAGTGTTCAGTTGAGCACATACAATGTGCTTCAGCAGCAGGAAGGAGTTCTCACACACATTCCCCCACCAGGTGTTTCCAACCTGTTCCCTTTAAGGAAAATTAAGAAACGCCCCTCCTCCAGAAGCCGCCTCCCGCACCCTCTGCTTCCCAGCCGGCTTCTGGGAGGAAGCTGACATCTGGAATCGCGGGGGAGATGCGTACACACACACAACTGCAGTTCACTGGGCTCTTGGGAGGCTGCCCGAGGGAGCACGTGTGGTCTCCTCATGTCCTGGGGAAAGGTAAAGGGAGATTCCCCCAAGGTCACAGGGCCAGTAGGTGGCAAGGTGGCAGAAGGAAGCCTCGGGCTGGGAGACACCTGGGCTGGAATCCTGTTTCCATCACTTCCTAGCTGTGTGGCCCTGGATATGTCACCGAACCCCTCTGCACCTCAGCTTTCTCCTTACTGTAATCCTCACGACACTGTGAAGCAGTGACCACTGAGCTCATTTTAGGATAAGGCTGGAGCTGAAGTCCGGAGTGGGACACAGAGCGAGCGAGCAAGTGCCAGTGCTGGGCCTGGACACAGAGGAGCTTGTCCCCACTCCCACACTCCTTTCAGCTCAAGGGAGAGGTGCGTAGGCCTTCCTAATGTCACACCTTCCCAGGGAGGCCCTGGTTGAGTACTCCCCCCACCCCCCACTTACAGCCACCTCCTCCTTGCCCCCATGGCAGGAGGGCAGAGCACCCATCCCGGAAGGGCAACAGACCACAGGCATCAGGGGAAAACACAACTTGAGACACCCCAGAGAGTCCTCGTGGCCCCTGGTAGAGGAATTTTCCAAGTGCCCCACCCACCCCAGATCCCGCTTCTGCACCATGAGCACCTGATAGAGGGCCAAGAATGACAGGCACCACAGAGCCCTCTGGGAGCACGGCTTGCCAACCTGGCAAACAGACACACTCCACGGGAATACAAGTTCAAAGGCAGTCCCAGAGCGCTCCTGGGGAGTATGGAGTGGGCCCCTGGGGAAGGTGAGGTCAGCCTCCCAGGGATGCTGACAAGTTGAGGATGTGGGTAGAGAGGCAAGAGTTCCTGGATGGACTCTCAAGAGAGTGTGTTAAACACATGGATCCTTGGCCCACCCCACCTAGGAAGTGACGGAAACACGCAGATCCTTGGCCCACCCACACACCCACCTCCTTGAGCCCCGGAGTCCTTGAAGAACCATTCTTCAAGGCTAAGCTTCCTGCACTCGACCAGCAGTTACTGAGTACCAGCCATATCATCCACTCACTCACTTCCTCAGTCATTCAGCAAATACTTTGGGCAAACAAGAGTGGGCGACTGAGACAGAGGTTAGTCCCTGCCTTCAGGAGCTGATACTCCGGACAGATCAAATTAAAACAATTACACTGCATGATACATTTATATAAGGGGCTTTGGGTCCCTGTAGGAGAGAGCATAACCACAGGCTGCCTCTACACGGGTGAGTGAGGCTCAGGGGCCAGGTGGCAGGGAAGGAGGTGTGAGAGGCAAGGGAGCAGAGCGGGTACAGGCTGAGAAACGTGCAACAGCCCAACAGGTGCAAGGAGCGAGCAGCAGGAAGAAGCACAAGGCCATGCCTTCCTGGAAGGTCCTCTGATCTAAGCGGGCAGATGATAAGATCAGGGCTCAGGGGAACTAAGACCAGTGAGCAACTCCTGGGGGCTAGAGTAACCAAAAAAGACTTCTTGGGGGCGGCAGCGCCTGGGTGGCTCAGTCGTTAAGTGTCAGCCTTCGGCTCAGGTCATGGTCCCAGGGTCCTGGGATCGAGCCCCACATCGGGCTCCCTGCTCAGCGGGAAGCCTGCTTCTCCCTCTCCCACTCCCCCTGCTTGTGTTCTGTCTCTCGCTGTGTCTCTCTCTGTCAAATAAATAAATAAAATTAAAAAAAAAAAAAAAAAAAGATTTCTTGGAGACACCTGCATGGCTCAGTCGGTTAAGCATCTGACTCTTTTTGTTTTTTTGTAATTTTTTTTTATTAACATATAATGTACTATTTGTTTCAGGGGTATAGGTATGTGATTCTCAGTCTTACACAATTCACAGCGCTCACTATAGTACATACCCTCCCCAATGTCACCCCCCCTACCCTCCCACCCCCCTCCACTCCAGCAACCCTCAGTTTGTTTCCTGAGATTAAGAGTCTCTTATGGTTTGTCTCCCTCTCTGGTTTCATCTTGTTTCATTTTTCCCTCCCTTCCCCTATGATTCTCTGTCTTGTTTCTCAAAATTCTCATATCAGTGAGATCGTATGATACTTGTCTTTCTCTGATTGACTTATTTCGCTTAGCATAATACCCTCTAGTTACATCCATTTCATTGCAAATGGAAGATTTCATTTTTTGATGGCTGCATAATATTCCATTATGTGTGTATATATACACACACATACACACCACATCTTCTTTATCCATTCATCTGTTGATGGACATCTAGGCTCTTTCCATAGTTTGGCTATTGTGGACATTGCTGCTATAAACATTGGGGTGCATGTGCCCCTTCGGATCACTACATTTGTATCTTTGGGGTAAATACCCAGTAGTGCAATTGCTGGGTCATACGGTAGCTCTATTTTCAACTTTTTGAGGAACCTCCATACTGTTTTCCAGAGTGGCTGCACCAGCTTGCATTCCCACCAACAGTGTAGGAGGGTTCCCCTTTCTCCGCATCCTTGACAACATCTGTCGTTTCCTGACTTGTTAATTTTAGCCATTCTGACTGGTGTGAGGTGGTATCTCATTGAGGTTTTGATTTGTATTTCCTTGATGCTGAGTGATGTTGAGCACTTTTTCATGTGTCTGTTGGCCATTTGGATGTCTTCTTGGCAGAAATGTCTGCTCATGTCTTCTGCCCATTTCTTGATTAGATTAGTTGTTCTCTGGGTGTTGAGTTTGATAAGTTCTTTATAGATTTTGGATACTAGCCCTTTATCTGATATGGCATTTGCAAACATCTGCCATTCTTTCGGTTGTCTTTTGGTTTTGTTGACTGTTTCCTTTGCTGTGCAAAAGCTTTTTATCTTGATGAAGTCCCAATAGTTCATTTTTGCCCTTGTTTCCCTTGCCATTGATGATGTTTCTAGGAAGAAGTTACTGCAGCTGAGGTCGAAGCATCCGACTCTTGATTTCAGCTTGGGTCGTGATCTCAGGGTCATGAGATCCAGCCCCACACAGGGTGTGGAACCTGCTTAGGATTCTCTCGCTCCCTCTCCCCCTGTCCCCCTCTTGTATGCATGCTCTCTCTAAAAACAAACAAACAAACAAACAAAAAACTTCCTGGAGGCAGCAAAGAATACTTCCTAGAAGGATGCAGAGGACCTGGATTCTTTCCTAGGGTAGGATGTGGGAAGGTTCCCTCAATAATTGCTTCAGATTCCAAAGAGTCAGGGAGTGGGGTACAAAGGGTACAGACACACCTTCCTTCCCACGCCCAATCATCAGTGAGGCTGGCCCTGCTCCACTTCTGAATGCTGTGCCATGAGGCCAACCACCTATCCTCAGACTGCTTAGCTTCCAACAACAATTCATTCAACCACCGAAAGAAACCCCCAATATACAGAACACTGTTTCCGTTTTCCAGACCAAGAAATCCAGGCACAGAGGTCAAGTGACTTGCCCAAGGCTAGGGATCTGAATCAAGCAGTGTAGCTCCAAAACTAGAGCCCTACATATTGCCCCACAGCATCTCAATCTAGGAGGACGGGAGAGTCCCTTTGCCAATGGGGCTTCAGTGGGGGTTGGGCGAGGGCTCCTCTTCAAGGTCACACCACCACCAACTGACCTCGTGGGTTCCTCCTCGGCCATGGAAGAGGTTCAGTCTTAGAACAATGGTCCCATCTGCTCAGACGTCAGGGCTCCCCTAGCAGCCTCGTAGGAACGGATGGAAGGGCAGGGTGGGAAACAGGTCCTTTATCCTGCTTAGGCACTGGGTCAGAGACCCACAGGCTCAAATGCCAGCTCTACAACCAGGGGCTGTGTATCCTCAGCCAGTACCCGCACCTCTGTGAGCCCTGGTTCCATTCATTCCTGCCTGTTTATAACTGGAAGTTTTAACAAGATGTACAGGTAAAGGGCTTCTTAGTCCAATGCCTAGCAGAGTAAGTGCCAAATACATGGTAGCTGCTATGATGATGATTATTAACCTCGTCATTCTCCCTGTCATCTGTATCATCATCACCCTTATTAGTGTCATTTAATGCTGTGACTTTTATCATCCAAGCAAACAGAAGAAAATCTAGCATCTGAAGCTCAGAATTCTCTCAAAACCAAAGGGAAGGAAAACATGGGCCTGCTTTTTTCCCTTCCTTCTCCTATCTATACTCAGCAGAGGGCAGCAAACAGGAACCATCCAAAGATAAGAGAGAGAGAAGAGAGACACATGGAGAGAAAGCTACACACTCATAAATACACACCCACCCACCACAGCAAGCTGAATTGTTTAGCTTCCTCTAGCTTCCAAAGTATGAACACTCCGCCTCCTCCAGCTAAGAGGGCCAGGCAGAAAAAAAGTCGAAGCTGAAGAGACAGAAGTTCTTTTTCAGCTTGAAATTTTCAATGAACTGACTTTCAATGTGTGCGTGTGTGCGCGGGCAGGGCATGCAGTGACTCTCAGGACGTCTGGGAGGGGGAGGAAGGCAGCAGCAGAACTCACAGGCAAGAATAAAGACAGCTTCTACCCGCGCTTCATCCCAGCCCTCTACTCCACGCTGGGAAGCGTCCACAGCTTTCCTCAAGAGGACAGTGAGGCTCCCAGAGTGAAGTATCCCAGCCAAGGGAGGGCAGAGCTGTGATGAGAACACAAACCTCCAGACTGAAGGTTCAGTGATCGACACTGAGTCCAGGATGGCCGAGAGGTTTTACCTCGGGGACCAAGCCTGACTCCCCTCAGTAGTGACTGCTTGGGACACTGTATCAGAGAGGTTCTGGAATGGACACTTGTTGTCTTCATCCCTAGATTGCTTTTCCCCTCCTCTCCACGAAAGCACTCGGATTTTTCTCTGGGAACTGTTCTTCCTACAATTCTGATGGCCCGAGCCTAACCCTAGCTCCAGGGTGGGTTAAGTCAATCAGCATAGCTCATGCTTTTGACAAGTGTGAATGGTTCAGAGAGCATATTAGATCTAAATTGGGCTGATAATACCTAAAGAGATCTTGTGAGCACTTAAGAGGAAAAAAAGTTTCCTCTCCCTTCTAGAGAAGGTACCAGAGGAGACAGACTCTCTCCTCCAGGATCTGGGTATGGATATGAGGTCGGAAAGAGCTACAACCACTTTTTGCTACCACAAGGGCTCGGTCTAGGGCATGAACCTCTGGATCAGACCATACGTGAGGCCACTGCAATTACAGGAGCTAATATATCCCCTTACTCATTTCAGCCCATTCTGTTACTTACAAGTGACAGAGAATCTGAAGTGGCTCTTCAGCTCGCACTAACTCCATCTGCCACAGAGAGCAGTAATAATGCTACATGTGATACATCCATTTAATTTCTCAATTTCTCAGCCAGATCCCTTTGCCACCTTAAAATCTAATTCATTTTACTTGCTTTAACACTATAAAAACTTGGCAAGAAATGTATAAAAATGGATCTGCAAAAAAGCCAGGTAAATTCCAGCCAATAACTGGTCAATAAGTACCAGCCTCCAAAACTGGGAGTGATGATCTTGACTCATGTAGAGAAGGATCAAATATCAGGATGTGGAGGGAAAAAGTATTCGTGGTGAAATAGAGCAAGAATGTGGAGAAGAACTGGGTTCTGATCTGCACTCCCCACTCTGAGAATGGATTCCCCCCTCTCCTGGGCCTCAATTTCCACACTTACACAACAAGGCAGGCAGACTAGATGACTTCTGGAGCTCCGATACATCTTGATCATTTAGCAAACACGTTCTGACCATCTTCCAAGGGCCAAGCCTTATGCTATGTGCTGGAAGAGGATGCAGTTCCTCCTTCAAGACATTTCTGGAAGGGGAGGCCACGATGCACTCATTGGCCACAGGAACTCAGGTAGGTATAGGGTACCTCCTTTCCCCACTGCACTGGGCAGGAGGACAGTGGTTCTCTGAGAAGCAAGACTCTTACCTCAGTCTTCCTGGGAGCTTGGATACATAGATGGGATGCAGAGGGTCAGATACATACAAAATACAGAACCCACTGCAAACACCATCATGAGCGATTAGCTGCCACAGGACACACTGTGGGCCGCCAGTTTACCTTGGGGTGTTTTTCAGTGATGGGATCCCGATGCTATCTCTGTATAAGAGTCGACTGTGGACAAGGTACAATTAGCAAGCTAGACGGTTATCTCTGAAATGGGTCTTTGCGTTTTCATTCCTGATTCCATTGTTTGTTATCATGTCACTGGCGCCAACAGATTAAAGACTGAACATCCTCAGAGTATAAACACATCCCTAAGTAGCAGTGGCTTCATCACAACCTAGGTATGGGGAGGCCTGTTTTAACATACTTCTACTGTTTGCACCTTTGCAATACATGCTTCCAAACAAACTCACAGAACCCCAGGAAGTTAAAGTTGGAAACACCCTAACAAAGGATCTATTCCCTACGTCGCAAATAAATTTCAATGCCATTAACTCCACTTGAGTAGCAACCAAGTCTGGGCTTAGTGGGAAAGAGACTGATGAGCAATGTCTGCCTGGCCAGGGGAGGGGAGCATCATTACGATACACATTTACCTTTCCTCTCCTGAATATAAACCTTCACTTCACAGTTCAAATATCCAAGGCCCAAAGAGGTTAAACCCCTTTCCTAAGGTCCCACAGGGAGTTTAGGGGCAGGAGAGAGAACTAGAATCCCAGCCTCTGTTCCCAGGCCTTCCTCATCTGGGGCTCCTGAGGAGACTACACACCTAGGATGACAGGGGAATGCCGAGAGCCAGATTTGCTCAGGTAAACCAACAACCCAGCCCCGGTGGCATCAGATTTCAGCTGGGCCTGCAGACAGACAAGAGATTAGCAGGGTAATGGGTCCCAGCCCCTCTGTGGAAAATTAAAGAAATCATTCCAAGGCTACATTTCTATGGTACTTAACTTTCTGATGGGTAAGGCTCTGCCACCAGGAAGACTAAAAAGGGGTGGGGTGAGGCGGGAGGTATTGATTTCTGGATGTTCTAAGAATAAAGCTCAGCTCTGACACAATGAGAAAAACTCTTGATACTTGAAAATTAAAGTCACTGGTATTCTATTATCCTACCAATTTCTATTCCACAGTCGCTATTATCCAATGAAGTCATTTCTCACAAGAGATTATGGCTCTGAAATGGGGAGGGACTGCATCACGTTTCCTAACATGGGTTTTGATAGCTAGTCCCCAGGTCTGGAATAGGAAACAGACTGCAGGACTAAATCAAGATATTAAACAGACTGGGGCTAGGAATGAGAGGGACCCCTAAATTAAAATGAAGGTGGCTCTAATTGAATTTAAATTTAAATTTAAATAAATAAATAAATAAAAATTTAAAAAATGAGGATGGCTTCAGGACTGGCTTTTCTTGCTCAGTCTCACAACTGTTGGAGAAGCCAGCTGTCTGACCAGATGAATATTGAAATCCTAAAAGCATTATGTGTCGTTTATAAATCAGCTGCCCTACCCAGCTCCAGAGGTATACCTAGGATGAGCTAGCATGACAGTTCTATAGACTTACTTTCTAACAGATGATAAATGCTCTTAAATTGAAACTCCATTCTTCAATCCAGTGGAGAAGTTAAGGAGTTAAAGGACTGCTCTAACAGTGGGTATGTTAACCCTGGAACCCATGAGGAATCTATTTTGCATTTGGATAAAGTCCTTTCAGACTTCCCTCCAGAGCCTCTGCAGTTATTTCTACCAGAAAGATCAACGAGGTGCCCTGGGATAATTCTCAACAATTACAAGAGTGACAAGCTGAGCTCCGAACTGGTCAGCCCTGTCGAAAGAAGCCCTGCATGCTCAAGAGGCCAGATTTCCCAGATAGCAGGCTGACTGACAGGTTCCGCGCACGTTCCAGCGCCCTGGGATGAGGAACAGAACACCATGGCTCTGAGAAGTCAGCCTCCTCCCTCAAGGCCAGCTGACATTCAGACAAGGGACTGGGGGCCAAGCCCAGGGCTATGCATCTGCAGGAGAGTGACACAAAAAGTGGCTGTGTGGAAATTTGGCAGAGTGTTCCTGAAAGGCAGCAGATGAATGCTGAATCCTACAGCATCTAGCAGAGCTTATCATTGGGGAAACAGCTCCCTTCTGCTACTCCCAGAAAGCAAAGGGAGTTTCTTTAAAGCAAGGATAATCCATCAGTACCCCCCGTACCCACCACCACACCCCTTCATGTTTTCCTCCTCCTCCTCGTGATATTCCAGAGCAAAAGTAATGAACAAGAACCAGACCTTTCCAAATGAGCCTGTCTGTCCTTTCCAGTTAAGGGCTCTGAGCAGTGCCCAGTTGTTGCTCCCCTCTCTCTTCGCCCAAAAGGCTGCCTTACTACATCAATTCCCTCTTGCACAAGTGAGTAATTTACTTTGAAAGCTCAGGCCAAACTGGCAGTTAACCTTGACCTTCTCTCTACACATCTGGGTCTATAGAAAATGAAAATCAGGACGTCTCTGGCATCCACGGCAAATGAAATACGAGGGCTTTCTTCAGGCAGAGGCAGAATGTCAGGAGCTATTTTAGAACTGGCTACAGCTATTCTAAAGGAGAGTTAGTGCTCAGGCAGGACACTCCCCACCTTGACGTGGGGCTGTGTCCAGCACGGAGCCCCCACAGCTAGGGATGCTACAAGGGACCCCAGCCCTCAGGAAAGAAAGAAGAAGTGGGGGCCATTGTACTTCTCACTGATTCACTGATGGTATCATAATGCTGGACCCGGACCAATAACCACATTTTACGGATGGAGAAAGGGAGGCTCAGAGAGGGAGATAAGAGGTGATCAAGGACACACACAGCAAGTTAACAGTAGTGCTGAGGACAGAACCCTGGCCTCCTGCCCCTGCTGCTGACATAGGGTGAGAACAGAAGAAAGATTTCATGAAGGAAAAACTCATACGGATACAGAATTTACGGGAAAGAGGTCTAATATGGCTGTCAGGGTTTGAACCAGGGGTTTAGTGAAGGCGTTGAGGGAGCTTAATTTCCAAACAATAAGATCTACCAAAAAGATCACCGAGGCCCTCCAGGACGGTTTGCAACAATTACCAGTGACAGGCTGTACTCATATTGGGTCATCCCTGTGGCAAGCAGCCCTCCATGCTCAAGATGCCAGACTGCCCAGGCAGCAGCCTGATACCAGGAAGAGAGAGAAAAACATCAACCTCAAAAGTCAGCTTCTTCCCTCATCCTGCCAACAATCAGTTAAGTTTGACCCCGAGAGACAAATTATCCACTTCCCATGGGGCCAGGGAAATCCTATAAGAAAACCTGAAATGTCCCACTGTGTGAAACAGTTCAAGCATGTATACACTCACTCGCACCTACTGAGCCAGGAGCTGGGAAGGCAGGAGTGCCCTGACAGAGCTTCTGCTATCAGTCTATATGTACGTGTGACACAACACACACACACACACACACACACACACACACACGTGGGTGAGTTCAGAAGACGCAGGAACAATTAAGCTCCTAGTCTTGGCTGCAAGAAACAATGCATCTAATCAAATTGGACAAGTTCAAAAGGGATCATGGGTACTCTACGAAGGGACAGGGAAGGCACCTGATGTTCCATCCTCAGGGCACACTGTGCACAAATAGCCTTTGGGAAATTCTGGGGGTCCCTCCACCAGAACTCACACTTCTGGACTCCCAGAAGGTCAAAGGCAGGAGGTCCCTCAAGAACCAGGAGCTTCCTCCCTCCCCCAGGACCTGAAGCTCCGAGGGGAGCATGATCTTGGGGAGCATGATCTTTGCATCCTCCAAGGAACCCACAGATCTGGGAAAGAGGGAAGGTGAGGAGGGGGGAGGGTGAGCAAATGGGGAGAGGAGGGGGGAGGGTAAGCAAATGGGGAGAGGAGGGAGGCCTGGTGTCCCACTGGGCAGATGGGAAAACAGGAAAGGGGCTGACCTAAGTAGGGAACACTGGGATCAGCAGGTGAGGGTGAAAAGCAGAAAAGACCTGGCCACTAAATAGAAGGACCGCCAGCTCCTGAAGAAGGAATCACCCTGGGATATAGGAATGCAGACTGGACCCTCCAAAAGCAAGAGATGCTGGGAGGTAAGGGGATACCAGACATGGACAGAAAGGAGGATGGGAACCTAAGGTAAGAAACAGATCTTCCAGACTGAGCAACAGGAGTCTGTTTCTAGTTCTGATTCGGCCTCTGGCTGACGTGGGGGTCCTGGACAAGTTCCTGTCCTTCTCTGAGCCTCAATGTTCCCAATCCCCAAAATGGGAAGAACCGAAGGGTCTCCGGCTCTGACACTGAGGAGGCAGAAACGGAAAGGTGGAGGAAGAAACCGAAGGTTCCAAGTGAATACGGGGAGAGAGTGTTCCCACCCCCACAGCAACTGGGGGACTCACCAGTCCGGCCGCCGGGACCACCGCCGCCCCCGATCCCCCGGGGGTGCCGTCGGGCTGCCGCTCGCGGTACAACGCCCAGAGCCCCACGTTGGGCAGAAGGACCAGGGCCGCCAGCACCAGCGCCACCGCCTGAAGAAGCCGCTTCTCCTTCCGCCTCATCGGGGCCGGTCAGCCCCGCCGCGCCCCGCCGGCCCCGCCGCGCGGCCCCCGGCTCCGCGCGTCCGCCCGTCCGCCCGGCGGCGGCAGCAGCTCAGCGAGGAGAAGCTGCCGCGGCGCCGGCCCCGCTCCAACTCCGCGGCACTTCCGCCGCTCGCCGGCCGGGGAGCCGGCCTCTGCCACCGCGCCGCCGCCACGGGGGAGGCTGTCGCCGCCGCCGCCGCCTCTGAGCCGGCCGAGCCGCGGCGCCCGGCGCCGCCCTCCTCCGGCTCGGCGGCCGAACTCTGTGCGCCGCGGGCCCCGGCCTTCTCGAGGCTCTTGCGGGTCCGCCCCGGCGTGGCGGGGGCCCTGGAGCGGAGCGCTTCCCCCTCTCGGGCCGCGATGGTGCGGCCCGCTCCTCGGCGGCTGCCCCGCCCGCGGCAGCTTTGCGAAAGTCCCGGAGTTGGCGAGTTGGGCGGTAACTGGTGCGGGCTGAGCGAAGGTCCTTGTCCGCGCGCTGGGACGCGCGGGGAGCCCCCGCAAAGCTCTGCCCGCAAGCTCTGCTCCGGATTCCCCCGAGAGCTTGCGAGCTCCACGGGGGTGTGCAAATAGTGCTGGAGCTCCGCGGGACGCTCGGGGCTGTGGCTTGCCCACCCCCCTCGGCTCCGCTCTGAGGACCAACTTTTGTCCCGGGGACTCCGTAGTCCCCGGCGGGAAATGGAGCCGCTGTGCTCCACGCGCACGGGGCTGCGGCGGGGCCCTAGTTTCCTTCCTCTCAGAGTTCCTGGCGTTGGTTGTGAACGCCCTCTGTAAACTGTGGAGTGCTGCGCCCGCCTGCCACCCGTCTGTTGTCCCTGCAAAGCGGCGGGAGGGGACCGGAGCTTCCCTGCAGGAGCTTTTCTCACGCAAGCCCAGTCTCCTTGGAGTTGGAATGCCCTCCGGTCCAATGAATACTTCTAGGTTGCTTAGCTCACGGAGCCCTTTCTCTAAAACTCTTTTGTCGGTTACTATCTCCTGTTCAGCTACTCAGCAAGCCACTAGTGAATGTCTTCTGTGTGCCAGACTCTGTGCCAGGCACCGGGATGAAATGAAAACAGACTCGAGCAGTGATCTGGGAGCTGAAACATTAAATGCATAATTGCATTGGGCGAGGGAGTGTGTCTATACCCGTGCTGAGGGCTCTGAGGAAGTCGAGCTGCCTGGGCTCTGTGAAGGGCTGCGGAGCTGACTCCGACAGCGACGGCTGTGGCTCCTCAGGGCTCTCCACTTAATTGCTTCCACTCTCATGGCGAGGGATGACGCGCCCTCTCGGTTGCCTTCCTCTTTACCACCCCCAC
Organism: Halichoerus grypus; assembly: GCF_964656455.1. Lineage (NCBI taxonomy): Eukaryota > Metazoa > Chordata > Mammalia > Carnivora > Phocidae > Halichoerus > Halichoerus grypus. The sequence goes on along the minus strand of NC_135713.1, from coordinate 44,939,416 downwards.
CTGCGTGCTCCGGATTCTCTGCGTCTCCTGCCCAACCACTGACCCCCATGCCTAGCCCCCCAGCCTCGGACCACCATCCTGACGCTCCAGGCTGAGCGATGGGGATTCAGTTTTGCTGAAATTATAGCTTGGATCTGGACATCTCCAAAACCTTAAAAACTCCCATCACCTAAGCTCCAGAGGTCACACTCCTTGCTTTATCTCCTCTGCCCTGCTCGGCCCTGTGGCTGGTTGTTTTCCTTTCTGTGCAGTTGTCCAGTTGTCCTTCCACCCTGAATCAAGCCCTCTCCTCTTCCACATCTATGTTGATGGAAATCGTTGTTCATCCTTCCACGTCTAGTTGAACTATCTCCTCCACGAACTCCTCCAAAACTTCTCCTCACAGGGCTGCTGTCTTTCTTTGAATTTCTGTCATAGTAACGCTGACCTTTTATTGAAGGCTTACTCTGTGCCAGGCACCATGTTAAACCCCTGACACACATTACCTCTTTTAATGCTCACAGTTAGCTACCATGTGAAGTGTTTTTCTTATCCTGGTTGGCAAAGGAGACTCATTAAAGAAAGCCACTACGAGGGTTTTAACAAAGGGTAGACAGCATCACCTCTCTGCTCAGATCCCTCCAGTGGTTTCCCATCTCCTGGATTTCTATAAGGAACTACAAGATCCTGCAAGGCCATATATGAATAGTCTTCACCTTTTCTTTCTTCATTGTGCCCCAGCTCATTTGCCTTCTTGCTGCCATCAGAGGTTCTTTCCTGCCTCTGCCTAGAAGGCTCACTCTTCTATCCCTAGATCTTGGCTCTATACCTTAAAAAATGTTTTTTTTAAAATTATTTTAGTGGTAAAATATACATAATATAAAACTTACAATTTAAACCATTCAGTGGCATTAGTATATTCCTGTTGTGGTGCATCATCATCACTATCCATCTCCAGAACTTTTTCATCATCTCTAACTGCAACTGTACCCGTTAAACACTAACACCTCATTTCCTTTCCTCTCAACCCCTGGTAACAAGCACCATTCTATTTTCTGCCTTTATGAGTTTAACTACATACTTCATATAAGTGGAATCATATGATATTTGTCCTTTTGTGTTTGGCTTATTCCACTCAGCATAATATTTTCGAGGTCCATCCATGTTGTGGCATGTATCAGAATTTCATCCTTTTTGAAGATTTAGTAATAGTCCATTGTATGTAGATATCACACTTTGTCTATCCATTCATTCATGCATGGACATTTGGATTATGTCCACCTTTTGGCTATCGTTATTAATGCTGCTAAAAAGAGCCCTATGCTTTTTATACTGCAGTCGATATCACAGTATTTATGTAATTGCATTTCCATCTGTCTCTGACAAAAGTGGAAGTTTCTAGAGGTGAAGATAATGTTGCAAAATTCTTTTATGTGCCTTCACAGCAGAAGCACAATGCTAGAAACAGAGTAGCTAGAGCGATCCTTTTATAAACATGAGGCTCCCTCTGCTCCTGGGAACTTGCCTGGGACTACCCTGTGTGTTAGAATAATCTATGAGAATGCTCACCATAGCTCATGAGGCCCTACATGATCTGACCCAATTTCTAGACTTTGTTCTCTCTCCTTCCCTTCTAGTTACACTGGTCTTCTTGCTGTATGCTTCAAATGCACCAAGTTGATGACCTCAGGGCCTTTGCACATTGGCTGTGCCATCATTGTCTAGCAATCTCGTCCTCTAAACCTCTCCCTCCCATCTCTCAGGAAGCAGACCAAATTTTCTGCCTTGGAGAAAGCCTCCCTGACCAGCTGATCTAAAATATCAAAGAGCACCCCATTTCCATTTGCTTTCTTTTTCTTTTTTTTTTTTTAATTTTTTTTTTAAAGATTTTATTTATTTATTTGACAGAGAGACACAGCGAGAGAGGGAACACAAGCAGGGGGAGTGGGAGAGGGAGAAGCAGGCTTCCCGCGGAGCAGGGAGCCCAATGTGGGGCTCGATCCCAGGACCCTGGGATCATGACCTGAGCCGAAGGCAGACGCTTAATGACTGAGCCACCCAGGCGCCCCTTGCTTTATTTTTCTTTAGAACAGGTATCCTTTACAGTATGTTCTGCCGCTGCTAGCACATACTTCTCTTTTTTTGGAAATGAGAAAACTGGTGTTTCCTTCCAAGCAGAGGAATCCGCAAAAAAGCCCCCCCCCCCCTCCCTGAGCCAAAGCAACAGGAGCTGAGCCAGGGCAGATGGATTTCAGCTCCTACTGCTGCTCAGACCACACAAAGCTAAGCTATGGCCCCTCCCAGGCCTGGAACACAATAGGTACTCAATAATTACAGGAGGAATAACGTGTAGCAGCTGAAGTCATGTACTGGAAAATCTTCAGTGTCTCTCTCCTCCCCACCCCTTCTTCCAGCTCCCTAGAGGAGTCTGTACAAAATTGGATTTGAGCCTTTTCTTGTGTCTTACCGAGTGACTTGTTGATCAAAGCTGCACACACCAGCTCGGTCAGCCTGCAGGGGAAATTCTAACCCATGAACCCAGCTTTAATCCCAGGGCTCTTTGATCACCTTCTACAGTGTGGGGATGCTGGGGGGAGCTCCTAGGGTTTTATCCCACTCACTGAGACCATACCATTTGAGACATGTAGGCAGCCTATTAGTTCTGGCTGTTTTTCTGGGAAAACTGATCTGGTCACTGACTGAAATTGAACAAGATATGTTACTTTCGGACTGACCTGTCCTAAGCCTATTGTGGGCATTACATGAGATGATAGGCGTAAAGGGCTTACTGCAGACGCCCATGTGATGGAACTAGTAACTTTGGCTGAAATAAAAGTCCAGCACCGCTAGGAACACTGAGGAGGGATGAACAGGATTTCAGCTGCATGGCAGGAATCTTCACTAGTGGCCTGGGCCTCTCCAATCTCATCTCCTATCACCCTCTTGTCACTCCAAACCAGCCGCCCCCACCTTCTTCCCGGGTTCTGACTCCACTCTGCCCAAATCCAGCCCCAGGGCCTTTGAATTGGCCCTCATCTCTGCCAGGAACGCTGGTTCCCCGTTCTTCCTCCACTATTCCTCCCTCTCATCCTTCAGATCTTAGCTTAAATGTCACCTCCTCACAGGGACCCTCCCTGACCACCCACCTGAAATGTTGTTGCCTACTTTACATCTTGCTCTGTTTTCTTCCTAGTGCACATCCCTCTTGGCCGTGATCTTATTTATTTGCTTGTTTACTTGTTTGTTATTGAGCTCCTCCAGATCACACGTCAGCTGCATGGAGCAGAGGCTTTGGCTTCTCCTTTCCTGCTATATCCCCAAATCCTGCCCCACACGTGCCTGACACCAAGATTTGATGAATGGTGAGTATCTCCTCTCTTCCCCCATCTTCCCATCTTTGCTTCCTTTTCTTCTTTCTTTCTTTCTTCTTCTTTTTTTCTAATTAGCTGCTTATTCTCTTGCTTACCTTTCAGTGTTCCATCCTGTCATCAGTAACAGGTAGATCTTTTGGGATCCCCTGAGATCTACTTCAGCAAGAAGGGTCAACCAGAAGAGAAGTGATAGGGGCAGGCCCTTGTCCTTCCTGATGAAGATATGAAAATCTTTTTAACTAGATGTCTTCACCTTGGCTTTCTCAGGGTCCTTTGTTGCTGACCCCATTTGTCCAGGGCTGTCCCCTCAGGCTGGTCTGGCCGAGGCCTGAGCTGAGGAGGTGTGAAAATGGAACAGAGCGGCAAGCCATGGGGTGTGGGTCTGCAAATCAGTCTACCTCAGACACTCCTTACCCTTGACCAAGTCACTTAGCTGTTCTGAGCCTCAATTTCCTCATCTGTGAAATGGGGATAATCATGACCCTTTAATGATGTAATTTCCAAGCTGGTAAGACAGAGGTCTGCTTGACCCTAAGCAAAAACTAAGAAGCTCTGGGTGTTGGACTTCTATACTTGCTGCAAACCTAAAGCCTTCTTCTTCTTCCTCTCCTTGGAGATCATCAAGATCAGCATTACGTTCTTGAAGAAGCCCGCCTAGCTTTCTCAACCTCTTAGCAATGCCTTTCCATAACAGTCACAATGTTTATGGTTCGTGGAAGATTGTTTGATATCTGCTTCCTTCACTGGAGTGTAAGCCCAACGAGGACAGAGATCATGTTGTTTGATTGTTTTGCTTGCCAGGGTACTCTCACTGTTAGTACAGTACCTGGCCCCAAATAGGTTCTCAGCAAACACTTGGGAAATGAATGAATGGATCAATTAATCAATCAGCACTCACCTCTTTAAAGCCTGCACTCAGGAAACTCATTAACAGTGGTGTCAATGACCCAAATTGCTATCTCTACCAGGTTGGTCATTTAACAAGGCTTAACAACTTCTAATACAGAGGAAGAGAACAAAAGTCCTGGAACTGAAATTTCTCCAGCTGGCTCTCAGCCTGGATCAGTCCAGACTTTGCTCTTAACTTCCTGTGTGGCTCAGACAGGCTGCTCAAATTCTCTGAGCATCAGGTTTATTATGTATGGGTCCATGAGTATATGTGATAGCAGGAATTAGAGAGGTCTAGATAAATATAGACTATGGTTGCATTAAAAAAGGCATCAAACCAGATGCTCTTTGAGGTCTTTTTAAATTCTAAAATTCGGGGACTCAGTCTTGCAAAGTAGGGGGAAAAGGGGAGCCGGATACGGAACACCACTCAGGTGGTTCAGTCCAGAGTGTGCATTTAGTGGCATTTCAGCTCTAGTTTGAATAAAAGAAAGTGTTTGCAGGATGCCTATTTGAAATGACCTCTAGACAGAAAATTGTCTGTCTCTCTCTTGGAGTCTACTTTGTCATTTCCACAATGAGATGCCAATTAAACCAGTCCCGCCAACTATAAAGAAATGCTGCTGAATCAAGGCAGCAGATGTGAAGGTGCTTCAAGTAGGATACGTTTTGAAAGAGCAAACAGAGAATGCCATAAATCTCAAAAAGTAAATAGACTACGTCATTAGTTGGGTACATCTCAAACAGAGTATTAGTCGGGAGTGTCAGATGCAAATATCAGGTGTACAGGGAGCCATCCTCCTCCTGGCACTGCCACTAAACTAAATATCAGGGCTTGGGAAATGAGAGTGCTTCCTGCTTAATTATTTTTCATTTTTGTGGGAAGGGAAAAAGTTGTACAAAAACACAAATGGAGAGGTAGTGGGATGCAGGAGAAAGGGGCTGCTTAGGAGTCTGAGACTCTTGGAGAAGTGGCTCCCATCTGTGGACACCTCTGTAAGATAAAGGGTTGGATGCTCTATAACCCAATGGTCTCAACCTTAGGCAGTGCATAGAATCACCAGGGGATGCCCGCCCTGGACCCCACACAAATTAAGTCAGAACCTCTGGGGGTAGGACTCGGCCATCCCCAGGTGATTGCAATCTGCAGTCCAGTTTGAGAGAACCGTTGCTCAATGGCTTTCAGGCCTCTAAAACCTCCTAAGGGTTCTTTTTGTCTAAGAGGCAGATCACCTGATGTTCCACTAGGTGGCACCTTCCAGCAAACTTCAGTGGGTCCAGAGAGGTCTTGTCTAGGTCTAACTGCAAGGAGAGAATTCAGAAAACAATTCTTGGTGGTCTTTACTGGCTGCAGGGGGTCTGCACTGCTGGTGGGAGGGCTTAATTTGTTGGTTAACAACTCTCTGGTGAGTGTTGGAACCACAGAATATTAAGACGCATCCCTGCCAGGAAACTGAGGCCCGGGGAGGGGGTAGCTCCATCCCTTAGGGCTGGGCTCAACCATTTACCCATTGTGTCTTACCCCCAATCTGTCCAGCAGGAACAAAAAAAACCTGCGCAAAAGTCCTCAACAAGCCCTGTTATGGGCAGTAGTGGACCTCTGTTCTTTTTATATGGTTAGCTAAACAGCACCCTGATTTTCCTTGGGGATTTACCTTCCTCCATCTCAGCTGGGAGCTTAGATCAGCGCTGACCCCAGCCTTAGCTTCTGGCTTAGCCAATCAGAGCACGCTATCCCTTTCCCCTATAATGACTGGTCCAAGGATGGATCCCTGCTTTACCTAAGGCAAATTAGAACAGTCACATTTCAGTTCTGTGGTTTTGATGTAGAGGCTATCAGGAAGTCGTGGCCACTTCCAGCTTGAACTGCTGAGAGGATTGGCTCTGGGCCCCACCAGGAGGAAGGAATGAAGTGAACATCTTACCTTTGCTCCTCCCAGCTCCCCGCCCCAGAGTGTAGAAGGATACATCAGTGGGCTTCCTTGCTCACTGTTTTCCTGTTGGGGTTAGATCTTGGCCAGGATTTCAGAGGGAGAGAAGAGCCAAGGCAGGGGGGTTCTTTGCCCAGCTCCCGTCCTGGGACATAAGGGCTGGATGTGTCCTCAGTAAAGGCCACACAGCTGCGGTCAGGCGGGCCTCCCTCTCTGCATTCCAGTAACCGGCTCCCCTCAGCGTCCCCAGCTGGACAGCACAGCGCCGTTTCCTGCCCCAGGGGTGCGGCGCTCTCCCTTGCGGTTCTCCGGTCCCCTTGTCTTCTTACTAAACACTCCTCACGCTTCCCAGGGGGAGAGAGCCAGAGACCCTGACTGAATCAAGTGGAGAAGCTTCCTGAGAAGCTGAGAACAGCACCAACATAGAGGAGAGTGGAGCCGAGAGATCACCCAGTGACCCAAGCCAGCCGCTGACATCATCCCTGCCTCCACTCCGGCTCACCTCCCACGTTCAAACAATTACCTAATAATGCTGATTTTATTGCCTAATAAATTTTATTTTATTTTTTAAAGATTTATTTATTTATTTATTAGAGAGAGAGAGCATGGGCGGGGGGAAGGTCAGAGGGAGAAGCAGACTCCCTGCCGAGCAGGGAGCCCGATGTGGGACTTGATCCCGGGACTCCAGGATCATGACCAGAGCCGAAGGCAGTTGCTTAACCAACTGAGCCACCAGGCGCCCTGCCTAATAAATTTTAAATGTATCCCTTCCCCTCTGGGCCTCCTATATGAGACATATTTCAGGGGCCTGCAAGAAGAATCCCTGATCAGAACCTTGCTACCTCAAATGGCCGAATTCCCTGCCTTGTGAACCAGCCCCTGGCCTTATCTCTGGGCTGGCCCTTGGCCAAGGATTAGCCTGACCTGGATGGAAAGCATGAGCGGAGCCCCTCAAATTCTGCCTCAGAAATTGGAATCAAGGGGCGCCTGGGTGGCTCAGTTGGTTGGGCGTCTGCCTTCCGCTCAGGTCATGATCTCAAGGTCCTGGGATCGAGCCCCACATTGGGCTCCCTGCTCAGTGGGGAGTCTGCTTCTCCCTCTCCCTCTGCCTCTCTCCCCTGCTCGGCTTCTCTCTCTCTCTCTCTCTGTGTCTCTCTCTGTCTCAAATGAATAATTAAAAAAAAAAAAAAAGAAATTGGAATCAAGTGCCACAGAGGGAAGAAGGCAGCTGCTGGCTCTCCCTGAAGGTGCAAGTTCAGGTAATATCAGGGTGGAGATGACTCTTGGGCCGCACACAAGGAGAAGGTTCAGGAAAGCAGAAAGCCAGGGGTAACGCAGGGAGTGCATCAGTCAGAAGAAGATAATGGAGAAGAAGTGAGAGGAACAGAGGGGCCGAGAGAGAAAACTATGCAAGAGAACCACCTTGGCTCCTGGTTTTCTAGCTCCAGTGCTGGTTTCTGGGATCCTGCCTGGATCCCTGCCCTGGGACTTTTTCTTTTCAGGCAGGCTTTCCTGCTGTAATCCCTTTCCCTGAAGTTGTGAGTGATCTTCTGTCCCTTCTGATCAAAGGAGCCCTGGCCTTGGCACCCTCATGTTGAAGTCCAGGTTAAAGCCTTTATCATCTCCCACGTTCATTGTTGCAAGAGTCTCCTAACTCCGTTGTCACTGCGGTCCTGCATCCCTTAAACGTCACCCTCCCCACTGCCGTGATTATTCCCGTATGCAAACTTGCCATGTGGTTTCCCGCAGATGGTCTCCTCATTGTCTTCTCCATAGAGTTCAGGGTGCTGGTCTTGTGCTTTGTGCAGAACTCCCAGTAGTTCCTTAACCTTACTTAACCGTGTTGCCTCTGAGCACCGTGCCCTTGCTCACGCTGATCCCCCTTCCTGGTCTACCCTGAACAGCCTTTTGTGGATGAGTTCTTACTTAGCTTAGATGTCAGCTTCTCCTGCCTCACTTACTCACTGACTCCTTCCTCCTCCCACCCAGGAGAGCTAAGAGCCCCTTCCTCTTCCTCCCACCCTACTTGTGTAATTTCTGCTTTAGTATTTACATATTCATAAAGATGATGATGATGATGTTAGCTAACATTTATGGAGATCTTATTACATACCAAACTCTAAACTAACACTTTACAAACATGATTTCTTTTTTTTTGGTTAAGATTTATTTATTTATTTTAGAGAGAGAGAGAGAGACAGTGAGCAAGTTGGGGGAGGGGCAGAGGGAAAGGGAGAGTCCCAAAGCAGACTTCCAGCTGAGTGCAGAGCCTGATGCAGGGCCCGATCCCGGGACCCCGAGATCATGACCTGAGCTGAAATCAAGAGTTGGCCGCTTATCCGATTGAGCTACCCAGGTGCCCCCAGACATTATATCTTTTTTTTTTTTTTAAAGATTTTATTTATTTATTTGACAGAGAGAGACACAGCGAGAGAGGGAATACAAGCAGGGGGAGTGGGAGAGGGAGAAGCAGGCTTCCCGCCGAGCAAAGGGAGCCTGATGCGGGGCTCGATCCCAGGACCTGGAATCATGACCTGAGCCGAAGGCAGACACTTAACGACTGAGCCACCCAGGCGCCCCAGACATTATATCTTTTAATCCATACCAAAACCCTATGAGGTAAGTTCTGTTATTATTCTATTTTCCGGAAGAGGAAACCAAAGCAGAGAGGTAACGTGACTTGCCCAAAGTCACACTAGGAAGCAGTAGACTCAGGCCTATTGTTCATGTCTTCCTTTTTTTTTTTTTTTTAAAGAGCATCCTTATTGAGATATAATTCACATGTCCTACAATTCACTCACCCACTTAAAGTGTACAGTTCAATGGTTTGTAGTATATTCACAGAGTTGTGTGCAACCACCGCCACAATTTTAGAACATGTTTATCACCCTGAAAGAAACTCATGGTCATTAATTGCTCATTTCTTGATGGTGCACTTAGCAGTGGGCAGGGTACCCAGCAAGTGGTATCTCAGCCAGCACCTGTTGAAGCATGGATGGCTACCCTAAGTTAGAGGACAGTGGAAAGTGGAAGACAGCCTCTTTGTGCAGCGCTCTTGGCTCTTTGCATCAAACAAGGGTTTGCCTGATTCTGCTTATTTATTTTATGCTGTTTCTCTAATCATACCCACCAGTTAGTATCTCTTATGTGCCAAGCCATACACTGAGTGACTGGTATATGTTATCTTATCAATGCTCACAACGACACCTAGAAGTTGATATTATTGGAGCCTCAGGGATTTCATTCATTTGTCTAAAGTCACACACCTTGTAATCACTTTCATCTTAACATTAAGTGAACTGCTACTCCCTGTAATAGAACACTTAACCACATCTATGTATTATGCTAAGTTCTTTATGTACGTCACCCATTTATTCATTTTAGTCACTCATTCCACAGATATTAAGAACCTACCACATACCAGGCACTATGGCAAGTGCGAGAGATTCCGTGATTGGCAAACAGATAAATCCACAGTCTTGCAGTGCTCACGGTCTAGTGGCAGAAAAGGCATTATAAGCATGAACACACAAAAAACAATTGTATTAGGTGGGAGGAAGGAGAAAGTCCTCATGGCTGTTAGATGCAGATCTGGTATTAGAACCTAATACTATTGAAATCCAAGTCGGAGAAAGTCCAAGACTCTTTCTGCCAAGTTATACCAGTGTGACTCCCTTAGGCTGATCTAATGAAACATTGGGTTTGCCAATGGCCCTCTGGGCAGTCCTTGTCCCTGTAGGAAGTCTGCCACTTACTGTGGGCGACCTAAATGCACTACACAACAAAGGCTCAAACACACACACACACACACAGCTGACCCATACCTCCAGCTGCAGAGAGAGCTGGGAAGGAAGCAGTGCAGTGAAATTTGCAAATGCCTTCTTTCAGCTGGGGGACTCAAGTTTGAAGAGCATTTTTCTATTCACTGTGTTGCTCTTTGCTTTTATCATGTAAATGATTCTGGAGATCACTCCATTTAAATACATAGAGATTGTCCCATTCTGTTTTCCACTTGCAAAGTACTGCGTGGTGTGAATAAAGCAGGGTTCAAACAGTCCCCTATGGGGGGACATTTGGAGCTGTTTGCATTGGAGGCTAGTAAAGTAATGCCTTAATGAATAACTTGGTGTAGGTCTCATTTGTTAACATGGAGGTGAATCTTGAGGGGAAATTCTTAGAGGTAAGATTGGCTGGATCAAAGGTAATCACTCCTTTAGTTCAAAAATATTGTCTGGTTCCCTCCCACAAGGGTTGAATCCTTTCGCACTCCTACCAACATTGTATGAGAGTGCCTGACTCTTCACATCCCAGGCCCACAGGATATTTTTTTTTAAAGCATGCATTTTATATAAAAAATCTATACTCCGAGTTGCTCTTAAAAATCACAAAATCTGGCAAACACTGGGCCTGTTTTCCCACTTGGCCATAACAAGCTGGGGCTGAGGGGTCACTGAGGCCAAGTTGTCACTATGGCCCTTGTGGGTCTTGGAAGTTTCAACTCCTGATCTGGTCCAGCCCCTTCATTATGAAGATGAGGAGACTCCACAGATTCATAGAGGAAAGTGAGTGGTGACTAGAACCCAGGTCTCCTACTGATATGGGAAATAAAGGCAAAAGAAAAATTAAATGTCCTTACTACCTACAGCCCACTGACAAGTCCTTGAGACAGGCAGAGTGACATTCCTCTAGGGACTCAGCTGCCTCAATGTCGATACTTTGCTAAGGGCAAAACCCCCAGGATCCTGTAAGTCTACTTTAACATATCAAAATTGCTTTAGAAACTTCCTTTACCTCTAATACCCAAGATATATGTTAGCAATCATCCCCAAAGCATAAGACCCACCGATATACATCTGAAGGGTCTCATGACTAAGGTTGCATTAGACAGTAATAAATGGCCAGCTGACCCCCTCAAAGTCCTGGAAACCTTGCTTCTAAAATTTGTTAGAGACTTGTGCTATCCCTAACCCCCTCCCAACGTGAAAGTATAGAATGGGCCACTCCTCATGACTCCGTGCGGCTCTTCCTGCCCACGGGTCCTGTTCCCAGTGCTTAACCTTTTGGCACCAAAGACGTCTCAAGAATTCTTTCTTGGCCATTGGCTCTGGACCCCAACATCTTTCCTACATCACTGTCTCTCAGTCCAGTGCACCATCTGGCCTCCAGAATAAGCCCAAGAATTGAGGCAGTGTAAGTGTATAAAAGCACTGACAATTTAGCATTAAAATTGGAATTGTTTTTTAGCATTTACTTTGCTCACTAAATAGATCACACTACCCTGTAGTTGATTAAACTGTGACTAATCCGCGCAGAGCAGAGTGACAAATTGGTTTCTATTTCTTCTGAGCAACCAAAAAAAAAAAAAGGACAGCAGAAAGATTCAGTTATTCATTCATTCCCTTATTCATTGAACACAAATTGTGGGCCAGCCCCTGATCCAGGCACTGGGGGTTCAAAGATGACTAGCAAGCATTTAAACACTGAACAAACAAGTATGCAAAACCTTAATAGAACACTAGAAGTGTTTTTTTGGAGGAACATACAGGTTGCCATGAGAGCCCAGAGGAGGGATTGTAATTCTGCTGAGGCATATATAGGAGTGGTCACATAGGAGGTGGTAATCGGGTGGATCCCCAAGGATGTGTAGGAGTTTGCTAAGAAAATGAAGGGACATGGGAAAGAATTTCAGAATGGGACTGTATTTGGAGATAGGGTCTTTAAGGAGGTAATTAAGTTAGAGTGAGGCCCTTGGGATGAGCCCTAATCCAATCTGGTGCCCTTATACTAAGAAGAAATTTGGACACAGAGAGACATCAGGAATACACTCACAGAGGACAGACCACATGAGGACACGGCAAGAAGGTGGCCATCTACAGGCCAAGGAGAGAGGCCTCAGAAGAAGCCAAACTTACAGGCACCTGATCTTGGACTTCTAGCTTCTGGAACTGTGAGAAAATCATTTTCTATGTTCAAACTACCGAATCCATGGTATTTGGTTATGGCAGCCCTAACAAACTAATACAGACACCAAGCCCTACTGAGAACAGGTAAGAGTGGGTAACAGTCAAGACAAACAAAAAGAAAGGGAAGAGGAGGGGTCAGGGGAAACCGAGGATGAAAATGGGGCAGGAAAGAGGAGGAGTTTGAATGTGGCAAAAACAGACATATTCAAGCCAAAAAAGTTCAGTCAGCCTCCAGTTTTCTATTGTCATTACCCAGTTTGTAGATATATTTTAAAATTTTATTTTTAGCAATGAGATGTGTGCATATGGCTACAAAATGAAATAATTCAGAGAACTTATAATAAAAAGCAGCTGCCCCTCCCCCACCACATCCTGTTCCCCCAGACCAACATTTTTTAATTGTTTCTGTTGTTAGCTTTGGCTAAAACAGAGGCTTGTCATGTGCCAAGCCCTGTGCTGAACCTTTTCTGTACATTGTTTCCATGAATGTTCACCACAACCCCATGAGGTAGGTACCATTATTATGCCCATTGTACAGATGGGGAAACTAAGGCATAGAGAAAATAAGCGATCTGTCCAAGGTCCTACACAGCTGGTAAGCAATAGAAATGGGATTTCAACTCAGGTCTGGACTCCAGACACCTAAATACTCTTTTTTTTTTTTTTTTAAGATTTTATTTATTTATTTGACAGAGACAGAGATAGCAAGAGCAGGAACACAAGCAGGGGGAGTGGGAGAGGGAGAAGCAGGCTTCCCGCCGAGCAGGGAGCCTGATGCGGGGCTCGATCTCAGGACCCTGGGATCATGACCTGAGCCGAAGGCAGACGCTTAACGACTGAGCCACCCAGGTGCCCCCACCTAAATACTCTTAATCACCATACTCTGGTGGTTCCTGTCAAAGCTTTATTACTTGTGCTCCTTGATTTATCAACTCTGGACATTATCCATTGACTTCTTAGTATGATTGATGACGATTTAGCTCACTTAATCCTCCTGCCTTCTGTCTTCCAATTTTAGATAGATATATTGCAATATTTAGTTCTGTTGTGGGTACCTTGGGGGCTTTAAGTAATGTAAACCTCAATTCCTTGCTTGTACTCTACAAACATTTGTTAATTGGCTGTGAGGGATCACCTGTGAGTGGGTGATGGAAAGGCCATCCCAAGTGTTCTTATCCAGTCCCATCCTCCATAACACCCAGCTCTGTGATGGGCACCCAGCAGGTGCTGGATAAATATCTGGGTACCAGAATCAATGCAGAGAAACTTAACAGCACCAAAGATGGGAGATGACCAAGAAATCTCAGCCAGGCGAAGGGCATGGTAATTGCAGCCCACAATGTCAGACTGACTTCTTTGGAGACACAGCCTCCCGCTGAGGAGGGAACAAGGAGCTATAAAATGGAAATTGAAGGAGAATCACTTCAGAGTCGCTGTCAGGAAGCACTTCGCCCAGCGGAGACAGCAGATGACCTGGCTGCAAGGTTGTCTGGGCTCACACACCTGGGCCTGTCCTGCCCACCGAAGGGAGGCCACCGGGGAACTCCACACAGGCCCCTGGCCTCTCCCCATCGTGGGAAACCGGGTGGGAAGGGGGGTCTTCTGCCAGCAGCAATTCCACAGGCGGCTTTCTGAAAGGGGTGTCAGGAGCACCTCCCTGGGGAGGTTTCTCACACAGACTGGAGAAGCTGGGCCTGCATACCTGTGAAGCCAGAGGTCATCTGCGTACATAGGGTCTTTGTTCATGCTACGCTGCTGCCTAGCGAATTCTTACTTATTCTTGTACTTTTGGTCAGAGGACACAGTCTTCGAAAGGAATTCCAGACCTCGCAGCCTGGGCCACATCCCCTCTTCTATGTCCTCTACGCATTTTCCCTTGGTGACACTTCGCACAGTGGTGCATTTACATTTATTAGTCATTGCTTGTACAAAGTCTCACCCACAAGATTGGGAACGTCTCTGCTTTTGCTCACCACCAAATCCCTGCAGCTAGCCCAGCACCCAGCACATAGAAGGTGCTCCATGAACATTTCCTGAATGACCGAAGAAGTGAATGAATGAGTCTGAATTCAATCCTTTTAATCAAATGGGTCTTTTATGTGAGCTTTTGCCTCCTCAAAACCCAGTATCTTTGCACCGAAAGAGAAGAGGATGAAGCTTTCAGACCCTGACTGCCCCAGTCCAGACTCATGATTCACCTTCTGAAATGCAGTGAAGGGCATCTCGGGTGACTCACACAGACTCCTGGGGACGCCCCCCAGCCCCCTCCCCCACATTCTTTCCTTCCCTCCGCTCTTGTCCTCCCCCATCAATCTGTCAGCAGGCTGGGTCTCTTCACCTCTTACTCAGTGGTTCTCAGCCCTGGCTTCAGATGACTGACCAGGACAGCTTTTTAAACATACAGATGCTTGAGTTTCTGATTCAGGGGCTCCGATGGGGGCCTGGGCACGTGTATATTTAAAGATTTTCCCCGGTGACTCTGATGTGTGGCCCACTCTCTAAATTGATCTCAAAGTTGTCTCCTTCCCTATAGCCACCTGCCTTACTCTAGCTCTGTCCACCCCCTCTTCTCCCCTGGGGACAGCAGTCTCCTCAGTGGTCTTTCGGGGCTCCAGGCTTGGGTTCCCCAATCCATACCCTGTGAGGCAGCCTGCCAGAGAGATCTTTCTAGAATGAAACCCTCTAGAATGTCACTCTTCTGCTTAAAATATCCCCCTACATCTCACTGCCTACAGGACAAGCCCCAAACTCCTGGAGAGCCTCACAGGCCCTGTTTACTTCTCCAGCCAACTCACTCACACTCTGCCCTAATATGTGAACCATGCTAAGGGCCTGAATGAGCCGGTCCATGTTCTCTCCTTCTTCTAAGTCTGTGCACAACAGTTCCCCTCATCCAGTGTTAAAGAAAAATCTATCCAGACACTTGTTAAACCAGCCAGGAAGACTATTCAGGACCGTTGTAATAGGAGTTTTGCAGTAGGGGAGAGAGATAGGACTCAACTCCCAGTGCAACAAAGACAGCTGGGGATTTATGGGCAATGTGCACAGGAAGGGGTCAATGGATGGAAAATTACTAAGAGGAAGTGCCCAGCGTAGGGGGATTTTGTTACACTGACCTAACAGGGTTCTTGCTAAAGCCCAGGGGTTAGACATCAAGGGTAAGGGACGAGGAATTTGCTCAGGTATCAAGGGTGATCAGATCTCCTGGGTGAGGGGATGACCTGGCAGGCTTCTTTGCTAAGACTGGGCTGGGCAGACCAAAGCCAAGATGGGCGCTAAGATCGAGGCCCAGTTGAGAAGAGGGCTCAGAGGAGCCCCAGTAAAGTTTGATCAAGGAGAAAGTGTGTCAGCAGGAGCACTTGACTTGCTCTGCTCTGCGTCCGACAATGCCTACTTTTCCAGTTTCCGGCGGAGGCAGAACGGCCTCTGGGAGGCCTTACCTGATACCCCTCCCCGGCACGGTGCCCCTCACCCGTCCCGTGTTAGCATTTGTCACATCCTTGTGTTGTGATCTGTTTACTTGCCTGCTCCTGAGTTTGGCCGTGAGCAATTTGAGGGCAGAACTTGATCCTGAATCTCCAGTGCCTAACACAGTGTTTGGTTCTCAATAAGAATTTGTTACATGAATACACACTGATGGACACGGCTCTCAGGGAATCGCTACTCTGCTCGGAAACCATCAACGACTCTGCATCGTCTGCATCACTGGTTCTCGGACTTGGGTGAGCGTCAGAGTCATCAGGAGGGCTTGTTAAACACTGAGTGCTTGGCTCCCCTCCAGAGTTTCTGCTTCAGTAGGTTGGACAGGGGCCTACGAATCTGCATGTGTAACAACAGGTGAAACCGGTCCAGCTGGTCCAGTGGCACTTTGATCCTCACTGACACGCAGGATTGCAGCTGATATCATCCCCCAGTGAGATGCATCATACTATTTTAAAAATCCAAAGATAATAAGATTTAATAGGCAAATTTCAGGTGAGGTGTGAAGCAGATATGCTCTCATGATCTAGGTGACCTCCTTCCCTGCCTAAAGTGTAAGATTCTTTTTCTCTCTTTCCCTCATTTGCAGCCTGGAGCATTGAGCAAGACTTCATTGCCTGGCCCCATGCTTCATTTGCTGCCTCCCAGGCACCACTGCCAGGCCCGGGGCCAGGCTGGGAGCAGGGACTGCGGGCCCCGGCGTGGCTGAGTGGCCTACTAATGCACATGGCCCAAGGAGCTCCCATGCCCCGGGCCCTCGACCACCTCCATCCCCATGATTAGCTGCTGCTACAAGCAAAGGGGCGGGCAGAGACAGCGGGCTAGGGGCCATGTCTGCAGCAGGCAGGACAAGGCAGAGCTCCCCCAGAGGAATCTGCCCGGCCCGAGGGGACCAAGGCACAGCTGTTTGCTGGGCATGTGGATGGAGCTGGGATGTGAAGGCCGTGCTGTTCTCATGTGATGTGAGGCTTTCGGGGTGTGAGGCAGAGTCAGGGGTGGAAAGGGGGTCTCGCCCAGAGCCGGGGCTGGGGGGCAGCTTTCTCCATGTTGCCATGTTCCAAGGAGGCAAGGAGCTCCTTCAAATTTCAAATTTGAACTTGGCCTGCCAGGCCAAAATGAAAGAATACTTGTCAAGACAGTAAGACAGAACATGTTGGTATTTTTTTTTTTTTTTTTACAGTTACCTCAATTTGTAACTTCTAACTATTCAGACGTTTGAGATACTCTTGCTCAGGCCCTGCGAGTGTTTGGCATGCGGCTGCCTGCAGGAGTGACCCCGTGAGCAAGACCGCTCCCTGAGGGGCTGTGCTCTTGCCCGGGGCCAGAATCATCACCCAGAAGCGCTGGTAGCCCTGCCTTTCTGGGGCCTGGCCGGGGCTCCTGCAAAGGGCTGGCAGGGCTCTCTCTCTTCCTGGGTGGTCAGGGTGAAAACTGTTAAATGACAGCAAGTTTTTCTGCTCACTGAGATAAAAGAAGAGGCCGGGGCCTCGGGAGGCTTAGAACTGGGGTTCCCATTAGGCTGTTGGATGGTGGTCACTGGTTTGGAGTCAAACCTCAAGCTGCCACTTCCCAGATGTATTTCCTGGGGCAAGTCACCCCTCTGAGCCTCAGTTTCCCTGTTTGTTAAGTGGGGATCAGTGTAATGGCTGCACACGGAGGGGTGATGCCAAAGCCTCTGGACTGGGCCTGCGCAGGTGGGTACCTCTAAGTGCTAGCTGTCATTTGTGATTTCCTGGTTAGTTCATCCCTGTCTGGTGGGGCTTCCTCCCCAAGCAGCCCCACCCTTGGCAGAGTTTGACAAGTTGGGGGAGCTGTCCTCCAGGTTCCCTGCTTTCCCTTTGGACATTCTTTGCTCGTGGGCACCCTTCCAATTCATTTCAGGGACCTACAACTCTCATGTTACAGATCAGGCACCCTTACCAATGCAGATTCCAAGGCCCCCGACTCAGATATTTTGAGTTGCCAGGTTGGGGTTGGGCCTGGCTATCTGCATTTTAATGAGGTCCCCCAAGGATTCTCCTAGAAGAGGCGTTCTTGGAGAAACCCTGTGGTTGAGAAAGTGGACTGAAAGTCTGAACCAAGACCCACAGCTAGAGGCAGATTCCTGTTCCATCTGAAGCACTTTTCTAAGAGTCAAAGCTGCTCAAGAATGGAATAAGCTGCTTTAAGAAGTAGTAAGCCCCCAGTCAATGGAAGTATGCAAGCAAATGCCAGATAAATACCCGGCAGAGACAGGAGAGAACTCCAGCCTTAGCTCAGGAGTTGCAGTTCATGGCCAGGACAATCTCTGTGGTTCCATCTTCTTATCCTCTGTCTTTCATCTTGGGAAATGCTGTCGGCCTTCTAACACCATCACCATACTCCCTTTCTCAGGGACGTCTTGGTTTGAGTCTCATGCTTGAGAAAGGAACGAATGCTCTCCTGTCCTAGGACAGAAGTCTGGTGATGAAGATCGTTCTAGGCTGCCCCATTCCATTGTGCCACCAGAGGAAACCCCCATCTCGGCCCTTGGGGCAAAGAAACCCTTCCTTGGGCCTTCTGTGCCCCTCGCTTCTCCTTCTCCATCCCCACACATAATTTATAAAAGTAGTTGCAAGCAAAGGAGGCTACAGAGTCAATTTGAGACTGTGCCCAAGTGAGGACTTGGAGCTGCGGCGCCTTGCAGTACTGTGCCTAATGCCGTGTGTAATCACTGCCATGTGTCTCTGTCAAGAGCGCCAGTACGCTTCAGTGCGGTCCCTGGAAACTCCCCTGTCAGGACCCTCCGAGCGGAAGACAAATGGACAAGTTAGGGCAGTGATAATCTTGCTGCCCTTCTGTTGTCAGCTGCCCCTGCGGCAGATCAGCTCAGTGGGGGGTAAAGGGAAGGGCACACCTGGCGGCAAAGTTCTGGGGGACTGGGGTGTGTGGTTGCTCCCCAAGTGTGTTCTCTCCAAGTGGGGCCTGGCCAATAGTTTGTTTTGAGGGGATGAGCTGACCTGCCATTTGCTAAGGAGTCAGGGAGGACAGTAGGTTTTTTATCTCCTCATTTTCCCACTAATCTACAACAAAAGCCCCATATCCCAGCCTTGTCTGGCCCTAGACTTGCTCCCCCAGATGGCTGAACCTGGCTAGGTGTCCCCCCACCTGTGTTCTAAAAGCCAGCAGAAAGCCCCCAGCTCACCCAGAGCTGCACAGCTATCCTTGGAAACCCAACTCCTCTGAGCCAAAGCTGAGCATTTCCTCATTGGCCTGCACAAACCCCCCCCCGCCCACCCCTAACCGCTCCCCGCTCCCCGCAAGGGCATTGTATCTGTCTCCAGGCCCCTGCCATCTTTATACCTTGAATAACAGTTTTAGAAATGGTGGCCACCTATTGAGCACCTAGTATGCACTGGGGGTGCCACATGCATAACTGCAAATGTTCCTAAACACAAAATTATTAGCTCCATTTTGCAGATGGCAAAAGTGAGGCACAGGATTGTTAAGTGACTTGCCCAGGTCTGGGTGACTTAAAAATCCATAATTATTTGGGTTGACAGGGACAATAACCATGAATAATAATAACAGTGGATCAGAACCCCTGGATGTGAAGCAAAGTTCTGGCTCTTCCTTGTTATCAGGAGGGTCACTTTAACCTCTCTAAGCCTTAGTTTTTCCCTGTGTAAAATGGAGATAATCATAATTATCATCATACCTACCTCTTTGTATTTGTGGTAGGCAGAGTAATGGTCCTGCAAAGATGCTGACATGGGAAGATTATCCTCAATTATCTAGGTGGGCTCAATATAATTACAAGGGTTCTCATAGGAGGGAGGCAGGAGGGTTAAGAGTTAAGAGAGAGTGTGAGCACACTCTCTAGAGAGAGAGATAGAGACAGAGATTTAAAGATGCTAAGATACTAGTTTTGAACATGGAGGAAGGGACCACGAGCCAAGGAATGCAGGCAGTTTCTAGAATCTGGGAAAGGCAAGGAAACAGATTCTCTTCTAAAGCCTCCAGAAGGAATACAGCCCTGCTGACACCTTGAGTTTAGTTCAGTGAAGCCTGTTTCCATCATCCAGAACTGTATTGTGTGTTTTATTTTTTTAATTTTTAATTTTTAAAAAGATTTTTATTTATTTGAGAGAGAGAGAGCACACGAGCACATGGGGAGAGGAGCAGAGGGAGAGAATCTTCAAGGAGACTCCCCATTGAGCATGGAGCCCAAGGCAGGGTTCGATCTCACAACCCATGAGATCATGACCTGAGCCAAAACCAAGAGTCAGATGCTTGGTACAATACAGGTTCCCTGTATTGTATGTTTTAAACCACTAAATTTGCGGTAGTTTGTTACCACAGCAATAGGAACCTAATACAGGGTTGTGACTTAAAAAAATCAGTCAAACTGCAGGCACATTGAGCTGGTTATATAAAAGCTCACTACAAATGCTGCCTTCTGGGTTTACTGCAAGGGACTTAATACCTTAGATATCTCTGTTTTCCAAACATAATTTCTTATAACACTTGGCACATAGTAAGTGCTTTTAAAAAAAGATTTTATTTATTTGACAGTGAGAGACACAGCGAGAGAGGGAACACAAGCAGGGGGAGTGGGAGATGGAGAAGCAGGCTTCCCACTGAGCAGGGAGCCAGACGCAGGGCTCGATCCCAGGACCCTGGGATCCTGACCTGAGCCGAAGGCAGCCGCTGAACGACTGAGCCACCCAGGCGCCCCGGTGCTTTTAATATATAGTGGAAAAATGATAATTTCTTCACTAAAAAATGGGGAGGAGGCAACCCGGCAAATGGTGGTTACGACTAGAGGTGCACATACGGAATATAAGAGGTCATTAAATTTCCCTCAAGTTAAGGCATTGATGGCTCTGGTTAAGACCCTAATGATTTGTCCTCTGTATAGAGTGACATATTAAATAATTAACAGTCTTTACCGAGGACTTTACTAGGTATACCTTGATACAGAGAAGAATGCAGCTCAAGGCTCACCTTCTATAGGAAGTCTTCTGTCCCCAGTCCAGCGTATTGTGATCGGTGTTTGTCGGAATTCTTGGTCACAGGTGGTAGCAATCCAAGTCAAATGTGTCTTAGAAATACATACATACAGGGGCGCCTGGGTGGCTCAGTCGTTAAGCGTCTGCCTTCGGCTCGGGTCATGATCCCAGGGTCCTGGGATCGAGCCCCGCCTTGGGCTCCCTGCTCCGCTGGGAGCCTGCTTCTCTCTCTCCCACTCCCCCTGCTTGTGTTCCCTCTCTCGCTGTGTCTCTCTCTGTCAAAAAATAAATAAAATCTTAAAAAAAAAAAAAAGAAATACATACATACATGCAATAACCAAAAATTTAAAAGATCACCTGAATTTATGGGCTAGTGTAACTGACAAACTGTAGCTATAGGTCTAACTTCAGGTACTAGTGATCCAGGCATTCAAATGATGTCATCAGGATTTGTTCTCACCACCTCTTAGATTTGCTTTCCTCTGTGTTGACGTCATTTTAAGGCAGGCTCTGCCCACGTGGTAGACACCAGACAATCCAGGCTTGCATGTTACCAGCTCAGCAATCTCTAGGAAAAGAGAATCTCTTTCTCAACAAATGTAGCAAAAGTCTTGGACTGGATTCTGATTGGTCCACCTTGAATCAGACGCCCATTCCTGAACCAATCACTGTTGCCGGAGAACTGGAATACCTACTTCATTGTTAGACTTGGGTCATGGGCCGAACATGGGAGACGAGACAATCTCAGCAGAGCTACATGGACTGAGAGTGGGGAAGGAGTGGTCCCCAACAATGGAAATAGAGGCAGTGTTACCAGAGAAAGGGAGTTGGTGCGGGGCAGGCATAAACTACAGAATTTTCTTTCCCCAGATCACTTAGAGAGTAGGATGCAGAAATAGTACTAGAATCCAGCCTCTTGAATCACCCAAAAGTCTGGTTCTTTAGTCAAATTGGCTGGAGTGTGGGGGCTGGATCTGCAAGTAAAACTCTCAAGCCTCATGGGATTTCCTGGAAAAATAATGAGGAGTATGAGGGTGGAGGGCTGGCAGGAATAGATGCTTCCTGTTCATACGAGAAACTCAGACTCTCCGAATTGGAAGGCCACCAAGTCTGACTTCTCCATTCCCTTTACAATGTCCTCTCCCGGTGGCTGGCCGCCTCTGTGTGGATATGCTGCCAGGGACAGGAAGCGCACTCCTTTTCTGAGACAGTCATTTTTTGATACCTCTGACCATTAAAAATAAATATCCCTATTTTGAGTCCAAATCTGTCTTCCTGTAGCTTCCACATCCTTGTCCTGGGAATCACAGAGAATAAGCTAAACTCCTTTGGAATAGCCCGGAACAGAAGTGCACAGAGACTGAGAGTCAGCAGGATGTGCTTCTGATGTAGGTCCTCTGCTAGGAGAGCAAGGAAAATGAGATGAAATGCAAACATGAATGTGAAAGTGCTTTGTATTTCACAGATCATCATCACCATCACCATCATCATCATCATCAGTCAGGCACTTAAATATCAGACACTGCTCGAAGTTATTACCTAAACTTATTCTTTCTTTCTTTCTTTTCTTTCTTTCTTTCTTTCTTTCTTCCTTCCTTCCTTCCTTCTTTCTTTTTTCTTTCTTTTTTAGAGAGAGAGAGAGAGAGCGTGAGCGCAGGCACAAGTGGGGATAGAGAGGGACAGGGAGAGAGGGAGAGAGAGAATCTTAAGCAGGCTCCATGCTCAGCTCAGAGCTCGACGTGGGACTCGATCTCACAACCCTGAGATCATGACCTGAGCTGAAATCACCAGTCGGATGCTTAACCAATGAGCCACCCAGGTGTCCCCCTAAATTTATTCTTATAATAAGCATTTGAGATAAATTCTATTATTATTCCCATTACACAGATGAGAAAACTGATGGCACTAGAGCTTAAGTCACATGGTTAATTTAAGTGGCAGAGTTGAGACTGGAACTCACCTGGCTTGATTCCCACATGTGTGTCCTTATCCAACACAGCATCTATAAAAAAGATACAACAGTGGGCATTGCTTTAATTGATTGTTTCAGCCTAATGACCCTTGAGTTGGTGGGGACATTTGGTTCTTCAGTCTTTTCTAAGGTTGCTGAGTGGTTCTTGGCTTCCCTGATCTCTTTGTAGGACAGGGAGAGCGACTGAAGGTGCCAGAATCAGCCAAGAGCTGGCCCTCCAGCCAAGGGCAAGTTTCCTGTGGATGATGTTTTCCCAAATAAGTCGTTCCCTCTTCCCTGGTCCAGAGATTAAATAACCCATAGGCAGCTCTCCAGACAGAGAGAAAAATGAAAGAGAAGGCAGTGTGTGTTACAAGAACATAAAAAGGACCAGGCTCTGTTTACTCAGATTGGGAAACAGATTCCAGGAACAATGTGTCTGCTCCAGTGTAATTATCTTGAAAGTGGTCGGCATTTTACTCAGTTCCAAAACTCATAAAGAGGCTTCAAAGAGACGGGGACTCTGGGGACTGTTTTATCAAAAGGGACTTAAGAGGTAAGGTTTCTAGATCAAACTCAGCTCTTAATTGCATCAGCAAAACTGAAAAAAAAAATTAAAAAGGGACTTTTATGAAACAGCAGGAAAACATTTTGGATATGCAGATTGAAAAGAAAGGGTAGCAACTGACCCAGATACCCAGCAGAATATCTCTGCACTGCTGGCTGGTGTTAGTGAGAGTGGAAAGAAAGGAAGTTATTGCGATCATACACCCCTAGCTTGGAAGAAACGTGGAGCTTCCATCTGTTCTATCTTTTTCACTTAATTCACTTACATTTAATTCTACTTATCCATTCATTCATTTTTCAGTAAATAACAATTAAGCTCCTACTGTGCACCAGGGAGTGTTAAGGGCTGGAGATGCAAAGGAGAACACACAGGGTCCTTCCTTCAAGGAGCTGATCATTCCCAAATACATCCCAGGGCAGGAGGCTCAAGCCCCTGCATGCCCTTCTGAGAGGGAAGTGTCATTACCTAGCATCCCCCCCACCCCCATACTCCTCTGTGTTCTTCGGGAAATCTCATGGGGCTTGATATTTTGGGCAACAGTCCACCTTCACATTCCAGTGTATTTGACTTCAGAACTGGATTAGGATAGGATTCAGGAGGCTCGATTCTAGTTCTGTCTCTGTGTCCTGTACTGTATGTGATTTTTGGAAAGAAAATTCTATTCATACGAGAAGAAAACTGAGCTTCCAGGAAGGCTTTTCCCCTCTTGCTCCCCCAGTCCCTAGGTTCTGTTTAAATCTTGGCCCTCCAGCTCACAAACTCTGTGCCTGTGAGCAAGTTGTCTCATCACTCTGTTCCTTAGCTTTGTTGTATGTAAAGTAGGATTGTGGAAGTTTGTGTTAAGAAAAATGTATGTGAAATGCTTGTAATCATTCCCCTTATTTAATAAACACTCAATAGACCTTAACTATTATTATTATTATTATTAGAGCACTATGGACCATTTCTTCATAGTATTGATCACCATTTGTTATTATATATTTAAGTGGCTGTTAGATTTATATCTGCCTCCCCCATTAGACTGTAAACTCCGTAAGGGCTGTTTTTTTTTTTTAAAGATTTTATTTATTTATTTGACAGAGAGAGACACATTGCGAGAGGGAACACAAGCAGGGGGAGTGGGAGAGGGAGAAGCAGGCTTCCCGCGGAGCAGGGAGCCTGATGCGGGGCTCGATCCCAGGACCCTGGGATCATGACCCGAGCCGAAGGCAGACGCTTAACGACTGAGCCACCCAGGCGCCCCCGTAAGGGCTGTTTTATTTACTGCTGTATTTCCAGTGTCCACCTGGGTGCCTGGCATACAATAGGAGCTCAGTACATATTTGTTTAATGGGTTAATGAATGAATGAATTTCTTCCCAAATCCATCTCAGCTTGCGGAGGATCTGAGCTACCGCCAGAGCATCTGTTCCCAGAGGTTTTCTCAAAGACACTCTGACAGCTGTTTGTGCTAGAAGCCACCATAAAAAGCATTTTTAAAAGAGAGAGGGAGAGAAGAGTGGTAAAGAGGAGATCTATGGCCCAGCTGGGATCCTGGACCTCTGCCTGCAGCGAGACTCAGGGGAGGGAAGGGGAGAAGGGAGGGAAGGGGAGAAAGGCGGGAAGGAAGATGCGGGGGCTGAAGAAAGGAAGACAGAGGCATAATTTTGAATCAGAGGCAGAGAGATACTCAGAGAGAAAGACACTCACCGAGGCAGAGACAGTCCTCGAGAAAGGTGCTCCGTGGTTGACAGAGACAAAGATGGAGTGGGAGAAGGAAAGGAGGGAAGACAAGTGTTTGAACCGGCAGCTAATTCCCCAAATCCTTGAGGGTTTTTGAGAGCTAGAGAGTAATGCAGGCTTCAGCCTTGGCTGGTTGATTTATGACCACTGAGAGTTGGGCTACACTGGAGCTAAGCACATTAGGCAGCTCTGTGGCTTGGAGCTTCTCAAAGCCAGCCTGGGACTTCCCCAGAGAGCAGGCTGGTGAGCAGATCAAAGGGTAGAGAGGCTGTCTGCTCTAATGGGATGTGAACTCCCAGTCAAGGAAATCACGGTATGGAGGACTTAGAATGCTTTTGTCATTACTCTCACTTCTAATTGGGAGCCACACAAGAACTTCTGAGTGATCCTTCCTCCCTTCCTCCCTCCCATCCTCCCTCTTTCTTTCTCACCTTCCCTGCCTTCTCTCCCTCCCGCCCTCTCCACCTTCCCTCCCTCCCTCCCTTCTCCCTTCCTTCCTTCCTGATTTGTTGAGCATTCAGAACACACCAGGCCACCAGGATTAAATAAGACATGATTCTCAACTTTTGAAGAGCTCTCAGTGGTTACAGCATAAAGAAAAGAAAAGCCGGGCATGGATGATAGGTACAGTATGGTACCATTTATACAAATGCAATTTTTAATTTTTATTTGTTCATGATACACGTACTTAACACATACTTATAGGTATAAATACAAAATGGATTAGGCAGAAATAATCTAAATTTATGACCGAGGGTGCTGGGGAATGAGGTGGGAAGGAAATGAAATCTAGAATGGCAAACCAAGAGGGTTTCATCTCTAGATGATCAACATGTTGCTTATTTTATTTTTAAGAAATTGAAAAAATTTGACAAATGGTTTTTGAATGGTCATTTCTCGATGGTGGATATTTGGCTATTTGGTAGATGCAGTTCTTTTAAAATTTCCCAGAATTAAGAGAAAAGCTCAAGAAATTGAAAAACTGATCATAATTCAGTGAGACAAGTCACTTTGATGCTTGTCTTTTTCCACATTAGCCCCCGGAGATGGAAGCAGCAGGGATGCTCAGAGGCATCCTCTCTCTCTCTCCCTGTCCATCTATCCTGCAGTCCATATTTTCAGGAACAAATTCCCCAGGATTAAATCAAATAAGCTACTGCATGCTAAGTACAATGAAATAATCCCCTTTCCATGAAATACGTACACCTTCCAGAGTGTTCCAGGAGTCTGGAACATGGTAGTTGAGGCAGGAAGAGAGTGGCAGTTGGGAGCCAGAGTGAGCAGAATCCTTTGGGTATCTGTGGGAAAGAGGCACTGGCCATTGATGGTCTCTCTCTTTGAAGAAACCCTAATTTGTGGGCAGGTGCTGGCGAAAAGAGCCCAGGCTTTGGGGCCAAACAGACCCAGGTTAGGGGCCCCTTACAAGCTGTGTGACCTCGGGGAAATCGTTAAATCTCTGAGTTTGAGTTCTCTCTAATGTAACATGGGGACGATAATGCTGCCCAAGGCAGTTGTGATATTTAAATGACCTCGTAGAAGTGAGGTGTCCAGCCAAGCTCAGTACGGTACCTGGAAAAAAATAGGTTCTTTGCACATATTAATCTTTTCTTTCTGAGAGGTAGGTTTTCTTCAGTGTGATACCTGGAATATGGCTCCAAGAGCCAGCTTCGTAAATGGCTGCAGTTGCCAGGACTTCCTCTGTCTTAAAATCTTCCCTCATGGAGAAAACAGCATTGTAAGTGGAAAAGATAATGAAGACACTGAGCCTAAAGAAGTCCTGGGCAGGGGCACCTGGGTGGCTCAGTCGTTAAGCATCTGCCTTCGGCTCAGGTCATGATCCCAGAGTCCTGGGATCGAGCCCCACATCGGGCTCCCTGCTCGGCGGGAGGCCTGCTTCTCCCTCTCCCACTCCCCCTGCTTGTGTTCCCTCTCTCACAGTCTCTTTCTCTGTCAAATAAATAAATAAAAAATCTTAAAAAAAAAAAAAAAAAGTCCTGGGCACAAGAGGAGAGCAACAGAGCTGGAAGGGACATTGCTGGTCCCCACATTAACTAACACACACAGAGCCAGGCCGACCTGAGTGCTGCTCCCAACTCTGTCACTTCCCAGCTCTGTGACCTTGAAGATATTCTTCAACTTCTCTGAGTCGGAAGTTCTTCCCCTGTCAAATGGGGCTGCTATGACTTGCAAAGAGGCTATGAACTTGAAAGCTGAACTTTGTTTTTTTATTTTATTTATTTATTTTTTTAAAGATCTTATTTATTTGACAGAGAGAGAGAGAGAGAGACAGCGAGAGAGGGAACACAAGCAGGGGGAGTGGGAGAGGGAGAAGCAGGCTTCCCGCGGAGCAGGGAGGCCGATGTGGGGCTCGATCTCAGGACCCTGAGACCATGACCCGAGCCAAAGGCGGTCGCTTAATGACTGAGCCACCCAGGTGCCCCGAAAGCTGAACTTTAAAGTGCTCTGCAGGCGTAAGAGGAATATATCTGAGATGTGTATGAATGAACCTGCATACGTTGTGTGTGATTCAGCTTGTGTGTGTGTGTGTGTGTGTGTGTGTGTGTGTAGATATGAATGTGTGTGTGTAGGAGGTGGAATTGTAGGGTGTGTATGTTTATATACATATTGTTATGTCTGATTGTGTGTTAGTTAATGTGTGAGAGGGAGGGAGGAAGGAGGGAGGACAGATAGAGGGAGGAAGGAAGGAAGAGAAGGAGGAAGAAAGGGAGGGAGGGAGGAAGGAAGGAAGGAAGGAAGGAAGGAAGGAAGGAAGGAAAGAAGGAAAGTTGGATAAGGAACTAGTAAGAAAGGAAAGGCTGGAGAAAGGAAAGAGGGAAAGAGGGAAATGAGACAGCACAAGACCAGATCTTGCTGTTCTTTCCAGAAGCCCCTGCCAGCTCCAGGAATGCAGACTGGAATTGGTTCAGAAACCTCAAGGACTCT
Organism: Halichoerus grypus; assembly: GCF_964656455.1. Classification (NCBI taxonomy): domain Eukaryota; kingdom Metazoa; phylum Chordata; class Mammalia; order Carnivora; family Phocidae; genus Halichoerus; species Halichoerus grypus. Next base: position 44,911,651 of record NC_135713.1, on the reverse strand, counting down.
CTCTGGAGTCAGTCCATCTGCTGGTTTCTCTGTCCCAGAATCACCTCTGGGCACTTGGGGACATTTTCCAGGAGGCTGGGACTGAGGAGAGGTGTGTTCACAGTGGCCAAGTGCGTTTCATCGGCCCTCCAATGGGTAAGGGACAGCTCGGTCTCTGGATGCTTTGCCTCCTCTGCACCTGACCACCTGAGCCACCCCCAGAGCCAGGCCCACCTCCACTTGCTCGTCCACAATTTCCATAGTAGCAGCCTCTTGCCACCTCTCTTCCTCCGGTCCCTCCCACTCCTCCGGGCCACCTTGCGCGCTGCCACCAGGCCTGTGTTCATAAGATGTAGGGTGCCCACGGCCTCTGGATGGAAGGTTGTACGTGGCTCCAGGCATGGCTGGCCCTTCGGATTATTCAAGCTGGGCTCACATATCCCCTCCTCAGAGAAGTCTCCTCTGACCCTCCAATCTACAGCAACATTGTTCTCCTCCCCATGTTGTTCTGTTAAAATTTTTACTTCACTTTTAGTTGTGAGAAATAATACACACACAGCAAAGCACAAAGAACACAGTGTGCAGCATGGTAGGGGATGATAAACCAAACACCCACGTAGCCACCCCTCCACATTAAGAAATAAAATATTGCCTGCACCCTAGAAAGAGGCTCTCCTCTTTCCCTAAATAGTTCCCCCCACGTGCGCCCTTCCCTTCCTCCTCAAGGCAACCACTACCTTGACCTTCGGTAATCATGTCTCTGTGGATTCATAAGCGACGGTCTCCCTGCCTCCAGCCCACCCTGTTAACCTCTGCCAAGGCCGGGACCCTGCAAGCCCCTTCTGTCTCTAGAGCTAGCTTCTTCCTGGATGCTGCCCACAGGGGGCACTGGGGGGAGACAGCAGAGCCTGGAGGAGGAAGAAAGGACTTGCTTTGTCCTGTTGGCTTTCTGGACCTCTCAGCTTCACCACAGCAAGGCACTGTGTTTCAGTAGCAGGAGTAGATTCTGACTCCCAGTTTTCCCAGCACTCACAGAAACAGCCTCATGGTGGCCCTTGAGAGACATAGGCACCTGCCAGCCAGCCAGCACCCCTCCTCAGATGAGCCGGTCCAGCTCCAAGACGCGAAGTTTCCATCAGTCCAACCTCTTTTCTCTGTTTGTCCAGAAGCTGCTTCCCACAGTTACCACCTCTGTGAACTGCTTTTGCCCTTTCAGTTCTTGAATATGGACGATTCTTGACATTCTCTGTTAAAATATCTTGTGTGGTGACGTTTTTCTCATGAGTGGACCCTGACTGACATGATTTCTTTGCATTAAAAAAAAAAGGGGGGGGTGTGCCTGGGCGGCTCAGTTGTTAAGCGTCTGCCTTCGGCTCAGGTCGTGATCCCGGGGTCCTGGGATCGAGCCCCGCATCGGGCTCCCTGCTCTGCGGGAAGCCTGCTTCTCCCTCTCCCACTCCCCCTGCTTGTGTTCCCTCTCTCGCTGTGTCTCTCTCTGTCAAATAAATAAATAAAATCTTAAAAATAAA